>NC_086446.1:709018435-709339864 GCF_028390025.1 Pseudophryne corroboree | reverse complement strand
AAAAGACTTGCAGTGTCTGTTCTGTTGAACAGACACTACAAGTCTTTTATTCTTCTGTATCAAGGCCCATGAGTGCCACCCTGCCAAACGCTGGATAGATTTTATATATATATATATATATATATATATATAGTATCATTTTGTGTACCCCCCTTAAATATTTTCTGTTGATCACCCCTTATATGTGTTGTGCCTATCACCCCCCCCCCCCCCTCCCCGCACACACTTCCTTGATATAAATTATACTTATCAACCCTTATGTACTTTAATATCAAGATGACACACACAATTTTCTCTTACTTTTTTTGATGCTTGTGGCTGGGGGGTCTTTGTGTCATAGATGTGCGGTTCCACGGCACCACTCTATCAGTCCTCTCTGCACACCGAGCTTGCAAGGGCAGGATGCGGAGCTGGCCGGGGTCAGGCAGATACAAGGCTGCCAGAAGCTTGTGACAAATGGTGGGCTGCTGAGGGAGCATGGAAGCCTGGGAACAGTGACCGGGCCTCCGGCCTTGAGAGGGGCCCCTGCAGAGTGAGGAGGGAGAAAACGATGCTGCTGCCTGTCTAGCCAGTATAGAGACACAGCAGCAGTGCGCAACAGTGCGACTGTCAGCCTCTGACAGTCAATAAGGGTGGCCCCAAATGTTTAAGCGTACCGCGGCCTGGCTGAGCTATAGCCAATACGGCGGCAGAGGTGAGCGGGAGCCGCAGCTGTTCCCACTTGTTGCCGGGCGGTTGTGTCCAGGGACAGTCAGCAGAGGGGCCGCAGCGAACCCAGTTCGCCCGGGCCAGAGGTGAGGATGACTGACAGTGGCAGTAGGCCAGACCCGAGCCACTAGGATAGCCCAGCAAGTAAAACTGGTTCAGCAACAGCCTGCCGCCCTCCAGTGCCCAGCGCTCATAGGCAGCTGCCTAAAGCTGCCTAATGGTAGCGCCGGCCCTGGGTGCAAACCCATCTGACAGCCTTACAATATATCGGCTATGCGCTTGAACGGCAGATATATCGGCCAGTGTGTACCCAGCAATACAGTCAGTGTTCCAAAAAGAAAGTGTTTTGAAAACATAACTGATGAATGTATAGTTATAACAAACTCTTATACCTATAGAATCCGTACTAACACTTTGGGGTATATTTATTAAGTGGCTGCTTTTTGGAATCTGCTGCTTCTCTGTGTGTTTAAGTGCGACATGTAAAACTGGAAATGATATTAAAAGAGCACCAACTATTGGTTTTGCATTAGTTCTTCAGCAAAGTAAAATGTATTGTAAACTGTGTGATGTGACTACCACAGTGCCCTCTACTGGTCAGTAATAAGCATTCTTTTCTCAGGTACAGCATTACCTTATAATACATTTATAGCATCATCTGTTGGTTTTAAACCTATGAAGGTTTTTTTTTAAAAGCAAAGCAGTTATTCTAGTCTAGACTAATCCCACTCTTTCATGCACCTGTGATGAGCCTATAAATTGATCTAAGCAACTTCCATTCCATGTATCATTATCCTGTGGGCCATGGATGGGATTAGTGGTTGGAGGGTATGCTGATCTTTGTAGTACCACGATGGACGATTTTAGGTTACCTCATTTTTCAATTTAGAAATACGTAAATACTGTATAAAACCCAAAGTGGGTGCTATTATCATATATCATACAGAGACACCACGACATGGCATGGTGGCTTGCCATATAGTTGCAAATGTGACTGAGATTTCTGCATTTCATTCTATCAGGTAAAATGTAAATCTCATTATGCCGGCCCATTTGCAGTGTTCTGGGGGAATATGTTTTTGTTCAGTTTTAAATGTAGCTGACCTGCATACAGGGGCGGATTGGCCATAGGGCTCACCAGGAAGATTCCTGTTAGGCTGACATGTCTGTGGGGCCTGCACTGTGTGTGTGGTCATGTGGTCTCACCTCCCAAATGACAGGCAGCCCACCTCACTCATTACACTGCATTGTCCCCATTCATTCTGATATTCCATCTCTGCAGTACAGCTACTCTGCCATCCAATGATACTGCCATGGCTACATAATATGTTATACCTCTTGTGCTGCCCATGTCAGGCCACTCCTACAACATTTTACAGGCCCAGTTTTAGATGCCAATCCGCCCCTGGTCTGCAGCAAAAGACGCAATTACGTACAGGCCCTATGATGAGGGATCCCGCCCCCTCAACAGACTGCACCCCCATTAGGGCTGCTTCCATAAATTTCCTGGGCTGGTTTTCCATCCCAACCTACCCCTGCCTGCATAGGAATTACTTTATGCAATACTTAATGCAAAACACAGAATATACTATAGTTGTGTTTTAAAGTTTGTGAACCCTTCAGAATTTTGTATAATTCTGATGAAATTTGGCCTAACACTAACTCAGAATCAGATTTTAACACAAGTCCTAAAAGTAGACAAAGAGAACCAAATCAAACGAATGAGGCCGAAAAATTACACATGCTCATTCTTTAGTGCGGATAATGATCCAATATCACAAATCTGTGGGTGGCAAAAGTATGTGAACCTTTGCTTTCAGTATCTGGTATCACCCCCTGGTGCAGCAATAACTGCATGGAAAGTTTACCTCATTCCTCCGTACAAACCAGCTTCAACTCTGTTATGTTGGTGGGTTTCCTCCCATGAACTGCTCACTTCCGGTCCTTCCACAACATTTCACCTGGATTAAGGTCAGGACTTTGACTTGGCCATTCCAAAGTTTTACAGTTATTCTTCTTTAACCATTCTTTGGTGGAATGAAATGTGTGCTTTGTGTCGTAGTCTTGCTGTATGACCCGTGTTCTCTAGAGTTGCAGCTCATGGACAAATGTCCTGACGGTTTGGGTATGGGTGACTGGCGCTTGGGATCCCGCCGGTCACCATACCGGCACCGGGAGCCCGGGGGTTTAGAATGCCGGTGGGGGGCGAGCGCAATGAAGCCCCTTACGGGCTCGGTGTTGAGCTGCACTCGCCAGAGGTACTATTCCCACTCTCTGGGTGTCGTTGAATAGTCCCTGTTAGCATGCCGACTGTTGGGGTTTTGAGCAGGCGGTTTGCAGGCGTCTGTATTGCGACCGTCGGTCAACTACATCCTGTCCTGCATCATGAAAAAACAAGCACATTCTAATTTTTTTGTCACAAGTTTACAATGTATAGGCTGTGTTTGAAATGACAGGAGGTGATTGGATGGTACTTTATATCTCACAATTTTATCAGTATAAGGTAACGACTTTTGTAAGCTGCTTGCTTCGCTGTGTGTTTAAGTATGAAAATGAAACCAACAATTATATTAAACACAAAAACACACTGTATATACTGTAGTGATTTATTGCACATTCAGGTGGTCTGTGATATTTATACTGCTTTAAACTTAATCATACAGCACAGCCGGTGACACAAATTAACAAACGTAAGTAATTACAAGCCTGTGACTGTTACACAAAAGCAATTACATTTTCCCTAAACAGCCTGGATGTAAAAAGTATTTATGTTGTACTTCTTGTAACATTTATACTTCTGTAGTGTCATCTAATGATTGCGAAGGTGAGTGTTTTAGATTATTAAATTGTATACTCTGTAGATCTCTGGTGTAGAGCGCCATCTATTGGTTTTGCATATGTTCTTCAGCAAAGTAAAATGTTTTGTAGACTTTGTGACACAACTACCACAGCGCCCTCTATTAGATACAAATGTATGTATGCTGTAATTAGTTTACAGCGCCCTCTATTGGTTAGAAATATATGTACGTTGTAATTAATTTACATTTTTTAGAGCAAAGCATTTATTCTGAAGAGAATCACAGCGCCTTATATTGGGTTAAATATAATTATCCTGTTTAGGATTGGTATTATTTATTTATTACCAGTTATTTATATAGCACACACATTCCACAGCGCTTCACTGAGACTATTTGGCCATTCACATCAGTCCCTGTTCCAGTGGAGCTTACAATCTATAGTGTATAATGCCTTCCACGACAGTCTATATACACTGCTCTTAGCCGATAATCTGAACTAGGGATGGACATCGAAATCCGATGTTTACAAACCATCAATGTTTTTATTTTCGATGGTAGTGTTTTTCAGTTCGATTGTGGCCTTCTGATGGTTTGCTACCATTGATGGTAATCCTTCGATGGTGTTCCGATGGTGGCCTTTAAAAAAAAAAATCTTGATAGCTATGCCTCCCCCAACTGCTTCCTAACTGCTGTTTCTGTTCATGGAGTCTCTATGGGCTGGTCGGAGGCTGTCTCTGACTCTCTGCCTGCCTCAGATGTGGCCCTACTCAGTCCCCTCACTCCCTCCCCTCTCTATACTCCTGCAAGGCAACAGGGCACATTGCTAGCTCTGATTGGCTCTTACTGTCTCAGAGAACCAATGAGAGCGCAGCCTTTGCCCTGCAGCAGTCACTCATACAGCAGAGCAGTGCAGCAGTGACAGTGTCTCTCCTCCTCACTGCCTGCCTGTAACACACTGGACTCACTTCAGCAGCAGGTATAGTGTATCCTCCAGTCCGAGGCACAGCAGAGCAGCGCTGCTAGTTACACTAGGGATGGATGGACATCGGACGCAAACCATCAAATGATGGCTGGCCTTCCACCATTGAAACTTTCGATGCGATGGTAACTAACCATCGCATCAAAAGTATTCAACGGTAAAAACTATATGATTTGCGCATGAGCAAAAACCTTTGCAGTGCGGTTGACAGGGTGGGATTGGGGCGAGACTAGGGGTGGGATTGGGGCATGACTAGGGCCAGGATTGAGGCGTGACTAGGGGCAGGTTTGGGGCGGAGCCTTGAGAAACAGACAAACTCTAGTAGTGTGAGCATCCTCTCCCCCTCCTGTGACAGTGTTTGGACTCGGGCATGAAAAGGGGCGGGGCTACTCAGGACCAGGCTGGTTGCTACCACAGGTCACAGGAGAATGATCTGCAACAGCTCCTGCCAGCCTGTGATAGGTAAGTTGAGGGCGAGTAAGAGAGAGAAAGTGTGTGTGTGTGTGTGTGTGTGTGTGTGTGTGTGTGTGTATATGGGTGTGTGTGTGTGTGTGTGTGGTCATTATGTGTTAGTGCTACTATTGGAGGCATGTATAAGCGGCATTGCTACAGGGGGCAGTTTGTGTGTAAGCGACACTGCTCCTGGGGGCATTAATACGGTGCAAGGGGCATTAATATAGTGTTACTCCATATTTGCACAGGATTTATTTACTCATTTTTTAAATATATATTTAGTTATTTTTAGACTTTATATATATATATATATATATATATATATATATATATATATGTTTTTTTTGTCTTTCTTTTTTTTTTGTGTGTGTAGGGGGGTGGGGGTTCCTATTTTGTTATTTCTGGGTCTCTCAATTTCTGATGGCAGCCCTGGTTATGGGACAGTAATACTTTAATATAACGGTTATGATACGATGCTGGTTGCTTTTCTTAGTGCCAAATAACCAGTTACAACATCTGTGGGCAGCATCCTGATGTAACTGAATTCCTCTATTGTGCTAAATCGCAGCTTGCTTTGAGGGTCGGTATAATTGGCAGGAAGTCCTGAAATGTCCGAATATTTCTTTGATGGTTTGCATGAAGGTGGTGCATCAATATTAAAATAGCTTGGATCATTTAGTTGCCATGGCAATGCCCTTTCCAAAGCAAGAATCTGTTTCAGGTTCTTCCAGGTCCTGTTCTTTTTTCCAGCAGCAGCTCCTCCAATTCCTGAATGAAGAAAATGCATCTGTTTAAATGAAAGTAGTTTCCCAGCTGCTTCTGGCTCTCCTACACTGCTGGCATCAGCTGCAGATATTTTGCTATCACTCATATTGTAGAACACCTTCCACAACAATCTGAATATACTGCATTCAGCCAAAAGGCCAAGAATTGAAAACATAGTGGCCGAGGGAGGCATGTGGCTGGAAAAGGATCCTCACTCCATCATGGAGAATAACCTCCCCCCCCCTCTAATTTCTATTTTTGCACACCTTACATGCTTACTCCTTACTCTATAGATTTACTTTTGATGGCAAAGAAGGAGAAATCCTAACAAAGAGGAGCACGCACAACGACATTCCGTATCACTTACTACTGCATTGTAAGTTTTCTCTCCTCTCTTGCTGGCTGGATGATGCACAATTATTTGCATGTGCTCCGCCTCCGACAACCACACCCACCAGCCGTCTGCCGCCCATCCCTGGCTCCGTGCTTATCACACTTTCACAATGCTATGAACTCCATCAATCAAGCAGTGGGACATTCATTCTTCAATGGAAGGTTCCCTGGTTGTGTTGAACCTTTCCATGAAATCCAGATTATTTCAACAAGCCCGTCCATCAAAGCAGATTTCAATTTTTCACAACAGTGGGAGGGCTCTGTGATGTCATTGTGATGCATCCACTGGGATGTCATCATTATGCGACACACGTGATGTCACAATGTGCTTGGCTGTACGGACTGCATTTGCTTGGCTTTCTTACTGACATCCACTTGAGGGAGACACACACCAGGAGATAGATGCAGTATATACATACTGCAGAGGTTGTTCCTTTACTGGCTGCCTCTACTGCAAACATCCACACGGACTCCTGCAGCCAGCGTGGACACGCCACAAAAATAAAAATTATTTCCAAACGAGACCAGGTCAAAAAGCCAAGCAGAAGGATGATAATAATAGTAAGTTAGGAATTTAGGAGTTGATTTCGAAGTCGGAATGATTGTTCGTTCGCACTTAGCATTCAGGAATTGCTCACATCCACATGGTCCCCCTGCGTTTCAATTGGACTTGGGTAGAAAACGGGAATTCAATGGAGACAAGAAGTAGATGCAAAACAAGACTCCACAGTAGTTTTCGGGTGCTTTTATTCATCCATTGTAGCATTTTGCAAGGAACAGCAACACTTGAATACAATTTTGCAACAGTGTAAGCCTGCTTGCAAAATTCCCCCAAATCCAGGAGTTTAACAATGCTATGCTGCAAGAACTTTGCACATCTTGGGGAAAAGCTAAGAAGTCGTCAATAGTCTATTTTTGGAATACAGAATAGGAAAGGTGCACCGGTCCCCGAGGTACTGCAATACCGGGTCAATGCGTGGAGTGGACAGAGCAAGCTCTTCTTCCATCTCCCTGTTCTCAAAATCCATTTACTATATGGCCCCCAGATAGGGGGCGTATCAGATATTACACTGATAAGAACAGATTTTTTTTTTGTATGAAGTTACTTATTAATGGGATCCGGATTGAAAGTCGACAGTAACTAGGTCGACAATGTCTAGGTCGACCACTATTGGTCGACAGTAACTAGGTCGACAGGGTGTCTAGGCCGACAGGGTCTTTAGGTCGACATGTTCTAGGTCAAAAGGTCAAAAGGTCGACATGAGTTTTTCACAATTTTTTTTTTGAACCTTTTCATACTTAACGATCCACGTGGACTACGATTGGAACGGTAATCTGTGCCGAGTGAAGCGAAGGCACCATGCCCCGAAGCATGGCGAGCGAAGCGAGCAATGCGAGGGGACGCGGTGCACTAATTGGCGTTCCCGGTCACTCTACGAAGAAAACGACACCAAAATAACATTAAAAATTCATGTCGACCTTTTGACCTGTCGACCTAGAACATGTCGACCTAAAGACCTGTCGACCTTGACACCCTGTCGACCTAGTTACTGTCGACCAATAGTGGTCGACCTAGACATTGTTGACCTAGTTGCTGTCGACTTTCAATACCACACCCCTTATTAATATATCGTTCTTCAAGCTTACATATACATCTGAGGATCAGTGGGAAAACCTTGAAGTTCTCTGTACTTTTCAACGTGCATGCAAGAGACTTGATAATCTAGTAGTTTTACAATAAGCAAGAATGTAGACTAAACAAAGTAAAAACAAAAGAGAAAATATATATTACACCTACATTAGTATGGCCATTCAAAAAGATATGTATTTTTGGGGTTTAGTATGGTATGGTGTCGGCCGTGCTCACGGCGGCCAGCATACCAGCGCTGGAATCCCGACCGCCGGCATACAGACAGCTGGGCGAGCGCAAATGAGCCCCTTGTGGGAACGCAGCACTCGCCACGCTGTGGGCATGGTGGCGCGCGCACCACGCTATCTATTCTCCCTCCACTGGGGTCGTGGGCTGCCTCGAGGCTCAAGAGCTGCTGGGATATGTAGTTCTCCCAGTTTCCATCTCTGGTGGTGGTGACATTTCATAGGGGGTCTCACACAACACTACATACTCACCGCTGCTGCAGGACACCAGCTCCAGACATTGGATGCATTAGGTTAGGACCACACATAGCGGTCAAGCTGGACCCATTCAGGCCGGGAGGAAGGGGGGGGGGGAGTTCTGGGTTCACACGAATCCTGTTCTGTGGAATCCAGCAGAACAGGAGCCGGTCAGTGACACAGGGGATTTCGGTAGAACACAGTGCCGCACAGCGGCATTAGTTACATTGTAAAACCTCATTGTGTGCATAATGTAGGAGAGATAAACAGCCCTTATTGCAATGTCTGCCCCCAATAAATACTGAGAGGGTGGGGGGCATAGGTCTAGCTAATCCCCTGTGTCGGGCTATGTGAGTATATGTATAATTAGGGGGCTGCTTATTTTTCAGGAGTGCCCAACCTCTAATTCAAATAGTATAGAAGGATTAGGTGATTGCTCCAACCGGGATACGGTCGTTAGGTCGACTCAGCTTAGGTCGACAGTCATTAGGTTGGCCACTGAAGGTTGACATTTGCATTAGGTCTACTTGTGCATTAGGTCAAATGGTCGACATGAGTTTTTCACTTTTTTTTTCCTTCATTTTTTGGATTTTTCCATACTTGGCGATCCATGTGGACTACGATTGGAATGGTAACCTGTGCCGAGTGAAACGGTAGCAGAGCGAGGCACCTTGCCCGAAGCATGGCGAGGGGACACGGTGCACTAATTGGGGTTCCCCACACTTTATGACGAAAACAACACTAAAAGAAGTTAAAAAAAACTCATGTCGACCTTTTCAACTGTCGACCTATTACATGTCGACCTAATGCTCATGTCGACCTTCAGTGGTCGACCTAATGACTGTCAACCTAAGTTGAGTCGACCCATACCCCTCCACCCTACAGCGTGTGTGTCAAGGGCGTAGCTACAATAGGTGCAGGGAGTGCAGCTGCTATGGGGCCCAGAACTCAGAGGGGCCCACCTTCCCTGTCATGGGTACACATTATAGACATTTTTCACCACTGGGTGGTACATACAGTAGGGACCCTTGCAAATGTTTGCCTTGGGGCCCGCAATATATCTAGTTATGCCCTTGAATATGCTCATTGTAATGTGGCATAATGATCTTCATACTGTAATATAAACTGGGACACTGTAATGTGGGTGGCACAATATGCAGTGGAGGCACTATAGTGTGTGGCATAATATGAGCTGGGGACACTGTGGGGGAGATTCAAATGTTTGAAAAGTCAGTTGGGAGTCTGTTCTTAATATCTAGTAGACATGAAAATTCAGACACCCAACCGACTTATCAAACATTTGAATTCCCCCCATGATGTGAATTGGGGGTACTGTGCACTAAAATGTGACAAAATGTGAAATGCATAACTACTTCAGTTCATAAAATAAACTAGGGCACTACTATGGTTCAGAAAATTAACTAGTGCACTATTATGGGGCATACAATTATCAACTGCTGCAAAGAAGTGTCTCTAGAAACATTGGGACATGTGCCTATTCAAATTGCTGCTATGGGACCCACAAAGTTCTGGCTATGCCCCTGGTGTGTGTACTACAGTATAAGAATTAGGTAAATTAAGTGTCCATTAATTTGATTATCCCATTACAAACACAGAGGAAACAGACGAGTCGTCTGCTGGTGGGGGAGGTGTGATTGTGCTTCCTCTGAGAAGCTGTGATTACCAGGCTGGGGGAGGGGAGGTTAGTGCTCTGTTTCTAAAGATCCCAGTCTGTGATAATATACAAAGTGATCATTATCTGACACTGATCCAGTGATGATCCTAGAGAGAGGCTGCACAGCTGACACATGTTAGTACACTGCCACTGATTGAAATCTTTTTAAATGACCAGATAATTAACCCCCATGCTCCCAGCCTGGTAAGACAGCTTCTCAGAATGGATAAGCATAGTCACACCTTCCCCGCCATCAGGTGAGCACTGCAGCACTCATTGGGCAGGATTCAAATCTTGCAGCTGCCTTCCCGCCCCCATCGCACCCTCCGGCAGTATTCAAATGTTACTGCCGATGGGTGCGATTTCAGCATTTCAGCTCGCCACCCCCTGGGGTGGTGAGTTAAAAAGCATGAAAAGTGACCCGTTTGGACGCTCAAACGGGACTTTACGTGATCGCGCCCATGACTTTAGTCGGGTTTAGCTGCTTTATGCGGCTAAACCCATCTCTTATGGGCGCGATCAGTGCGATAACAGGGGGTCATAGAATATCGCCCCGTGAACCCCCGTCACTTTAGACGGGAAATCAGGGGCAATAAAAGATTGAATCCCGCCCATTATGTGCAAAGCACAAGACACAACACCTCTATATATGTCACCTCTACATCAGCGCTTCAACACAAGGGACCCGTCACCCTAGCACACTGGTGCAAGCAGGCGGGTAAGCATACCCTTAAGAATTTATCCGTGGGTACTCCATACCCACCGCCGCCGCTCCCTCCCTCCACTGCTGCTCACCGCTCCGCTGCTGCTTGAGGGGAGGAGAGCGCAGCGTGTGCCTCTCCTGCCCCTCAGTGTCTACCTTCAATTAGGTGCTGGACCACGAGCTTTGATTGGCGCCTAATTGAAGGTAGACACCCGCACTGCCGCCGGAGGCTGAGGGGAAGGAGAGGGGCACGCTGTGCTCTCCTCCCCTAACACACAAGACAGCAGCAGCATGGCATGCAGCAGGGGAAGGGGGGGGGGCACTGTGAGTACATGTGTACCTGGCACTGGGGGCATATCTGGCACTGCAGGGCATCTCTGTATCTGACACTGGGGGCATATCTGGCACTGTGGGGGCAATTCTGTATCTGGCACTGGGGGCATTTCTGTATCAGGCACTGGGGGCATATCTGGCACTGTGGGGGCAATTCTGTATCTGGCACTGCGGGGCATCTCTGTATCTGGCACTGGGGGCATTTCTGTATCAGGCACTGGGGGCAATGTGTATCTGGCACTGTGGGGCAATGTATATCTGGCACTGTGGGACAACATGTATCTGGCATTATTGGGGTCATATGTGTATCTGCCCCCCCCATATGTGTATCACGTCCCCATTTTCATTGGCATTTGGCCACACCAATCTTTTGGCACGGGCGCCTTTGGCGCTTAAACACAGTACCTGTAAGACATGTTTTCTACTTGCACCACTACCCTAGCAACCTGTGGGGAAACAGAGGACCCGGAGATGAGACCAGAACGGCACCAGGGTCTGCAGCACAACACCAGCTGCCAGAAATCATGCAAGCACGGATTAACCCCCCAAGGCCGAGGCAGCATAACTCAGACAGAGGCTCCGTCTCCGACATCTACATGGCCACCCTGCAAAACTCTCAGCAGTGAAGGGGTTAAATGACATATTGCGTTGTACTTTGCAGAACACTAATGTGATACCAATAGAGGGCGCTGTGCATCACACACAAATTTAGTTTGTTTCAAATGTTTTTCCAAGCTACAAACAGGCAGCAGGAGAAACTGTGCGAATAAAGGGGGTCATTCCGTGTTGTTCTCACGCTGGTTAGTTTTAGCAGCTGTGCAAACGCTATGCCGCCGCCCACTGGGGAGTGTATTTTAGCTTAGCAGAAGTGCGAACGCATGTGCAGCCGAGCTCTGCAAAAACAGTTTGTGCCGTTTCAGAGTAGCTCTGAACCTACTCAGCGCTTGCGATCACTTCAGCCTATTCGTGTCCGGATTTGACGTCATACACCCGCCCAGTGAACGCCCAGCCATGCCTGCATCTTTTCAGACACGCCTGCATTTTTGCAAACACTCCCTGAATACGGTCAGTTGACACCCAGAAACGCCCCTTTCCTGTCAATCTTCTTGCGGCCATCAGTGCGACTGAAAACTTTGGTAGAACCTGTGCACAACCACAACGGGCTTTGTACCCATACGTCGCGGGTGCGCATTGCGGGGCATACGCATGCGCAGAAATGCAGTTTTTTAGCCTGATCGCTGCGCTGCGAACAACGGCAACTATCGATCAACTCTGAATGACCCCGAAAGGGCTTAATTCAGATCTGATCGCAGCAGCAAATTTTTTAGCAGTTGGGCAAAACCATGTGCCCTGCAGGTGGGGCAGATATAACATGTGCAGAGAGAGTTAGATTTGGGTGGGGTGTGTTAAAACTGAAATCTAAATTGCAGTGTAAAAATAAAGCAGCCTGTATTTACCCTGCACAGAAACCAAATAACCCATCCAAATCTAACTCTCTCTGCACATGTTATATCTACCTCCCCTGCAGTGCACATGGTTTTGCCCATTAGCTAACAAATTTGCTGCTGCGATGAGATCTGAATTAGGGCCAAAGATTATTGATAGCAGTGACACGCATTGAGGTGAGGTAGAGCCTTTCCTGTCATATCAGCGTTACGGAGTTACCACTGTATAAAGTATATGAAAAATACAAAGAATATATTAGAAAGATCTTTTTTGTATTATTCTAATAATTTTTGGCATGGTCTATATGCATACTATAAGCAGGTCTGCCTGCTTATAGTGCACCCTCTATTAATAGTCTTCTTTCACAGTCCCTCGCGCCGCCTGTCTGTAGCTTGGAAAAAGCAAGTCCTAAACATTTAAAACTAACCAAATCTATCTGTGATACACAGCGCCCTCTATTGGTGTCACATTAGTGTTCTGCACAGTACAATGTATGTCGCCATGTGACACGTATAAGGAATTACAGCACCCTCTATTGGTTTTAGATTAGCTTTCTGCAAAGTGCAATGCATGCTTTCATTTACTTCATTCTGGTGACTCACATTCAGTCTGGCAGAGGCTCTTTACAGTTCTCTGCAACAGGGAGCACGCCAGCTAACATCCATACGGACAGCAGAGAAGTGTTCTATCATCCCGTTTGGTAATCTATGTGTGATGCACAGCGCCCTCTATTGGTTTCACATTAGTGTTCAGCAAAGTACATTCTGAGTTGATCGCTCGTAGACGTTTTTTACAGCGCAGCAAACTGGTTACTACTGCGCATGCGTAAGCACAGCAATGCGCACGCACGTCGTACGGGTACAAAGCGAATCGTTGCTGGGCGATGGATTTAACGAAGAATCCATTCGCACAACCGATCGCAAGGAGATTGACAGGAAGAGGGCGTTTGTGGGTGGCAACTGACCATTTTCTGAGTGTGTTAGGAAAAACGCAGGGGTGTCCAAGTGTTTGCAGGGCCAAAAAGACTGAAGTGATCGCAGCTGCTGAGTAAGTCCTAGGCTACTCAGAAACTGCAAAAAACTTTTTCATCCTGTTCGGCTGCAAAGGCATTCACACACTTGCAAAGCAAAAATACACTCCCCCGTGGGCGGCGACTATGCGTTTGCACGGCTGCAAAAAGTAGCTAGCGAGCGATCAACTTGGAATGACCCCCTATGTATGTCACCATTTGACATGTATAAGGAATTACAGTACCCTCTGTTGGTGTCATATTAGTGTTCTGCAAAGTACAATGTATGCTGTCATTTACCTCACACAAAGAATTACAGCGCCCTTTATTGGTGTCATATCAGTGTTCTGCAAAGTACAAGGCATACTGTCATTTACCTCACACAAAGAATTACAGCGCCCTTTATTGGTGTCATATCAGTGTTCTGCAAAGTACAAGGCATACTGTCATTTACCTCACACAAAGAATTACAGCGCCCTTTATTGGTGTCATATCAGTGTTCTGCAAAGTACAAGGCATGCTGTCATTTGACCCAGAGCTGGATTAAGGCTTCGGGGGGCCCGAGGTACATAAGACAATGGGGCCCTAAAATCTAAAACTAAATTCATAACATCTTTAATTACTACAAAGAAAATTACAATTCGGTGGTAAATTTGAAAGAAGCTTTCATATAGGGAGCACATGCATGTATATATAATGTGTGTGTGTGTGTGTGTATATATATATATATATATATATACCTACCTATGTACCGTGGTCGAAGTGGAAATTTTGAAGTGGGGGTATGGAAAAGTGAAGGTTGCAATTATGCAAGCGCCTCCAGGGAAGGGGGCGTGGCCACTCAAAAGGAAGCGTGTCCTTCAATGTAGTTTACCACTCCATATACCCCTTATACACATTATGCACCACAATAGTAGGACCCCTTATACTACCTAGTACTGGTACCCCTTTCACATTAGCTGAAATTCACATTATAGCACACAGAATGAGCCAAAATTCACATTATAGCACACGGTATGAGTCAAAATTCACAATCTAGCACAAAGAATGAGCCGAAATTCACATTATAGCACACAGAATGAGCCAAAATTCACATTATAGCACACGGTATGAGTCAAAATTCACAATATAGCACAAAGAATGAGCCGAAATTCACATTATAGCACACGGTATGAGCCAAAATTCACATTGTGCCACATGGAATGACAAAAAATTCAGGGAGAGTGACAGGGGGACAGGGAAAGTGACAGTAGGGACAGGGAGAGTGACAGAGAGAGGGACAGCAAGGGCATACAGTAGGGACTAGGGAGATAGAAAAGCAGCAGGGTAAGATTACCTACAGTATTATTTAGCAGCGGCGGTGCTGAGGATGCTGTGGTCCGCAGAGTGGTGGAAGTAGAGGCTGTGGTCTGCGGTGCGGTGGATGAGGAGGCTGTGGCCGGCATGGTGCGGAGGAGGCGTAGGCGCAGAGAAGGACTAAGGGTGGCGGCGGGGCGGCATGGGAAGCCCGGAAATGTTGGTGTATAAGATGAGTGTTTAATACACCTTTGTGAATTGCTTCAAAGACTCTGAGTGCCGCCTTGTCTCTTTGCAAATGTTACTACCAATTTGGAGGGCACACACACACACACACACACACACACACACACACACACACACACACACACACACACACACACATATATATATATAAGGTAATTCGTGGTTTTTCCACATAAACCAGTACACCATAAGTAGCAGAAAATAAGAATTTACTTACCGATAATTCTATTTCTCGGAGTCCGTAGTGGATGCTGGGGTTCCTGAAAGGACCATGGGGAATAGCGGCTCCGCAGGAGACAGGGCACAAAAAGTAAAGCTTTTACAGGTCAGGTGGTGTGCACTGGCTCCTCCCCCTATGACCCTCCTCCAGACTCCAGTTAGGTACTGTGCCCGGACGAGCGTACACAATAAGGGAGGATTTTGAATCCCGGGTAAGACTCATACCAGCCACACCAATCACACCGTACAACTTGTGATCTAAACCCAGTTAACAGTATGATAACAGAGGAGCCTCTGAAAGATGGCTCCCTAAACAAAATAACCCGAAATAGTTAACAATAACTATGTACAAGTCTTGCAGATAATCCGCACTTGGGATGGGCGCCCAGCATCCACTACGGACTCCGAGAAATAGAATTATCGGTAAGTAAATTCTTATTTTCTCTATCGTCCTAAGTGGATGCTGGGGTTCCTGAAAGGACCATGGGGATTATACCAAAGCTCCCAAACGGGCGGGAGAGTGCGGATGACTCTGCAGCACCGAATGAGAGAACTCCAGGTCCTCTTTTGCCAGGGTATCAAATTTGTAAAATTTTACAAACGTGTTCTCCCCTGACCACGTAGCTGCTCGGCAGAGTTGTAATGCCGAGACCCCTCGGGCAGCCGCCCAGGATGAGCCCACCTTCCTTGTGGAATGGGCCTTAACAGAATTAGGCTGTGGTAGGCCTGCCACAGAATGTGCAAGTTGAATCGTGTTACAAATCCAACGAGCAATCGACTGCTTAGAAGCAGGTGCACCCAACTTGTTGGGTGCATACAGTATAAACAGCGAGTCAGATTTTCTGACTCCAGCCGTCCTTGAAATGTATATCTTTAAAGCTCTGACAACGTCCAACAACTTGGAGTCTTCCAAGTCGTTTGTAGCCGCAGGCACTACAATAGGCTGGTTCAGGTGAAACGCTGACACCACCTTCGGGAGAAAATGCGGACGCGTCCGCAGCTCTGCCCTATCTGAATGGAAAATTAAATAAGGACTTTTATAAGATAAAGCCGCCAGTTCTGATACTCTCCTGGCCGAAGCCAGGGCCAGTAACATAGTCACTTTCCATGTGAGATATTTCAAATCCACCTTCTTAAGTGGTTCAAACCAATGGGATTTGAGGAAATCTAAAACTACATTTAGATCCCACGGTGCCACCGGAGGCACCACAGGAGGCTGTATATGCAGTACTCCTTTGACAAAAGTCTGGACCTCAGGAACTGAGGCCAATTCTTTTTGGAAGAATATAGACAGGGCCGAAATTTGAACCTTAATAGATCCCAATTTGAGACCCATAGACAATCCTGATTGCAGGAAATGTAGGAAACGACCCAGTTGAAATTCCTCCGTCGGAGCATTCCGACCCTCGCACCATGCCACATATTTCCGCCAAATGCGGTGATAATGCTTTGCGGTGACTTCTTTCCTTGCCTTAATCAAGGTAGGAATGACTTCTTCAGGAATGCCTTTTTCTTTTAGAATCTGGCGTTCAACCGCCATGCCGTCAAACGCAGCCGCGGTAAGTCTTGAAAAAGACAAGGACCCTGCTGAGGCAGGTCCCTTCTCAGAGGTAGAGGCCACGGATCGTCCGTGACCATCTCTTGAAGTTCCGGGTACCAAGTCCTTCTTGGCCAATCCGGAGCCACTAGTATCGTTCTTACTCCTCTTTGCCGTATAATCCTCAATACCTTTGGTATGAGAGGCAGAGGAGGAAACACATATACCGACTGGTACACCCAAGGTGTTACCAGCGCATCCACAGCTATTGCCTGCGGATCTCTTGACCTGGCGCAATACCTGTCCAGTTTTTTGTTGAGGCGAGACGCCATCATGTCCACCATTGGTTTTTCCCAACGGTTTATTATCATGAGGAAAACTTCTGAATGAAGTCCCCACTCTCCCGGGTGAAGATCGTGTCTGCTGAGGAAGTCTGCTTCCCAGTTGTCCACGCCCGGGATGAATACTGCTATCACGTGATTCTCCGCCCAGCGAAGGATCCTGGCAGCTTCTGCCATTGCACTCCTGCTTCTTGTGCCGCCCTGTCTGTTTACATGGGCGACTGCCGTGATGTTATCCGACTGGATCAACACCGGTCTTCCTTGAAGCAGAGGTTCCGCCTGGTTTAGAGCATTGTAGATTGCTCCTAGTTCCAGAATGTTTATGTGAAGAGACTTTTCCAGGCTCGTCCACACTCCCTGGAAGTTTCTTCCCTGTGTGACTGCTCCCCAGCCTCTCAGGCTGGCGTCCGTGGTCACCAGGATCCAATCCTGTATGCCGAATCTGCGGCCCTCCAGTAGATGAGCCTCCTGCAACCACCACAGAAGAGATACCCTTGTCCTTGGAGACAGGGTTATCCGCTGATGCATCTGAAGATGCGATCCGGACCATTCGTCCAGCAAATCTCCCTGAAAATGTTTTGCGTGAGATCTGCCGAATGGAATCGCTTCGTAAGAAGCCACCATTTTTCCCAGGCCTCCTGTGCATTAATGCACTGATACTTGGCCTGGTTTTAGGAGGTTTCTGACTAGGTCGGATAACTCCCTGGCTTTCCCCTCCAGGAGAAATACCTTTTTCTGGACTATGCCCAGAATCATTCCTGGGAACAGCAGACGTATCATCGGAAAAAAACAGCTGCGATTTTTGGAATATTTAGAATCCACTCGTGCTATCGTAGAACTACTTTAGATAGTTCTTTTCCGACCTCCAACTGTTCTCTGGAACTTGCCCCTTTCAGGATATCGTCCAAGTAAGGGATAATTAAGATGCCCTTTTCTTTGAAGAGAGTCATCTTTTCGGCCATTACCTTGGTAAAGGCCCGGGGTGCCGTGGATAATTCAACGGCAACTTTTGAAACTGATATTGACAGTTCTGTATCACGAACCCGATGTACCCTTGTTGAGAAGGGCAAATTTGGACATGGAGGTAATCCTTGATGTCCAGGGACACCATATAGTCCCCTTCTTTCCGGTTCGCTATCACTGCTCTGAGTGACTCCATCTTGATTTGAACCTTTATGTAAGTGTTCAAAGATTTCAGATTTAGACTATGTCTCACCAAGCCGTCTGGCTTCAGTACCACCATATAGTGTGGAAGACTAATACCCTTTTCCTTGTTGTAGGAGGGGTACTTTGATTATCACCTGCTGGAAATACAGCTTGTGAATTTTTCCCAATACTGCCTCCCTGTTGGAGGGAGCCGTTGGTAACGCAGACTTCAGGAACCTGCGAGGAAAAGATGTCTCGACTCTCCAATCTGTACCCCTGGGATAATACTAGTACGATCCAGGGGTCAACTTGCGAGTGATCCCACTGCGCGTTGAGACTCTTGAGACTACACCCCCACCTAACCTGAGTCCGCTTACACGGCCCCAGCGTCATGCTGGGGACTTGGCAGACGCGGTGGAAGGCTTCCTTTCCTGGGAAGGAGCTGTCTGCTGCAGTCTACTTCCCTTTCCTCTATGTCTGGGCAGATATGACTGGCCTTTTGCCCGCTTGCCCTCATGGGAACGGAAGGATTGAGGCTGAAAAGACGGTGTCTGTTTCTGCTGAGATGTAACTTGGGGTAAAAAGGTTGGATTTCCAGCTGTTGCCGAGACCCCCAGGTCCGTTGGACCGACCCCAAATAACTCTTTCCCTTTATACGGCCATACTTCCATGTGTCGTATGGGATATGTATCACCTGACCACTGTCGTGTCCATGACATCTTCTGGGAGATATGGATCACGCACTTATTTTGATGCCAGAGTGCACATATCCCTCTGTGCATCTCGCATACATAAATATATAATGCATCCTATTAAATGCTCTATATCAATCAAATATTTTCAGTCAGGGAAACCGACCAAGCCAACCCAGCACTGCATCTCCAGGCTGATGGCGATCGCTGGTCGCAGTATAACCACCTTATGTGTGTATATACTTTTTAGGATATTTTTCCAGCTGCCTATCAGCTGGCTCCTTGAGGGCGGCCGTATCTGGAGACGGTAACGCCACTTGATAAGCGTGTGAGCGCCTTATTCATTCCCAACGCGCCCTAACTTCTGGCGGGAAAGGGTATAACGCCAATATTTGCTATCGGGGTAAACCCACGCATCATCACACACTTTATTTTATTTTATCTGATTCAGGAAAAACTACAGGTAGTTTTTTCACTCCCACATAATACCCTTTTTTTTTTTTTGTGGTACTTGTAGTATCAGAAATATGTAACACCTCCTTCATTGCCCTTAACGTGTGGCCCTAATAAGGAATACGTTTGTTTATTCACCGTCGACACTGGATTCAGTGTCGGTGTCTGTGTCTGTGTCGACCGACTGAGGTAAATGGGCGTTATTAAAAACCCCTGACGGTGTTTCTGAGACGCCTGGACCTGTACTAATTGTTTGTCGGCCGTCTCATGTCGTCAACCGACCTTGCAGCGTGTTGACATTCTCACGTAATTCCCTAAATAAGCCATCCATACCGGTGTCGACTCCCTAGAGAGTGACATCACCATCATAGGCAATTGCTCCGCCTCCTCCAACATCGTCCTCATACATGTCGACACACACGTACCGACACACAGCACACACACCGGGAATGCTCTGACAGAGGACAGGACCCCACTAGCCCTTTGGAGAGACAGAGGGAGAGTTTGCCAGCACACACCAAAAAAACGCTATAATTACATAGGGACAACCTTATATAAGTGTTTCTCCCTTATAGCATCTTTAATATATTTATATCGCCAATTTAGTGCCCCCCCTCTCTGTTTAAACCCTGTTTCTGTAGTGCAGTGCAGGGGAGAGCCTGGGAGCCTTCTCTCCAGCCTTTCTGTGAGAGAAAATGGCGCTGTGTGCTGAGGAGATAGGCCCCGCCCCTTTTTCGGCGGGCTCGTCTCCCGCTATTTATTGTATTTAGGCAGGGGTTAAATATCTCCATATAGCCTCTGGGGGCTATATGTGAGGTATTTTTAGCCTTATATAGGTTTACATTTGCCTCCCAGGGCGCCCCCCCCCAGCGCCCTGCACCCTCAGTGACTGCCGTGTGAAGTGTGCTGAGAGGAAAATGGCGCACAGCTGCAGTGCTGTGCGCTACCTTTAGAAGACTGCAGGAGTCTTCAGCCGCCGATTCTGGACCTCTTCTTGCTTCAGCATCTGCGAGGGGGCCGGCGGCGAGGCTCCGGTGACCATCCAGGCTGTACCTGTGATCGTCCCTCTGGAGCTTCATGTCCAGTAGCCAAGAAGCCAATCCATCCTGCACGCAGGTGAGTTCACTTCTCCTCCCCTCTGTCCCTCGTTGCAGTGATCCTGTTGCCAGCAGGAATCACTGTAAAATAAAAAACCTAAGCTAAACTTCTCTAAGCAGCTCTTTATGAGAGCCACCTAGAATTGCACCCTTCTCGGCCGGGCACAAAAATCTAACTGGAGTCTGGAGGAGGGTCATAGGGGGAGGAGCCAGTGCACACCACCTGACCTGTAAAAGCTTTACTTTTTGTGCCCTGTCTCCTGCGGAGCCGCTATTCCCCATGGTCCTTTCAGGAACCCCAGCATCCACTTAGGACGATAGAGAAATTTCAATTCATTTAATCCATATTAGTTTTCCAAATGTGCAATGTGCAATGTGCAAGCATAGGCATGGATAATAAAATGATACTCAGCAGTTCAATGCATCAGAATAAGTGGCAGCTCCTACAGCTGTTTCGGTGCCGAAGCACCTTCATCATGGGAATAGCCATCAGTGTATTCTGCCATAGCCAAACACCACAGGTATATATACCAATCTAATCACCAATTAACAAACAAATTACAGAAACCTGTCCATTCAATCATTAACCAAATGCTCACCAATCAAATGTGTAAAACGAGGGTCATCCTGCTCCTCCCCCGCCGCCGCATCCCGCCATGGTCCCCAGCATTCCCTACACTGCATGTAAGTTCCCGTCTCCGTCTTCCGGTGGCCGGAACTAATATCACAGGCCCAGGCCTCAGGGGCAGCATTGTTCACTGCGCCTCCCGGAAGTGACGCGGTATTCATGCCGTCATCACCTGTCCGGCCTTGCTGTCGTCGCTAAGCAACCGAGACTAGACACAAAAGACGCTGGCCAGCCAATGGACGTCGGGGCAATATTACATGTCGCGCCTCCCGGAAGTCCTACATTCTCTGTTCCGTCCACGCCTATCTCGCTCCCTGCATGCATCATGTTGCTAAGCAACTGCAGTGTAATTACGAATCCTGTACGGCCAATAGCATAACTGTAGCGGCGGGGGTGTGTATCAGCATTCTCCTGCTTACCATAATAAACAATACATATGCACTAAGTACATAGTACACCAATGTGTTAGAGCATTTGGAAGTAATAACCTCATAAAATGATTGAAATGGAATAGACCATGGCATTTGATACAGACAGTCCCACTTAAGTCTATGCTGACTTGTTGAAGATTAAGAAAAGACATACTGAATTAGAACTACATGGTCTGACTCTCTCACAGTATCATAAGGATAAATACATACCGAGGGGCTTCCGTATCAGGAACCAGCCTACTATTGGACGTAATAATACAGAGTTTTGCCGGCAATGGTGCCTAATGCTCAATCAATGCAGTTTTGATCTTATGATCTTAGTTATTCAACAGGTTAACACTGAAATCGAGGTTCTTAATAAGGAATTGATTGATTGTGAATCAACAGGGATTCAGATCTTACAGTCAGATACAGGGGGAGACTGGCTTACGAAATTAGAAGCCAGTGTCGCTAGTTTTAGATCTGAATTACTATTGTTCAAAAAAACAAATTTAGAAAAGTAAAGGAAGATTATAGAGAACTCAGAGTCTACCCGTGGCTTACTAATCCAGGTGTGAGACGCACCTGGAGAGGCGGTCAAACAAATAGGGGTAGGAGAAGGGGTGACAGGATATATACTGACCTTGACTCCCAAACATCCCCTAGTGACTCAGACCAGCCATCCACCAGCAGACAGCCTTTTTTTCGGGAACGAGTGTACACAAGGAGTCGTTACAAAGGAGGCAGAGACCCTGTAGGAGAGGGGGGACAAAGCATCGAAAAGGGCCAAGAGAGAACTTACACAAAGGGGAACAAGAGGTAGTGGTGTTCAATCTATCTAAACACACCCTTACATCAGTAGAAATGGCGGTATTATCTAAGGGGTTAACATTTGTACCAACATATAAACAGACAGCGTTTCAATGGGAAACCGAATTATATCGATTTTATAGACAACTACGGTTAAGAGACTTTTTCAGCAAACATAAAGATGGGGCTAAGAAGGAACAGCCGTTTAGACCAAAAAGCACCTTCGATCCCCCCAGCAATAATGCGTCGATTGACACATTTATCAGGTTGGTCAGGAGGGACACTTTACCCATTATTAAGAGTATGAAGAAAAAACATCAACATTTGAGTGTACAAGAAACCCAGTAACATAGTATCTGAGGTTGAAAAAAGACAATTGTCCATCGAGTTCAACCTATTTGTGGTCTCCTATGCATGATGATTTGACTAAAATTTCTGACTGATGCTGCTGTCAGCCATTGCATTGTATCCCTATTTATAGTAACTATAATGCATGACTATGCACCATACCCCTGGATATCCTTATCCAATAGGAATTTATCTAACCCATTCTTAAAGGTGTTGACAGAGTCCGCCATTACAACTCCCTCGGGCAGGGAATTCCAAACACGTATTGTCCTTACCGTGAAAAAGCCTTTACGCCGTATTGTGCGGAATCTCCTCTCCTCTAACCTGAGCGAGTGTCCACGAGTCCTCTGTGTTGATCTAACCAAAAACAGGTCCCGCGCAAGCTCTGTGTATTGTCCCCTTATATATTTGTAGATGTTGATCATATTGTTATGCACACCAGTGCCTGCAGGAATGTACTGGTGTCTGAACTGTTATGCACACCAGTGCCTGCAGGAATGTACTGGTGTTTGAGCTGTTATGCACACCAGTGCCTGCAGGAATGTACTGGTGTCTGAACGGATAGGGATGCAAAACAAATGAACTCACAGACAGACTGGGGAATATGACATTACGTACACAGAAGGTGATAGGGTAACAAAATAAACACAAAGTGAACAGAGAAGCCCAGAGGCAAAGAAACTGGGTGTCTCCCTAGTATTAGTAATGCTCAGATGGAAAAAGCAAGATGTTGTGTTTTAATACGTAGAGAACCCGAAATGCTGTTGCTAAGGGCAACAGCAAAACCCTAAAGGGTTACCAACGGGTGTAGCAGTAAACTCCTTGGTCAGAGATGGAATGATAGACACAAGGAGAGTCTCCACAATCCTAATCCTCACTTGCAGTGCACAGGTTCAGCTTACTGCCACTAAACTGACACCTGAACACCTTGCACAGTGAGACAGGATTTAGGCAGGCAAGTCTGAGAATACAGCCGCAAACTTGCTAAGTTCACAGAGTAGCAAAAGAACCCCAGCAAGTTAAACGACTGACTCCAGTCTTACTGCTAGGTCTGGATTGGCAGAGTGTAGTACCAAATCCCCAGGCCTATTTGCAGTAAGCAACAACAAATACAAAGCTACACAGTACTGGCTAACTTTCAGGAACTGACTAACCAACAAAGATTCAGCAGCATCTGCTTAACCTGAGAAGAGGCCTTATATAGCAGGTGCTGTCCACGCCCCACTCAGACCTCACAGACTGTGAGCACAAAAACCAGCACCGGATCCCCTGCCGTGCACAGAGCCTGTAACCACTGCACAGCAAAAGACCCGAACCGGAGTATCAGCTGCGCTCAGGTTACTCCGCTAGCACTTGTCTCCCGGATGCCATGACGACGTGGCAGCACAGGGCAGGAGACCCTAACAGTACCCCCCCTCTGACGAGGGGTTAAAGAACCCCTACCACCGGGTTTATCGGGGAACTGCGAGAAGAAAGAGCGTATCAGTCTGGGGGCATGAAGATCACAACTGTGCACCCACGACCGCTCCTCCGGGCCATACCCCTTCCAGTGCACCAAAAATGACAGCCGACCCCGAACCATCTTCGAGTCAAGAATCGTTTCAACAACAAACTCCCTCTGGCCACGTATCAGAAGAGGGGAAGGTCTTCCACTGGAAGAAGGATTACTAATCGCCCGTTTTAAAAGAGAACAATGAAATGTTTTATTGATACCCAAAGAACGGGGCAGATCTAACTGAAATGCCACCGGATTGATAACCCTGGTGATCTTATAAGGGCCGATGAACCGGGGGCCTAACTTATGAGATGGCTGTCTCAACTTCAAATTCTTGGTAGACAACCAGACGAAGTCTCCTAATTTGAAGCTGCAGGGTCTTTTCCGCTTATCAAAAACCCTTTTGGTCACTAATGACACAGACACAAGGGCTTTCTTCACTTTCCTCCAAATACCTCTAAGGACCGAAACCACAGAGGAACCACCAGGCGTGGAGTCCAGGGGGTCAAAAGAATTGGCCTTAGGATGATGCCCATACACACAAAGGAAGGGAGAGATCCCTGTAGCAGAGTGAGCCGCGTTGTTATAGGCAAACTCCGCCATGGACAGATGAGCAACCCAGTCAGTCTGACACTTGGAGACATAACACCTGAGGAACTGCTCCAAGGACTGGTTCACCCTTTCAGTCTGCCCATTAGACTGCGGATGGTAGCCTGACGACAAGCTGACAGAAATCTGGAGATCGGAACAAAATGCCCTCCAGAATTTGGCCACAAACTGGGATCCGCGGTCAGAGACCGCATCAAGTGGCAACCCGTGGAGACGCACAACATGCAGCATAAATAATTCAGACAGGCGTCTGGCCGATGGCAGCCCAACCAGTGGAACGAAGTGCGCCATCTTCGAAAACCTGTCAACGACAACCCAGATGGCTGTCATCCCCGAGGATTTGGGCAAGTCCACCACAAAATCCATTGAAATGTGGGTCCATGGCTTAGATGGGATAGAGAGTGGATGTAATGGGCCAACAGGAACCCCTCTAGGAGTCTTATTTCGGGCACAGATGTCACATGCCCGAACCCACTGATCCACATCCTTAGCCACCGAGGGCCACCTCACCGCCCTAGATAGCAACTCCCGAGTTCTGGCAATACCCGGGTGACCTGCCGACTTCTTGGCATGGAATTCCAGGAACACTCGCTGTCTAAACCTAGGAGGCACAAACAAAAGACCTACCAGAAGGTCTGGAGGAGCCTGCTCCTGTGCTCTAAGGACTAATGACAAGAGGTCCTGGGTAATGCCCACTTTAATACATGATGGGGACACAATGGGCAACGGCTCCTCGGTGGTCTCCTGGATTGGAGCAAAACTCCGCGAGAGCGCATCAGCCTTGATGTTTTTTGACCCAGGGCGATATGTTATCAAAAAATTAAAGCGAGCAAAAAACAAAGCCCATCGTGCCTGCCTGGCATTGAGACGCTTCGCTGACTCTAAATATGCCAGATTCTTATGGTCGGTGAGAATTGAGACCACAAACTTAGCCCCCTCAAGCCAGTGTCTCCACTCCTCGAGTGCATCCTTAATAGCCAACAATTCCCGGTTACCCTCGTCATAATTCATCTCGGCAGGCGAACATTTACGGGAAAAGTAAGCACAGGGACTAAGGCGATTATCAGACACTCCCATCTGAGAGAGCACTGCCCCAATACCCATCTCAGAGGCATCCACCTCCACCACAAAAGGACGCTCTGGATCTGGGTGTCGCAGCACCTTGGCCGATACAAATGCCCTTTTGAGATGGGCAAAAGCCGCTTTAGCCTCACAAGACCAGTGAGCAACATCCGCCCCTTTCTTAGTGAGTGCCACCAAGGGCGCCACTATAGACGAAAATCCAGCGATAAATCGTCTATAAAAATTTGCAAAGCCCAGGAAACGCTGAAGCGCCTTCAAACTAGTGGGCTGCACCCAATCCAGGACTGCCTGTACCTTGGAACCCTCCATTTGGAAACCTTCTGGGGAGATAATATATCCTAGAAATGCGATTTGCTGAACTTCAAATTCGCACTTCTCCAGCTTCGCCCCAAGCCGGTGGTCTCTGAGTTTCTGGAGGACTAAGCGTACATGCTTCCGATGTTCCTCCAGGGAATGGGAGAAGATTAGGATGTCATCTAAGTATACAACTAAGAATCTATCCAAATATTCCCTGAGTACATCATTCATGAAATCCTGGAAGACTGCCGGGGCATTACAGAGCCCAAAAGGCATCACCAAATATTCATAATGCCCTGAGTGGGTATTAAAGGCAGTCTTCCATTCATCCCCCTCTCTTATTCGGATTAGATTGTACGCACCGCGTAGGTCAATCTTAGAAAAAATGGTGGCAGTACGAAGCTGGTCAAACAAGACCGAAATGAGAGGCAGTGGGTATGAGTTTTTAATCGTGATACGGTTCAATTCCCTGAAGTCGATGCAGGGTCGCAACGAACCGTCCTTTTTACCCACGAAGAAGAACCCCGACCCAACTGGAGACTGTGAAGGTCTGATAAATCCCTTAGCCAAGTTCTCCTGAATGTACTCTGCCATAGCCTGAGTCTCAGGACGTGACAGGGAGTACAACCTGCTCTTGGGAAGCTTAGCATTTGGCATCAAATCAATGGCACAGTCATAGGGGCGATGGGGAGGTAGTACCTCTGCAACTTTTTTGGAGAACACGTACGCAAAATCTGCATAACACCCTGGCAATCCTGGCAAACTTAGCTGCGAGAGCCTGACTGGAAGGCTCAAGCAACTCCTGAAACAATCAGTACCCCAACTAAGAATCTCCCCAGAGACCCAGTCAAATTGAGGATTGTGGGCCCTTAACCAGGGTAACCCCAACACCAATGGGGCAAAAGTACAGACAGTCACATAAAAGGACAATTCTTCAGAGTGTGTGGCTCCAATAAACAAAGAAATCTGGCTAGTAATTTTACCTTGGGATAATGGTTCCCCGTTTAACCCACAAATCTCAATTTCCGATGCCAAGGGTACTAAGGGAACAGAGTGTTTCAGGGCGAATTGGCAGTCCATAAAAACCCTGTCGGCCCCACTGTCCACAAGGCCTCAGTCTTGACAGTTTGACCGAGGATCTTCAAGGTCACCGGAATGATTAAAGTCTTCTTGGGAAATTCTGACTTCTGGCCTGACAGGATATTTCCCATCACCCTCAGGCCCTGAAGTTTTCCGGCTTTTCTGGGCATGATACTACCACATGACCTTTATTCCCACAGTACAAACACAACCCCTGCTGTCTCCTCCGCGTCTTCTCACGCAAGGAGAGGCGGGTAGCCCCAATCTGCATAGGCTCCTCGGAAAATTCCTCAGAGTCTGAGGTTCCCTTGGGAAAGAAGGAAACCTCGGTCTCCCTTTCAAGCCTACGCTCTCTCAGCCGTCTATCCACCCGGATGGATAACTGCATGAGCTGATCCAAGCTATCAGGCAAGGGATATTGTACCAGTTGGTCTTTTATCTGGTTAGAAAGACCTCTTCGGTACTGGTGTCTCAGGGCTGGGTCATTCCACTGGGTATCATGGGCCAACCTCCGAAACTCCGTACAGTAAACCTCAACTGGCCTTCGCCCTTGCTTAAGGATCGAAATCTGTGCCTCGGCTGAGGCCGTCTTGTCAGGGTCATCATACAACATGCCCAGTGCCGTAAAAAAAGCATCAACACTTTTAAGCGACGGACAGTCAGGCTGCAACCCATATGCCCAGACCTGTGGGTCTCCTTGTAGCAAGGAAATCACTATGCCCACCCGCTGAATCTCCGACCCAGAAGACTGAGGCCTAAGCCGGAAGTATAGCTTGCAGCTCTCCTTGAAACAAAAGAACTGCGAGCGATCTCCTGAAAAACGATCCGGGAGATTTACTTTCGGCTCCTTAACCCCTGAAGGTGCTGCTGCTGGGAGGTGTGCATTTTAATGGACAAATCATTAAATTGTCGAGTTAGGACCTGCACCTGATCGACCACCTGTTGCAACGTATTTTGAGGGGTATGCTCCATGTTCCCACAAAATTTCAACAGGAGTATTTAGGCTGCTGAATATGTTATGCACACCAGTGCCTGCAGGAATGTACTGGTGTCTGAACTGTTATGCACACCAGTGCCTGCAGGAATGTACTGGTGTTTGAACTGTTATGCACACCAGTGCCTGCAGGAATGTACTGGTGTCTGAACGGATAGGGGTGCAAAACAAATGAACTCACAGACAGACTGGGGAATATGACATTACGTACACAGAAGGTGATAGGGTAACAAAATAAACACAAAGTGAACAGAGAAGCCCAGAGGCTAAGAAACTGGGTGTCTCCCTAGTATTAGTAATGCTCAGATGGAAAAAGCAAGATGTTGTGTTTTAATACGTAGAGAACCCGAAATGCTGTTGCTAAGGGCAACAGCAAAACCCTAAAGGGTTACCAACGGGTGTGGCAGTAAACTCCTTGGTCAGAGATGGAATGATAGACACAAGGAGAGTCTCCACAATCCTAATCCTCACTTGCAGTGCACAGGTTCAGTTTACTGCCACTAAACTGACACCTGAACACCTTGCACAGTGAGACAGGATTTAGGCAGGCAAGTCTGAGAATACAGCCGCAAACTTGCTAAGTTCACAGAGTAGCAAAAGAACCCCAGCAAGTTAAACGACTGACTCCAGTCTTACTGCTAGGTCTGGATTGGCAGAGTGTAGTACCAAATCCCCAGGCCTATTTGCAGTAAGCAACAACAAATACAAAGCTACACAGTACTGGCTAACTTTCAGGAACTGACTAACCAACAAAGATTCAGCAGCATCTGCTTAACCTGAGAAGAGGCCTTATATAGCAGGTGCTGTCCACGCCCCACTCAGACCTCACAGACTGTGAGCACAAAAACCAGCACCGGATCCCCTGCCGTGCACAGAGCCTGTAACCACTGCACAGCAAAAGACCCGAACCGGAGTATCAGCTGCGCTCAGGTTACTCCGCTAGCACTTGTCTCCCGGTTGCCATGACGACGTGGCAGCACAGTGCAGGAGACCCTAACACATATCCCCTCTTAGTCTCCGCTTTTCCAATGTAAACATGCCTAGTCTTTCAAGCCTTTCCTTGTATTTGTTAGGGTCTCCTGCCCTGTGCTGCCACGTCGTCATGGCAACCGGGAGACAAGTGCTAGCCGAGTAACCTGAGCGCAGCTGATACTCCGGTTCGGGTCTTTTGCTGTGCAGTGGTTATAGGCTCTGTGCATGGCAGGGGATCCGGTGCTGGTTTTTGTGCTCACAGTCTGTGAGGTCTGAGTGGGGCGTGGACAGCACCTGCTTTATAAGGCCTCTTTTCAGGGTAAGCAGATGCTGCTGAATCTTTGTTGGTTAGTCAGTTTCTGAAAGTTAGCCAGTACTGTGTAGCTTTGTATTTGTTTGTTGCTTACTGCAAATAGGCCTGGGGATTTGGTATTACACTCTGCCAATCCAGACCTAGCAGTAAGACTGGAGTCAGTCGTTTAGCTTGCTGGGGTTCTGTTACTACTCTGTGAACTTAGCAAGTTTGCGGCTGTATTCTAAGACTTGCCTGTCTAATCCTGTCTCACTGTGCTAGGTGTCAGGGGTCAGTTTAGTGGCAGTAAACCGAACCTGTGCACTGCAAGTGAGAATTAGGATTGTGGAGAATCTCCTTGTGTCTATCATTCCATCTCTGACCAAGGAGTTTTACTGCCACACCCGTTGGTAACCCTTTAGGGTTTTGCTGTTGCCCTTAGCAACAGCATTTCGGGTTTTCTATGTATTAAAACACAACATCTTGCTTTTCACATCTGAGCAGTTCTAATACAAGGGAGATACCCAGTTCCTTAGCCTCTGGGCTTCTCTGTTCACGTTGTGTGTATTTTGTTACCCTACCACCTTCTGTGTACGTTATGTCATATTCCCTAGTCTGTCTGTGAGTCCATTTGTTTTGCATAACAGTTCAAACACCAGTACATTCCTGCAGGCACTGGAGTGCATAACAGTCCTGACACCAGTACTTTCCTGCAGGCACTGGTGTGCATAACATATTCAGCAGCCCAATACTCCTGTTGAAATTTTGTGGGAATATGGAGCATACCCCTCAAAATACGTTGCAACAGGTGGTTGATCAGGTGCAGGTCCTGACTCAAAAATGTAATGATTTGTCCATTAAAATGCACACCTCCCAGGCTGCTGGCGGAGCTCCCGCAGCAGCAGCACCTGCAGGGGTTAAGGAGCCGAAAGTAAATCTCCCGGATCGTTTTTCTGGAGATCGCTCGCAGTTCTTTTGTTTCAAGGAGAGCTGCAAGCTATACTTCCGGCTTAGGCCTCAGTCTTCTGGGTCGGAGATTCAGCGGGTGGGCATAGTGATTTCCTTGCTACAAGGAGACCCACAGGTCTGGGCATATGGGTTGCAGCCTGACTGTCCGTCGCTTAAAAGTGTTGATGCTTTTTTTACGGCACTGGGCATGTTGTATGATGACCCTGACAAGACGGCCTCAGCCGAGGCTCAGATTTCGATCCTTAAGCAAGGGCGAAGGCCAGTTGAGGTTTACTGTACGGAGTTTCGGAGGTTGGCCCATGATACCCAGTGGAATGACCCAGCCCTGAGACACCAGTACCGAAGAGGTCTTTCTAACCAGATAAAGGACCAACTGGTACAACATCCCTTGCCTGATAGCTTGGATCAGCTCATGCAGTTATCCATCCGGGTGGATAGACGGCTGAGAGAGCGTAGGCTTGAAAGGGAGACTGAGATTTCCTTCCTTCCCAAGGGAACCTCAGACTCTGAGGAATTTTCCGAGGAGCCTATGCAGATTGGGGCTACCCGCCTCTCCTCGCGTGAGAAGATGCGGAGGAGACAGCAGGGGTTGTGTTTGTACTGTGGGAATAAAGGTCATGTGGTAGTATCATGCCCAGAAAAGCTGGAAAACTTCAGGGCCTGAGGGTGATGGGAAATATCCTGTCAGGCCAGAAGTCAGAATTTCCCAAGAAGACTTTTATCATTCCGGTGACCTTGAAGATCCTCGGTCAAACTGTCAAGACTGAGGCCTTTGTGGACAGTGGGGCCGACGGGGTTTTTATGGACCGCCAATTCGCCCTGAAACACTCTGTTCCCTTAGTACCTTTGGCATCGGAAATTGAGATTTGTGGGTTAAACGGGGAACCATTATCCCAAGGTAAAATTACCTCTTGCACTAGCCAGATTTCTTTGTTTATTGGAGCCACACACTCTGAAAAATTGTCCTTTTATGTGACTGTCTGTACTTTTGCCCCATTGGTGTTAGGGTTACCCTGGTTAAGGGCCCACAATCCTCAATTTGACTGGGTCTCTGGGGAGATTCTTAGTTGGAGTACTGATTGTTTCAGGAGTTGCTTGAGCCTTCCAGTCAGGTTCTCGCAGCTAAGTTTGCCAGGATTGCCAGGGTGTTATGCAGATTTTGCGGACGTGTTCTCCAAAAAAGTTGCAGAGGTACTACCTCCCCATCGCTCCTATGACTGTGCCATTGATTTGTTGCCAAATGCTAAGCTTCCCAAGAGCAGGTTGTACTCCCTGTCACGTCCTGAGACTCAGGCTATGGCAGAGTACATTCAGGAGAACTTGGCTAAGGGATTTATCAGACCTTCACAGTCTCCAGTTGGGTCGGGGTTCTTCTTCGTGGGTAAAAAGGACGGTTCGTTGCGACCCTGCATCGACTTCAGGGAATTGAACCGTATCACGATTAAAAACTCATACCCACTGCCTCTCATTTCGGTCTTGTTTGACCAGCTTCGTACTGCCACCATTTTTTCTAAGATTGACCTACGCGGTGCGTACAATCTAATCCGAATAAGAGAGGGGGATGAATGGAAGACTGCCTTTAATACCCACTCGGGGCATTATGAATATTTGGTGATGCCTTTTGGGCTCTGTAATGCCCCGGCAGTCTTCCAGGATTTCATGAATGATGTGCTCAGGGAATATTTGGATAGATTCTTAGTTGTATACTTAGATGACATCCTAATCTTCTCCCATTCCCTGGAGGAACATCGGAAGCATGTACGCTTAGTCCTCCAGAAACTCAGAGACCACCGGCTTGGGGCGAAGCTGGAGAAGTGCGAATTTGAAGTTCAGCAAATCGCATTTCTAGGATATATTATCTCCCCAGAAGGTTTCCAAATGGAGGGTTCCAAGGTACAGGCAGTCCTGGATTGGGTGCAGCCCACTAGTTTGAAGGCGCTTCAGCGTTTCCTGGGCTTTGCGAATTTTTATAGACGATTTATCGCTGGATTTTCGTCTATAGTGGCGCCCTTGGTGGCACTCACTAAGAAAGGGGCGGATGTTGCTCACTGGTCTTGTGAGGCTAAAGCGGCTTTTGCCCGTCTCAAAAGGGCATTTGTTTCGGCCAAGGTGCTGCGACACCCAGATCCAGAGCGTCCTTTTGTGGTGGAGGTGGATGCCTCTGAGATGGGTATTGGGGCAGTGCTTTCTCAGATGGGAGTGTCAGATAATCGCCTTCATCCCTGTGCTTACTTTTCCCGTAAATTTTCGCCTGCCGAGATGAATTATGACGTGGGTAACCGGGAATTGTTGGCTATTAAGGATGCACTCGAGGAGTGGAGACACTGGCTTGAGGGGGCTAAGTTTGTGGTCTCAATTCTCACTGACCATAAGAATCTGGCATATTTAGAGTCAGCGAAGCGTCTCAATGCCAGGCAGGCACGATGGGCTTTGATTTTTGCTCGCTTTAATTTTTTGATAACATATCGCCCTGGGTCAAAAAACATCAAGGCTGATGCGCTCTCGCAGAGTTTTGCTCCAATCCAGGAGACCACCGAGGAGCCGTTGCCCATTGTTTCCCCATCATGTATTAAAGTGGGCATTACCCAGGACCTCTTATCATTAGTCCTTAGAGCACAGGAGCAGGCTCCTCCAGACCTTCCGGTAGGTCTTTTGTTTGTGCCTCCTAGGTTAAGACAGCGAGTGTTCCTGGAATTCCATGCCAAGAAGTCTGCAGGTCACCCGGGTATTGCCAGAACTCGGGAGTTGCTATCTAGGGCGGTGTGGTGGCCCTCGGTGGCTAAGGATGTGGATCAGTGGGTTCGGGGATGTGACATCTGTGCCCGAAATAAGACTCCTAGAGGGGTTCCTGTTGGCCCACTACATCCACTCTCTATCCCATCTAAGCCATGGACCCACATTTCAATGGATTTTGTGGTGGACTTGCCCAAATCCTCGGGGATGACAGCCATCTGGGTTGTCGTTGACAGGTTTTCGAAGATGGCGCACTTCGTTCCACTGGTTGGGCTGCCATCGGCCAGACGCCTGTCTGAATTATTTATGCTGCATGTTGTGCGTCTCCACGGGTTGCCACTTGATGTGGTCTCTGACCGCGGATCCCAGTTTGTGGCCAAATTCTGGAGGGCATTTTGTTCCGATCTCCAGATTTCTGTCAGCTTGTCGTCGGGCTACCATCCGCAGTCTAATGGGCAGACTGAAAGGGTGAACCAGTCCTTGGAGCAGTTCCTCAGGTGTTATGTCTCCAAGTGTCAGACTGACTGGGTTGCTCATCTGTCCATGGCGGAGTTTGCCTATAACAACGCGGCTCACTCTGCTACAGGGATCTCTCCCTTCCTTTGTGTGTATGGGCATCATCCTAAGGCCAATTCTTTTGACCCCCTGGACTCCATGCCTGGTGGTTCCTCTGTGGTTTCGGTCCTTAGAGGTATTTGGCGGAAAGTGAAGAAAGCCCTTGTGTCTGTGTCATTAGTGACCAAAAGGGTTTTTGATAAGCGGAAAAGACCCTGCAGCTTCAAATTAGGAGACTTCGTCTGGTTGTCTACCAAGAATTTGAAGTTGAGACAGCCATCTCATAAGTTAGGCCCCCGGTTCATCGGCCCTTATAAGATCACCAGGGTTATCAATCCGGTGGAATTTCAGTTAGATCTGCCCCGTTCTTTGGGTATCAATAAAACATTTCATTGTTCCCTTTTAAAACGGGCGATTAGTAATCCTTCTTCCAGTGGAAGACCTTCCCCTCTTCTGATACGTGGCCAGAGGGAGTTTGTTGTTGAAAGGATTCTTGACTCCAAGGTGGTTCGGGGTCGGCTGTCATTTTTGGTGCACTGGAAGGGGTATGGCCCGGAGGAGCGGTCGTGGGTGCGCAGTTGTGATCTTCATGCCCCCAGACTGATACGCTCTTTCTTCTCGCAGTTCCCCGATAAACCCGGTGGTAGGGGTTCTTTGACCCCTCGTCAGAGGGGGGGTACTGTTAGGGTCTCCTGCCCTGTGCTGCCACGTCGTCATGGCAACCGGGAGACAAGTGCTAGCGGAGTAACCTGAGCGCAGCTGATACTCCGGTTCGGGTCTTTTGCTGTGCAGTGGTTATAGGCTCTGTGCATGGCAGGGGATCCGGTGCTGGTTTTTGTGCTCACAGTCTGTGAGGTCTGAGTGGGGCGTGGACAGCACCTGCTTTATAAGGCCTCTTTTCAGGGTAAGCAGATGCTGCTGAATCTTTGTTGGTTAGTCAGTTTCTGAAAGTTAGCCAGTACTGTGTAGCTTTGTATTTGTTTGTTGCTTACTGCAAATAGGCCTGGGGATTTGGTATTACACTCTGCCAATCCAGACCTAGCAGTAAGACTGGAGTCAGTCGTTTAGCTTGCTGGGGTTCTGTTACTACTCTGTGAACTTAGCAAGTTTGCGGCTGTATTCTAAGACTTGCCTGTCTAATCCTGTCTCACTGTGCTAGGTGTCAGGGGTCAGTTTAGTGGCAGTAAACCGAACCTGTGCACTGCAAGTGAGAATTAGGATTGTGGAGAATCTCCTTGTGTCTATCATTCCATCTCTGACCAAGGAGTTTTACTGCCACACCCGTTGGTAACCCTTTAGGGTTTTGCTGTTGCCCTTAGCAACAGCATTTCGGGTTTTCTATGTATTAAAACACAACATCTTGCTTTTCACATCTGAGCAGTTCTAATACAAGGGAGATACCCAGTTCCTTAGCCTCTGGGCTTCTCTGTTCACGTTGTGTGTATTTTGTTACCCTACCACCTTCTGTGTACGTTATGTCATATTCCCTAGTCTGTCTGTGAGTCCATTTGTTTTGCATAACAGTTCAAACACCAGTACATTCCTGCAGGCACTGGAGTGCATAACAGTCCTGACACCAGTACTTTCCTGCAGGCACTGGTGTGCATAACAGTATTCCATCGTCTCCATGCCCTTAATTAGTTTGGTCGCCCTCCTCTGTACCTTTTCAAGCTCCAGGATATCCTTTTTGTAGTACGGTGCCCAGAATTGTACACAGTATTCAAGGTGTGGCCTCACTAGTGATTTATATAACGGGAGTATAATACTCTCGTCCCTAGCATCAATACCCCGTTTTATGCATGCTAATATCTTATTAGCCTTCTTTGCTGCAGTCCTGCTTTGGGTACTACTGCTTAGCTTGCTATCTATGAGGACACCTAAGTCCTTTTCCAGTACAGAATCCCCTAATTTTACCCCATTTAGTAGGTAGGTGTAATTTTTGTTCTTGTTACCACAGTGCATTACCTTACACTTGTCTGTGTTGAAGCGCATTCTCCATTTGGCTGCCCATGCTTCTAATTTAACTAAGTCGTTCTGAAGAGACTCGGCATCCTCCTCTGTATTTATAGTCTTACACAATTTGGTATCATCTGCAAAAATTGACACCATGCTCTCTAGACCTTCTGTTAGGTCGTTAATGAAAATATTGAACAATAGCGGTCCTAATACTGAGCCTTGCGGCACACCACTTAGCACTTCAGTCCAAGTTGAAAAAGATCCATTAACCACAACGCGCTGCTTCCTATTATCTAACCAGTTTTTGACCCAAGTGCATATTGTGCTTCCTAGCCCTGATTCTTGTAGCTTGTATATAAGTCTCATGTGTGGTACAGTATCGAACGCTTTGGCAAAGTCTAAAAAGATTACATCCACGTCTTTACCCTGATCTAGGTTTGCGCTTACTGTTTCATAAAAGCCGAGTAAGTTGGTTTGACAGGATCTGTCCTTCATAAACCCATGTTGATTCCTTTTAATGACCTTATTGGTTTCAAGGTACTTCTGAATACGATCTCTTAGAATACCTTCCAATACTTTCCCCACTATAGATGTAAGACTAACTGGTCTATAATTACCTGGTTCAGCTTTACTTCCCTTTTTGAATATAGGCACTACTTCCGCTATACGCCAGTCTTTGGGAACAATACCTGATATAACTGAATCCTCAAAGATCAAAGATAGCGGTTTTGCCAGTTCAGAGTGAAGCTCCATTAGAACCCTTGGATGAATACCATCGGGCCCTGGTGATTTATTAATCTTTAAATGTTTTAATCGGTCACAGACTACTTCCTCGCTTAAATAAGTACCTATCAGTGTGATATTGTCATTATTGAGATTGTGTGTCAGTCCCTGAATTGGGTCCTCTCTAGTGAATACTGTTGAAAAAAACTCATTTAGTGTGTCCGCTATGTCATTATCATTTTTGCTTAAGACTCCCAACTTGTCTTTCAAAGGGCCTATACTCTCCTTTTTTAATCTCTTGCTATTAATATATTTAAAGAATTTTTTGGGATTCGCTTTGCTTTCCTTTGCTACTAGTTTTTCAGTTTCTACTTTAGCCGCTCTTATTTCCTTTTTGCAATTTTTGTTACATTCCTTATAGTGCTGAAATGACTCTGCTTCCCCGTCAGATTTGTATTTTTTAAATGCTCGCCTTTTCTTGCCCATAAGTTCCTTAATCTTTTTGTTAAGCCACATCGGTTTATGATTTTTATTCCCTTTTTTGCTACTCATAGGAATATATTTGAGTGTATTTTTAGCTAGCAAGAATTTTAGTACCTCCCATTTCTCCGTAGTATTTTTTCCTAAAAACAAACCTTCCCATTCAATATCCCTGAAAAATACCCTCATCTTTTCAAAATTTGCTTTGCTAAAGTTTAAAGTCCTAGTTGAGCCAGTATAGGGCTGTTTGTAGAAACTGATATTGAATGTGACCATATTGTGGTCGCTGTTTCCTATGGGTTCCCCTACTATAATACCCGATACCAAATCCTGATTGTTTGTTAATACCAGGTCTAAGATTGCATTGTACCTAGTTGGTTCCTCAATTAGTTGGACTAGGTAGTTATCATTTAGTGTGTTTAAAAACATACTGCCCCTAGCAGTATCACATGAATCGTTTTTCCAGTTTATCTCTGGATAGTTAAAATTTCCCATCACTACTATGTCTCCTACTCCTGCTGCTTTTTCAATTTGCTTTAGTAACAATTCATCATCAGATGCGTTGATACCAGGCGGCCTATAGCATACACCCAATACTAACTTTTTTGCTCCTTTTTCCCCGCATGCAATTTCTACCCATAATGTCTTAACAGTGTCTACAGTCCCCTCCTGAATATCTTCCCATATATTAGGTTTTAAAAACGGCTTTACATACAGACACACCCCTCCACCCTTTTTATTTAGTCTGTCTCTCCTAAACAGTGTATAGCCCTCTAGATTGACTGTCCAATCATGAGATTCATCCCACCAAGTTTCAGTAATGCCTATAATATCATACTGTTTGCTTGCTGCAAGTATTTCTAGTTCACCCTTTTTACCAGTAATGCTTCTGGCGTTTACATACATACAACTAAGATAAGTATTTTCCCTTGCGTTAGGGACATCTTTCACCTTATGTGGCAAGGATGACCTGTAATCGTCATTGGTTAGTGCTTTGGTAAAATCCCTTTTAGTACCCATGTTAGTAACCTTACTACCTGCTCTTACCCTCCCCCCAACTTCTCCCCCATTTCGTTTACTACCGCCATCCCCACTATTCTCACTGCATGACCCGTAGTTTCTAGCCCCAGGCTCCTAGTTTAAAATCTCCTCCAACCTTCTAACCATCCTTCCCCCCAGCACCGCTGCCCCCTCCTCAGTCAGGTGCAATCTGTCACGACAAAAGAGATGGCGCCTGACTGAGAAGTCCGCCCAGTGTTCGAGGAACACAAACCCCTCTTTCCTGCACCAATCCCTAAGCCACACATTTACCTCCCTAATCTCCCTCTGCCTCCGTGGACTAGCGCGTGGCACGGGTAATAATTCAGAGAAAATTACCTTAGATGTCCTTGCCTTCAGTTTCTTTCCTAAGTCCCTATAGTCTTTCTTAAGGACATCCCACCTTCCGCTAACTTTGTCATTGGTGCCAACGTGCACCAAGACCGCCGGGTCTTTGCCAGCCCCTCCCAACAATCTATCTACCCGGTCCGCGATGTGCCATACCCGAACACCCGGGAGACAACAGACTGTACGGCGATCACGGTCCCGGTAGCAGATTTCCCTATCTGCCTTCCTGATGATAGAATCCCCTACCACCACCATTTGACTAGGTACCTCTCTATCTTTTATCCCAACCGCGCCAGAGGGACCGCACCTCTGGATGCTAGAGGGAGCAGTCTCCTCCGGCACCGTCATTTCTTCACTATCATCCTCCGATTCCTCGTCCAATTGGGCAAATTTGTTCGGGTTTGATAGTTCGGAGATGTCGTGCCTCCCCCTCTTTTTCTTCCTTCTAACTGTGACCCAACTGGCTACCTGATCATCATCCTCTTCTACCAGTGACCCCTCCCGCAACTCCTCCACCGTTCTGTCTAAACTACGCTCGAGATTGTGAATCTCCCTCAGTCGCGTAAAGGTTTGCTCTAGATCAGTTACCTGGGCTTCCAGGGCAACCGTTCGCACACACCTCGTGCAGATGTATTCACACTGGGCCAGGTGTGCATACATCTTGCACGACATGCACTGAGTGAGGTCCTCAATCACAGCCCCTCCCATATTGTTTGCAAGGTCTAACTCCCTGTTACACTCAAAGAAAAAGCAGCAAAAATAAAAAATAGAAGACAAGCAATATCACTTATACAATAATTAAGCTGGCTTATACTTATCTATCTTTGTGCGGTTCTTGGTCCTTCACTTTTATACAGCCGTAGTACTCTCTCCTGCGGCACCTATACTCCACTTAGTTGCAGTTGTTCCAGCTCACTGCTCCTCCTTTTCACTCGGCTTCCAGCTCCTGCTAAGAGAAAAAAAAAAAAAAATGCCCCTCACACCCGCACAATCACAGCCCCTCTGCTACTCTAAGTAAGAGACCCTCTCACTCACTCACATGGTCAGCCCCTTGCAGCCTCACCAGAAGTTTAATGGTACTGTAAATGTGTGTTCCTGATTGTGTATTATAAAACTCACCTTTTTCTGTATTCTTACTCACCTTTTTACTGTTTACAACTCACACTTAGAAATCCCAGCAGCACTTGGAAGAGACCAGCCCCACAGAGCAGCCGCAATAATAAACAAATAATCACACGCCCTGCAGATAAGAGCGGGGGCATTGTCCTTCTTGACCGCTCTGATTATATTGCTGAGGTTATGTCACAACTTGATGATACCACATGCTACAAGAAACTTACATTTGATCCCACAGAAGCCAATAAACGGGAAATAGATTAAATTATCTCTATGGGTGTCCTGAATGGGTGGATTGATGATTCCACCGCTGGGTTTTTGACTCAGGAATTTCCTAAAGTCCCCCTCCTGTATATATTGCCCAAAATACACAAATCAATGACAAAACCCCCGGGTAGGCCAATAATCTCCTCTAGAGGGTCATTGGGTCAGCTCCTGTCACAATTTGTTGATGCTTACTTGCAACCTGTTGTTCAGGGTACACCATTCTATTTACGTAACACCACTGACTTTATCAACAAATTACAATCAATTGGTACACCACCAGAAGGCTGTCTGCTGGTGACGCTTGATGTCAACAGCCTCTACACCAAAATAAGTCACAAGGAGGGAATGGAGGCTGTTAGAGCGGTGATTTCCTCTAATACATGTTATAGCGGCCCCCCCATTGAGAACTTGATGCTTCTCATGGAGGTGGTGCTCCACAAGAATTATTTCATGTTCAATAATGCATTCTATCTGCAATTAAGGGGCACTGCGATGGGGTCAAACATGGCCCCATCGTATGCAAACCTATTCATGTATGAGTATGAGGCATTGCACATACACGGCGACCCTGTGTTTTCTAAATTTGTGCAACTTTACACCAGATTCATAGATGATTTGTTTTTAATTTGGACAGGAGGGAGTCAACTGTTAGAAGCGTTTATTTCCAAGCTTAATGGTGTTGGTGGATCCATCAGATTTACGTATACCAGCAGTTCAAAAAGCATTGAATTTTTAGATGTGAAGGTCAACATATGTGAGGGACAATTCTTCACTGAAATATTCTGCAAGCCCACAGATTAAAACACATTATTACAGTTTGCTAGCTTCCATCCACAACCTTTGAAGAAAGGTTTGCCCTACTCACAATTGATCAGGGTGGTTAGAACTACCCCTGACCACAGTAAACTCCCTGAAGCATTGAACCAAATGGGGGCTAAATTTCTACAACGAGGGTATGATAGAGCTGAGGTGGATGAAGCCATACAGAGATGTCTACGATTGGACAGAAAGGAACTTCTGATCCCCAAAAAGAAACAGGCTGATAATGGGAGAATGTTACTGTCCAGCACCTATTCGATTTCATCACGGGCAATTAGACAAGCTATTCTGTCATAATGGCACATTGTTCAAAGTGATCCAATACTTGAACAAGTGTGTAAGGAGAAACCACTTTTTTGTTATAAAAGGAGTAACAACTTAAAAGATCAAATGGTTTACTTGGACATTAGTCCTCGAGTGGTGACAGGCACAGGATGGCTGCAACCACATAGTGGAGTGCACAAGTGCATGGGCTGCGCGAACTGCAGTTTCCTACAGACTGGGACTCATTTTCAAAACCCTATTACGAATAAGATCTACCAGATAAGGCAACGAATGACATGTGATACGAAATATGTTGTATATGTAATCTGGTGTCCATGCAAAATGATATATGTGGGGAAAACCTAGAGGATGCTGAAGGAACGAGTGGCAATGCATCGCAGCTCAATTAAAAAAGCTCTACTGAAAGTAGACACCAGCACACCACCAGTAGCACGACATTTTGCAGCAGTCAAACATACCATCAGAGACTTTAAAGTGATGCCAATTGAACAGGTGCCTCCCTCACGTAGAGGTGGTGACAGAAATAAATGCCTACTGCAAAAAGAATGTAAATGGATTTACAATTTACAAGCGATGGCCCCACAAGGGTTAAATGAGGAATTGTCCTTTAGTTCATTTATATAGATTACTTTTGAATCGTTTTGGACTTGCTGATGTGTCTGATGGGTCCATCAACAGCTGGATGTTATTTGTGGAATATAGATGTATTTTTTTGTTAAAAAAAACAGTTGGATAGTGCTAGAAAGATACGCTTTCTTCCTCCCTTCTTTGCAAATTGTTTTAATACTGATAAAGTGATTCATTGTTATCAATTTCTTTGAGGGACGCAATCCCATGGTCTATTCCATTTAAATCATTATATGAGGTTATTACTTCCAAATGCTCTAACACATTGGTGTACTGTGTACTTAGTGCATATGTATTGTTTATTATGGTAAGCAGGAGAATGCTGATACACACCCCCGCCGCTACAGTTATGCTATTGGCCGTACAGGATTCGTAATTACACTGCAGTTGCTTAGCAACATGATGCATGCAGGGAGCGAGATAGGCGTGGACGGAACAGAGAATGTAGGACTTCCGGGAGGCGCGACATGTAATATTGCCCCGACGTCCATTGGCTGGCCAGCGTCTTTTGTGTCTAGTCTCGGTTGCTTAGCGAAGACAGCAAGGCCGGACAGGTGATGACGGCATGAATACCGCGTCACTTCCGGGGAGGCGCAGTGAACAATGCTGCCCCTGAGGCCCGGGCCTGTGATATTAGTTCCGGCCACCGGAAGACGGAGACGGGAACTTACATGCAGTATAGGAAATGCTGGGGACCATGGCGGAATGCGGCGGCAGGGGAAGAGCAGGATGACCCTCGTTTTACACATTTGATTGGTGAGCATTTGGTTAATGATTGAATGGACAGGTTTTTGTGTTTTGTTTGTTAATTGGTGATTTGGTTGGTATATATACATGTGGTGTTTGGCTATGGCAGAATACACTGATGGCTATTCCCATGATGAAGGTGCTTCGGCACCGAAACAGCTGTAGGAGCTGCCACTTATTCTGATGCATTGAACTGCTAAGTATCATTTTATTATCCATGCCTATGCTTGCACATTGCACATTGCACTTATGGAAAATCAATATGGATTAAATGAATTGAAATTTCTGCTACCTATAATGTGCTGGTTTATGTGGAAAAACCACAAATTACCTTAGAGTAATTGTTTCACTGTGCACCCAGCAAAAGATTGGAAAGTGTGTGTGATTCAATTCGCTTTGTATACATGTGTGTGTGTGTGTGTGTGTGTGTGTGTGTGTGTGTGTGTGTGTGTGTGTGTGTGTGTGTGTGTGTGTCATACTGGAATGTTAGGAGACAAGAGATATTGGAAAGTTCCATAAGCCTTTTAATTCTTATCAGTGAGTGGGGGAGTTTATGGCCCCAAAACCAGGAAAAAACAGTTCTCACAACACAGAGCCTGCCACATGTAGGGGGTTACGACAGAAAGTGTAGGGGGTTTTTAGGACAAGGAACAAAGCACAGGACAGTTCAGTGTGAGCTGAGGTCTGAGAATGGAAGGCACAGGCTAAGTGTCCAGGACAGACGCAGTCTGGGGATTATGGAACAAGCATGGTACTCCACAGTCCCTGGCATTATAGAACAGCATGTAGGTGCTGCTAGGAAGAGCAAAAGATATCCAGATGTGCAGTGTGATAGCCACAGTATGCAGACTACAGTGGAAGGAACCAGGAACAAAGGCATCTTCAGGGATACCCAAGAAGCAGGACGGGAGGCGTGAGTCTGTGGGAGAGGATGACCTGGGTGAGTGGTAGGAACCACGTGTGGCGGAAGGCCCCCAGTAACGTGTCCATGAGAGACCCCGTTTAGATAGAGCCCCTAGCGAAGGGGGGAGAGCACACTGAAATGAATCTCAGTTTGCGGTCACCGCACTACTGATTCCCAGGGACTGCGCTGGTATGTACTGTAATGCTGTCACATCATTGTTAATGCTGTTATTGCCCGTGAAGCAAATGAAAGGAGATGTAACCTGATGTAACCCATATGAATATTGTGCTGGAGAGGAGAATGAGGCGTTAAATGTTATTGTCGTGATAACCCTGTCTGAACTGTGAATAAACTACTTGCTTATGTGAGGAGTTGGCCTGGTGTGCAATGCTTTTAAAATCACTGATGGACTGGCGCTGCCCGGCTATCACAACAGTATCCATATTGCCCGTCTCTCCCAATAAACAGTCAAATGCACCGGGTGCCCTCACAATATATTATACAGTATCCGGAGGTGCAGCACTCCTGGCGGCTTGGAGAAAAAAGTCTGTATAGCAGCATGTGAAGACAACGTTTCAAAGACTTTTATTCCGTCATTTTCATACCTAATGAAAATGATGGAATAAAAGTCATTTTCCAAGCCGCCAGGCTGCTGCTCCACAGATAATTGGACCGCTGAGCCGTCGCTCAGCTGTCCTTCCTGTATACACTCCCTGCGCGCGGCGCTGCCGCCAGCATTTTGGTGCAGTATTGAGCCGCCGAGGGAGTGGGGACAGCCATAGCTCAGGTGCCCAGCATGTGGAGGCGCCGCGCCGGCTCCTGGGAGCGCAGCACCACAGATCGGACTAGAGATCCGAACTGTGGCGGCAGCGGAGGGCCCTTTTAAAAAGGGGGGCCCGGGGTACTTACCCCCGGGGACCCCCTCTTAATCCAGCTCTGATTTGACCCCTTTACTGCTGAGGGTTTTCTCAGGGTGGCCATGTAGATGTTGGAGACGACGGAGCCTGTATCTGAGTTGTGCTGCCTCGGCCTTGGGGAATAATCCGTACTTGCTTGAGTTCTGGCAGCTGGTGTTGTGCTGCAGACCCTGGTGCCGTTCTGGTTTCATCTCCGGGTCCTGTGTTTCCCCGCAGGTTGCTAGGGTCCTGGGTCCCTTTGTTGAAGCGCTGATGTAGAGGTGACATACAGTATATAGAGGTGTTGTGTCTTGTGCTTTGCATGTAAGGAGTGCTGCAGTGCTCACCTGATGGTGGGGAAGGTGTGAATATGCTTATCCATTCTGAAGCTGTCTTACCAGGCTGGGAGCATGGGGGTTAATTCTCTGGTCATTTTAAAAAGATTTAAATCAGTGGCAGTGTACTAACATGTGTCAGCTGCTGTGCAGCATCTCTCTAGGATCATCACTGTATCAGTATCAGATAGTGATCACTATTGGGCAGTGACGTGCGGTGAGGTCTTTGGCTGGGGAAGCACATATATATCTCCATCTGCCCCCTGTCTCACTTGAGATGTGTGTGCAGGCCAGAGTGTAGGCGCCACTCAGGGCCGGTTCAAGGGTGTTCAGCGCTCTCCTGCAAACTATAAAATTGCGCCCTCCCCCCCTTAACTCATAAAGGAACAGCGTGCATCACAGAAGAGGGGTGTGGACACAATAGAACCTGAGAACAGTACCTTCAATTCAAATTACGCCACACTGTAGTGCAATCTTATTCACATTACACTGTATGTAGTCCCCATGATTCATATTACACAACATAGTAGTGTCCCTTATACTTATGTCCAGCATTGCCTGGGTTTCTGTTTATTTTTTTAAGCTATTATCCCCAGCACTGCCTGAGGATATTTTTTCTTCTCTCTTTTTACTCTTCTCTCTCAGCTCCCCTTTTCCCCATCTATTTCCCTCCCCTCTTTCCCTTTCTTACTCCCACTACTTTGAGAGTCACAGGGATTGTGAGGGCAGGGACGCTGAGGGGGAGATACAGGGAGGGTGAGGGCAGGGACACTGAGGGGGAGATACAGGGATTGTGAGGGCAGGGACGCTGAGGGGGAGATACAGGGAGGGTGAGGGCAGGGATGCTGAGGGGGAGATACAGGGATTGTGAGGGCAGGGATGCTGAGGGGGAGATACAGGGAGGGTGAGGGCAGGAATGCTGATGGGGAGGGTGAGGGCAGGGACGCTGAGGGGGAGATACAGGGAGAGTGAGGGCAGGGATGCTGAGGGGGAGATACAGGGAGAGTGAGGGCAGGGATGCTGAGGGGGAGATACAGGGAGGGTGAGGGCAGGGACACTGAGGGGGAGATACAGGGATGGTGAGGGCAGGGATGCTGAGGGGGAGATACAGGGAGGGTGAGGGCAGGGGACACTGAGGGGGAGATACAGGGAGAGTGAGGGCAGGGACGCTGAGGGGGAGATACATGGAGAGTGAGGGCAGGGATGCTGACGGGGAGGGTGAGGGCAGGAATGCTGACGGGGAGGGTGAGGGCAGGGATGCTGAGGGGGAGTTAGAGGGAGAGTGAGGGCAGGGATGCTGAGGGGGAGATACAGGGAGAGTGAGGGCAGGGATGCTGACCGGGAGGGTGAGGGCAGGGACGCTGAGGGGGAGATACAGGGATTGTGAGTGCAGGGACGCTGAGATACAGGGAGGGTGAGGGCAGGAATGCTGATGGGGAGGGTGAGGGCAGGGACACTGAGGGGGAGTTAGAGGGAGAGTGAGGGCAGGGATGCTGATGGGGAGATACAGGGATGGTGAGGGCAGGGATGCTGAGGGGGAGATACAAGGAGGATGAGGGCAGGAATGCTGACGGGGAGGGTGAGGGCAGGGATGCTGAGGGGGAAATACAGGGAGGGTGAGGGCAGGGATGCTGAGGGGGAGATACAGGGATGGTGAGGGCAGGGACACTGAGGGGGAGATACAGGGATGGTGAGGGCAGGGACGCTGAGGGGGAGATACATGGAGAGTGAGGGCAGGGATGCTGAGGGGGAGATACAGGGAGAGTGAGGGCAGGAATGCTTACGGGGAGGGTGAGGGCAGGGAAACTGAGGGGGAGTTAGAGGGAGAGTGAGGGCAGGGATGCTGAGGGGGAGATACAGGGAGGGTGAGGGCAGGAATGCTTACGGGGAGGGTGAGGGCAGGGACACTGAGGGGGAGTTAGAGGGAGAGTGAGGGCAGGGATGCTGAGGGGGAGTTACAAGGAGGATGAGGGCAGGAATGCTGACAGGGAGGGTGAGGACAGGGACGCTGAGGGGGAGATACAGGGAGAGTGAGGGCAGGGATGCTGAGGGGGAGATACAGGGATGGTAAGGGCAGGGACGCTGAGGGGGAGATACAGGGAGGGTGAGGGCAGGGACACTGAGGGGGAGATACAGGGATTGTGAGGGCAGGGACTGCTGAGGGGGAGATACAGGGAGGGTTAGGGCAGGGATGCTTGCTAAGGGGGAGATACAGGGATTGTGAGGGCAGGGACACTGAGGGGGAGATACAGGGAGGGTGAGGGCAGAGATGCTGAGGGGGAGATACAGGGATTGTGAGGGCAGGGATGCTGAGGGGGAGATACAGGGAGGGTGAGGGCAGGGATGCTGAGGGGGAGATACAGGGAGAGTGAGGGCAGGAATGCTGATGAGGAGGGTGAGGGCAGGAATGCTGACAGGGAGGGTGAGGGCAGGGATGCTGAGGGGGAGTTAGAGGGAGAGTGAGGGCCGGGATGCTGAGGGGGAGAACAGGGAGAGTGAGGGCAGGGACGCTGAGGGGGAGATACAGGGATTGTGAGGGCAGGGACACTGAGGGGGAGATACAGGGAGGTGGAGGGCAGGAATGCTGATGGGGAGAGTGAGGGCAGGGACGCTGAGGGGGAGATACAGGGAGGGTAAAGGCAGGGATGCTGAGGGGGAGATACAGGGAGAGTGAGGGCAGGGATGCTGAGGGGGAGATACAGGGATGGTGAGGGCAGGGACACTGAGGGGGAGATACAGGGATGGTGAGGGCAGGGATGCTGAGGGGGAGATAAAGGGAGAATGAGGGCAGGGATGCTGAGGGGGAGATACAGGGAGGGTGAGGGCAGGAATGCTTACGGGGAGGGTGAGGGCAGGGACACTGAGGGGGAGTTAGAGGGAGAGTGAGGGCAGGGATGCTGAGGGGGAGTTACAAGGAGGATGAGGGCAGGAATGCTGACGGGGAGGGTGAGGGCAGGGACGCTGAGGGGGAGATACAGGGAGAGTGAGGGCAGGGACACTGAGGGGGAGATACAGGGATTGTGAGGGCAGGGACTGCTGAGGGGGAGATACAGGGAGGGTTAGGGCAGGGATGCTGAGGGGGAGATACAGGGATTGTGAGGGCAGGGATGCTGAGGGGGAGATACAGGGAGGGCGAGGGCAGGGATGCTAAGGGGGAGATACAGGGATTGTGAGGGCAGGGACGCTGAGGGGGAGATACAGGGAGGGTGAGGGCAGGGATGCTGAGGGGGAGATACAGGGATTGTGATGGCAGGGATGCTGAGGGGGAGATACAGGGAGGGTGAGGGCAGGGATGCTGAGGGGGAGATACAGGGAGAGTGAGGGCAGGAATGCTGACGAGGAGGGTGAGGGCAGGAATGCTGACAGGGAGGGTGAGGGCAGGGATGCTGAGGGGGAGTTAGAGGGAGAGTGAGGGCCGGGATGCTGAGGGGGAGATACAGGGAGAGTGAGGGCGGGGACGCTGAGGGGGAGATACAGGGATTGTGAATGCAGGGACACTGAGGGGGAGATACAGGGAGGTGGAGGGCAGGAATGCTGATGGGGAGAGTGAGGGCAGGGACGCTGAGGGGGAGATACAGGGAGAGTGAGGGCAGGGATGCTGAGGGGGAGATACAGGGATGGTGAGGGCAGGGAAACTGAGGGGGAGATACAGGGATTGTGAGGGCAGGGATGCTGAGGGGGAGATACAGGGAGAGTGAGGGCAGGGATGCTGAGGGGGAGATACAGGGAGGGTGTGGGCAGGAATGCTGACGGGGAGGGTGAGGGCAGGGACACTGAGGGGGAGTTAGAGGGAGAGTGAGGGCAGGGATGCTGAGGGGGAGTTACAAGGAGGATGAGGGCAGGAATGCTGACGGGGAGGGTGAGGGCAGGGACGCTGAGGGGGAGATACAGGGAGAGTGAGGGCAGGGATGCTGAGGGGGAGATACAGGGATGGTGAGGGCAGGAAAGCTGACCGGGAGGGTGAGGGCAGGGACACTGAGGGGGAGTTAGAGGGAGAGTGAGGGCAGGGATGCTGAGGGGGAGATACAGGGAGGGTGAGGGCAGGAATGCTGACTGGGAGGGTGAGGGCAGGGACGCTGAGGGGGAGATACAGGGATTGTGAGTGCAGGGACGCTGAGATACAGGGAGGTGGAGGGCAGGAATGCTGACGGGGAGGGTGAGGGCAGGGACACTGAGGGGGAGTTAGAGGGAGAGTGAGGGCCGGGATGCTGAGGGGGAGATACAGGGAGGGTGAGGGCAGGAATGCTGACCGGGAGGGTGAGGGCAGGGATGCTGAGGGGGAGATACAGGGATGGTGAGGGCAGGGATGCTGAGGGGGAGATACAGGGATGGTGAGGGCAGGGACGCTGAGGGGGAGATACAGGGATGGTGAGGGCAGGAATGCTGACGGGGAGGGTGAGGGCAGGGACGCTGAGGGGGAAATACAGGGAGAGTGAGGGCAGGGATGCTGAGGGGGAGATACAGGGATTGTGAGGGCAGGGACGCTGAGGGGGAGATACAGGGAGAGTGAGGGTAGGGATGCTGAGGGGGAGATACAGGGAGGGTGAGGGCAGGGATGCTGAGGGGGAGATACAGGGAGAGGGAGGGCAGGGATGCTGAGGGGGAGATACAGGGAGAGTGAGGGCAGGAATGCTGACGGGGAGGGTGAGGGCAGGAATGCTGACGGGGAGGGTGAGGGCAGGGATGCTGAGGGGGAGTTAGAGGGAGAGTGAGGGCAGGGATGCTGAGGGGGAGATACAGGGAGAGTGAGGGCAGGGATGCTGACCGGGAGGGTGAGGGCAGGGACGCTGAGGGGGAGATACAGGGATTGTGAGTGCAGGGACGCTGAGATACAGGGAGGTGGAGGGCAGGAATGCTGACGGGGAGGGTGAGGGCAGGGATGCTGAGGGGGAGATACAGGGATGGTGAGGGCAGGGACACTGAGGGGGAGATACAGGGAGGTGGAGGGCAGGAATGCTGACGGGGAGAGTGAGGGCAGGGATGCTGAGGGGGAGATACAGGGATGGTGAGGGCAGGGACACTGAGGGGGAGATACAGGGAGGTGGAGGGCAGGAATGCTGACGGGGAGAGTGAGGGCAGGGATGCTGAGGGGGAGATACAGGGAGGGTAAAGGCAGGGATGCTGAGGGGGAGATACAGGGAGAGTGAGGGCAGGGATGCTGAGGGGGAGATACAGGGATGGTGAGGGCAGGGACACTGAGGTGGAGATACAGGGATGGTGAGGGCAGGGATGCTGAGGGGGAGATACAGGGAGAGTGAGGGCAGGGATGCTGAGGGGGAGATACAGGGAGGGTGAGGGCAGGAATGCTTACGGGGAGGGTGAGGGCAGGGACACTGAGGGGGAGTTAGAGGGAGAGTGAGGGCAGGGATGCTGAGGGGGAGTTACAAGGAGGATGAGGGCAGGAATGCTGACGGGGAGGGTGAGGGCAGGGACGCTGAGGGGGAGATACAGGGAGAGTGAGGGCAGGGATGCTGAGGGGGAGATACAGGGATGGTAAGGGCAGGGACGCTGAGGGGGAGATATAGGGAGGGTGAGGGCAGGGACACTGAGGGGGAGATACAGGGATTGTGAGGGCAGGGACTGCTGAGGGGGAGATACAGGGAGGGTTAGGGCAGGGATGCTTGCTAAGGGGGAGATACAGGGATTGTGAGGGCAGGGACGCTGAGGGGGAGATACAGGGAGGGTGAGGGCAGGGATGCTGAGGGGGAGATACAGGGATTGTGAGGGCAGGGATGCTGAGGGGGAGATACAGGGAGGGTGAGGGCAGGGATGCTGAGGGGGAGATACAGGGAGAGTGAGGGCAGGAATGCTGATGAGGAGGGTGAGGGCAGGAATGCTGACAGGGAGGGTGAGGGCAGGGATGCTGAGGGGGAGTTAGAGGGAGAGTGAGGGCCGGGATGCTGAGGGGGAGAACAGGGAGAGTGAGGGCAGGGACGCTGAGGGGGAGATACAGGGATTGTGAGGGCAGGGACACTGAGGGGGAGATACAGGGAGGTGGAGGGCAGGAATGCTGATGGGGAGAGTGAGGGCAGGGACGCTGAGGGGGAGATACAGGGAGGGTAAAGGCAGGGATGCTGAGGGGGAGATACAGGGAGAGTGAGGGCAGGGATGCTGAGGGGGAGATACAGGGATGGTGAGGGCAGGGACACTGAGGGGGAGATACAGGGATGGTGAGGGCAGGGATGCTGAGGGGGAGATACAGGGAGAATGAGGGCAGGGATGCTGAGGGGGAGATACAGGGAGGGTGAGGGCAGGAATGCTTACGGGGAGGGTGAGGGCAGGGACACTGAGGGGGAGTTAGAGGGAGAGTGAGGGCAGGGATGCTGAGGGGGAGTTACAAGGAGGATGAGGGCAGGAATGCTGACGGGGAGGGTGAGGGCAGGGACGCTGAGGGGGAGATACAGGGAGAGTGAGGGCAGGGACACTGAGGGGGAGATACAGGGATTGTGAGGGCAGGGACTGCTGAGGGGGAGATACAGGGAGGGTTAGGGCAGGGATGCTGAGGGGGAGATACAGGGATTGTGAGGGCAGGGATGCTGAGGGGGAGATACAGGGAGGGTGAGGGCAGGGATGCTAAGGGGGAGATACAGGGATTGTGAGGGCAGGGACGCTGAGGGGGAGATACAGGGAGGGTGAGGGCAGGGATGCTGAGGGGGAGATACAGGGATTGTGATGGCAGGGATGCTGAGGGAGAGATACAGGGAGGGTGAGGGCAGGGATGCTGAGGGGGAGATACAGGGAGAGTGAGGGCAGGAATGCTGACGAGGAGGGTGAGGGCAGGAATGCTGACAGGGAGGGTGAGGGCAGGGATGCTGAGGGGGAGTTAGAGGGAGAGTGAGGGCCGGGATGCTGAGGGGGAGATACAGGGAGAGTGAGGGCAGGGACGCTGAGGGGGAGATACAGGGATTGTGAATGCAGGGACACTGAGGGGGAGATACAGGGAGGTGGAGGGCAGGAATGCTGATGGGGAGAGTGAGGGCAGGGACGCTGAGGGGGAGATACAGGGAGAGTGAGGGCAGGGATGCTGAGGGGGAGATACAGGGATGGTGAGGGCAGGGAAACTGAGGGGGAGATACAGGGATGGTGAGGGCAGGGATGCTGAGGGGGAGATACAGGGAGAGTGAGGGCAGGGATGCTGAGGGGGAGATACAGGGAGGGTGAGGGCGGGAATGCTGACGGGGAGGGTGAGGGCAGGGACACTGAGGGGGAGTTAGAGGGAGAGTGAGGGCAGGGATGCTGAGGGGGAGTTACAAGGAGGATGAGGGCAGGAATGCTGACGGGGAGGGTGAGGGCAGGGACGCTGAGGGGGAGATACAGGGAGAGTGAGGGCAGGGATGCTGAGGGGGAGATACAGGGATGGTGAGGGCAGGAAAGCTGACCGGGAGGGTGAGGGCAGGGACACTGAGGGGGAGTTAGAGGGAGAGTGAGGGCAGGGATGCTGAGGGGGAGATACAGGGAGGGTGAGGGCAGGAATGCTGACTGGGAGGGTGAGGGCAGGGACGCTGAGGGGGAGATACAGGGATTTTGAGTGCAGGGACGCTGAGATACAGGGAGGTGGAGGGCAGGAATGCTGACGGGGAGGGTGAGGGCAGGGACACTGAGGGGGAGTTAGAGGGAGAGTGAGGGCCGGGATGCTGAGGGGGAGATACAGGGAGGGTGAGGGCAGGAATGCTGACCGGGAGGGTGAGGGCAGGGATGCTGAGGGGGAGATACAGGGATGGTGAGGGCAGGGATGCTGAGGGGGAGATACAGGGATGGTGAGGGCAGGGACGCTGAGGGGGAGATACAGGGATGGTGAGGGCAGGAATGCTGACGGGGAGGGTGAGGGCAGGGACGCTGAGGGGGAAATACAGGGAGAGTGAGGGCAGGGATGCTGAGGGGGAGATACAGGGATTGTGAGGGCAGCGACGCTGAGGGGGAGATACAGGGAGAGTGAGGGTAGGGATGCTGAGGGGGAGATACAGGGAGGGTGAGGGCAGGGATGCTGAGGGGGAGATACAGGGAGAGGGAGGGCAGGGATGCTGAGGGGGAGATACAGGGAGAGTGAGGGCAGGAATGCTGACGGGGAGGGTGAGGGCAGGAATGCTGACGGGGAGGGTGAGGGCAGGGATGCTGAGGGGGAGTTAGAGGGAGAGTGAGGGCAGGGATGCTGAGGGGGAGATACAGGGAGGTGGAGGGCAGGAATGCTGACGGGGAGAGTGAGGGCAGGGATGCTGAGGGGGAGATACAGGGATGGTGAGGGCAGGGACACTGAGGGGGAGATACAGGGAGGTGGAGGGCAGGAATGCTGACGGGGAGAGTGAGGGCAGGGATGCTGAGGGGGAGATACAGGGATGGTGAGGGCAGGGACACTGAGGGGGAGATACAGGGAGGTGGAGGGCAGGAATGCTGACGGGGAGAGTGAGGGCAGGGATGCTGAGGGGGAGATACAGGGAGGGTAAAGGCAGGGATGCTGAGGGGGAGATACAGGGAGAGTGAGGGCAGGGATGCTGAGGGGGAGATACAGGGATGGTGAGGGCAGGGACACTGAGGGGGAGATACAGGGATGGTGAGGGCAGGGATGCTGAGGGGGAGATACAGGGAGAGTGAGGGCAGGGATGCTGAGGGGGAGATACAGGGAGGGTGAGGGCAGGAATGCTTACGGGGAGGGTGAGGGCAGGGACACTGAGGGGGAGTTAGAGGGAGAGTGAGGGCAGGGATGCTGAGGGGGAGTTACAAGGAGGATGAGGGCAGGAATGCTGACGGGGAGGGTGAGGGCAGGGACGCTGAGGGGGAGATACAGGGAGAGTGAGGGCAGGGATGCTGAGGGGGAGATACAGGGATGGTAAGGGCAGGGACACTGAGGGGGAGTTAGAGGGAGAGTGAGGGCAGGGATGCTGAGGGGGAGATACAGGGAGGGTGAGGGCAGGAATGCTGACTGGGAGGGTGAGGGCAGGGACGCTGAGGGGGAGATACAGGGAGGGTGAGGGCAGGGACACTGAGGGGGAGATACAGGGATTGTGAGGGCAGGGACTGCTGAGGCGGAGATACAGGGAGGGTTAGGGCAGGGATGCTTGCTAAGGGGGAGATACAGGGATTGTGAGGGCAGGGACGCTGAGGGGGAGATACAGGGAGGGTGAGGTCAGGGATGCTGAGGGGAAGATACAGGGATTGTGAGGTCAGGGATGCTGAGGGGGAGATACAGGGAGGGTGAGGGCAGCGATGCTGAGGGGGAGATACAGGGATAGTGAGGGCAGGAATGCTGATGAGGAGGGTGAGGGCAGGAATGCTGACAGGGAGGGTGAGGGCAGGGATGCTGAGGGGGAGTTAGAGGGAGAGTGAGGGCCGGGATGCTGAGGGGGAGTACAGGGAGAGTGAGGGCAGGGACGCTGAGGGGGAGATACAGGGATTGTGAGTGCAGGGACACTGAGGGGGAGATACAGGGAGGTGGAGGGCAGGAATGCTGATGGGGAGAGTGAGGGCAGGGACGCTGAGGGGGAGATACAGGGAGAGTGAGGGCAGGGATGCTGAGGGGGAGATACAGGGATGGTGAGGGCAGGGACACTGAGGGGGAGATACAGGGATGGTGAGGGCAGGGATGCTGAGGGGGAGATACAGGGAGAGTGAGGGCAGGGATGCTGAGGGGGAGATACAGGGAGGGTGAGGGCAGGAATGCTGACGGGGAGGGTGAGGGCAGGGACACTGAGGGTGAGTTAGAGGGAGAGTGAGGGCAGGGATGCTGAGGGGGAGTTACAAGGAGGATGAGGGCAGGAATGCTGACGGGAGGGTGAGGGCAGGGACGCTGAGGGGGAGATACAGGGAGAGTGAGGGCAGGGATGCTGAGGGGGAGATACAGGGATGGTGAGGGCAGGAAAGCTGACCGGGAGGGTGAGGGCAGGGACACTGAGGGGGAGTTAGAGGGAGAATGAGGGCAGGGATGCTGAGGGGGAGATACAGGGAGGGTGAGGGCAGGAATGCTGACGGGGAGGGTGAGGGCAGGGACACTGAGGGTGAGTTAGAGGGAGAGTGAGGGCAGGGATGCTGAGGGGGAGTTACAAGGAGGATGAGGGCAGGAATGCTGACGGGGAGGGTGAGGGCAGGGACGCTGAGGGGGAGATACAGGGAGAGTGAGGGCAGGGATGCTGAGGGGGAGATACAGGGATGGTGAGGGCAGGAAAGCTGACCGGGAGGGTGAGGGCAGGGACACTGAGGGGGAGTTAGAGGGAGAATGAGGGCAGGGATGCTGAGGGGGAGATACAGGGAGGGTGAGGGCAGGAATGCTGACGGGGAGGGTGAGGGCAGGGATGCTGAGGGGGAGTTAGAGGGAGAGTGAGGGCAGGGATGCTGAGGGGGAGATACAGGGAGAGTGAGGGCAGGGATGCTGACCGGGAGGGTGAGGGCAGGGACGCTGAGGGGGAGATACAGGGATTGTGAGTGCAGGGACGCTGAGATACAGGGAGGTGGAGGGCAGGAATGCTGACGGGGAGGGTGAGGGCAGGGATGCTGAGGGGGAGATACAGGGATGGTGAGGGCAGGGACACTGAGGGGGAGATACAGGGAGGTGGAGGGCAGGAATGCTGATGGGGAGAGTGAGGGCAGGGATGCTGAGGGGGAGATACAGGGATGGTGAGGGCAGGGACACTGAGGGGGAGATACAGGGAGGTGGAGGGCAGGAATGCTGACGGGGAGAGTGAGGGCAGGGATGCTGAGGGGGAGATACAGGGATGGTGAGGGCAGGGACACTGAGGGGGAGATACAGGGAGGTGGAGGGCAGGAATGCTGACGGGGAGAGTGAGGGCAGGGATGCTGAGGGGGAGATACAGGGAGGGTAAAGGCAGGGATGCTGAGGGGGAGATACAGGGAGAGTGAGGGCAGGGATGCTGAGGGGGAGATACAGGGATGGTGAGGGCAGGGACACTGAGGGGGAGATACAGGGATGGTGAGGGCAGGGATGCTGAGGGGGAGATACAGGGAGAGTGAGGGCAGGGATGCTGAGGGGGAGATACAGGGAGGGTGAGGGCAGGAATGCTTACGGGGAGGGTGAGGGCAGGGACACTGAGGGGGAGTTAGAGGGAGAGTGAGGGCAGGGATGCTGAGGGGGAGTTACAAGGAGGATGAGGGCAGGAATGCTGACGGGGAGGGTGAGGGCAGGGACGCTGAGGGGGAGATACAGGGAGAGTGAGGGCAGGGATGCTGAGGGGGAGATACAGGGATGGTAAGGGCAGGGACACTGAGGGGGAGTTAGAGGGAGAGTGAGGGCAGGGATGCTGAGGGGGAGATACAGGGAGGGTGAGGGCAGGAATGCTGACTGGGAGGGTGAGGGCAGGGACGCTGAGGGGGAGATACAGGGAGGGTGAGGGCAGGGACACTGAGGGGGAGATACAGGGATTGTGAGGGCAGGGACTGCTGAGGCGGAGATACAGGGAGGGTTAGGGCAGGGATGCTTGCTAAGGGGGAGATACAGGGATTGTGAGGGCAGGGACGCTGAGGGGGAGATACAGGGAGGGTGAGGTCAGGGATGCTGAGGGGGAGATACAGGGATTGTGAGGTCAGGGATGCTGAGGGGGAGATACAGGGAGGGTGAGGGCAGCGATGCTGAGGGGGAGATACAGGGATAGTGAGGGCAGGAATGCTGATGAGGAGGGTGAGGGCAGGAATGCTGACAGGGAGGGTGAGGGCAGGGATGCTGAGGGGGAGTTAGAGGGAGAGTGAGGGCCGGGATGCTGAGGGGGAGTACAGGGAGAGTGAGGGCAGGGACGCTGAGGGGGAGATACAGGGATTGTGAGTGCAGGGACACTGAGGGGGAGATACAGGGAGGTGGAGGGCAGGAATGCTGATGGGGAGAGTGAGGGCAGGGACGCTGAGGGGAGATACAGGGAGAGTGAGGGCAGGGATGCTGAGGGGGAGATACAGGGATGGTGAGGGCAGGGACACTGAGGGGGAGATACAGGGATGGTGAGGGCAGGGATGCTGAGGGGGAGATACAGGGAGAGTGAGGGCAGGGATGCTGAGGGGGAGATACAGGGAGGGTGAGGGCAGGAATGCTGACGGGGAGGGTGAGGGCAGGGACACTGAGGGTGAGTTAGAGGGAGAGTGAGGGCAGGGATGCTGAGGGGGAGTTACAAGGAGGATGAGGGCAGGAATGCTGACGGGGAGGGTGAGGGCAGGGACGCTGAGGGGGAGATACAGGGAGAGTGAGGGCAGGGATGCTGAGGGGGAGATACAGGGATGGTGAGGGCAGGAAAGCTGACCGGGAGGGTGAGGGCAGGGACACTGAGGGGGAGTTAGAGGGAGAATGAGGGCAGGGATGCTGAGGGGGAGATACAGGGAGGGTGAGGGCAGGAATGCTGACGGGGAGGGTGAGGGCAGGGACACTGAGGGTGAGTTAGAGGGAGAGTGAGGGCAGGGATGCTGAGGGGGAGTTACAAGGAGGATGAGGGCAGGAATGCTGACGGGGAGGGTGAGGGCAGGGACGCTGAGGGGGAGATACAGGGAGAGTGAGGGCAGGGATGCTGAGGGGGAGATACAGGGATGGTGAGGGCAGGAAAGCTGACCGGGAGGGTGAGGGCAGGGACACTGAGGGGGAGTTAGAGGGAGAATGAGGGCAGGGATGCTGAGGGGGAGATACAGGGAGGGTGAGGGCAGGAATGCTGACGGGGAGGGTGAGGGCAGGGATGCTGAGGGGGAGTTAGAGGGAGAGTGAGGGCAGGGATGCTGAGGGGGAGATACAGGGAGAGTGAGGGCAGGGATGCTGACCGGGAGGGTGAGGGCAGGGACGCTGAGGGGGAGATACAGGGATTGTGAGTGCAGGGACGCTGAGATACAGGGAGGTGGAGGGCAGGAATGCTGACGGGGAGGGTGAGGGCAGGGATGCTGAGGGGGAGATACAGGGATGGTGAGGGCAGGGACACTGAGGGGGAGATACAGGGAGGTGGAGGGCAGGAATGCTGATGGGGAGAGTGAGGGCAGGGATGCTGAGGGGGAGATACAGGGATGGTGAGGGCAGGGACACTGAGGGGGAGATACAGGGAGGTTGAGGGCAGGAATGCTGATGGGGAGAGTGAGGGCAGGGATGCTGAGGGGGAGATACAGGGAGGGTAAAGGCAGGGATGCTGAGGGGGAGATACAGGGAGAGTGAGGGCAGGGATGCTGCGGGGGAGATACAGGGATGGTGAGGGCAGGGACACTGAGGGGGAGATACAGGGATGGTGAGGGCAGGGATGCTGAGGGGGAGATACAGGGAGAGTGAGGGCAGGGATGCTGAGGGGGAGATACAGGGAGGGTGAGGGCAGGATTGCTTACGGGGAGGGTGAGGGCAGGGACACTGAGGGGGAGTTAGAGGGAGAGTGAGGGCAGGGATGCTGAGGGGGAGATACAGGGAGAGTGAGGGCAGGGATGCTGACCGGGAGGATGAGGGCAGGGACGCTGAGGGGGAGATACAGGGATTGTGAGTGCAGGGACGCTGAGATACAGGGAGGTGGAGGGCCGGAATGCTGACGGGGAGGGTGAGGGCAGGGATGCTGAGGGGGAGATACAGGGATGGTGAGGGCAGGGACACTGAGGGGGAGATACAGGGAGGTGGAGGGCAGGAATGCTGACGGGGAGAGTGAGGGCAGGGATGCTGAGGGGGAGATACAGGGATGGTGAGGGCAGGGACGCTGAGGGGGAGATACAGGGAGAGTGAGGGCAGGGATGCTGAGGGGGAGATACAGGGATGGTGAGGGCAGGGACACTGAGGGGGAGATACAGGGATGGTGAGGGCAGGGATGCTGAGGGGGAGATACAGGGAGAGTGAGGGCAGGGATGCTGAGGGGGAGTTACAAGGAGGATGAGGGCAGGAATGCTGACGGGGAGGGTGAGGGCAGGGACGCTGAGGGGGAGATACAGGGAGAGTGAGGGCAGGGATGCTGAGGGGGAGATACAGGGATGGAGAGGGCAGGAAAGCTGACCGGGAGGGTGAGGGCAGGGACACTGAGGGGGAGTTAGAGGGAGAGTGAGGGCAGGGATGCTGAGGGAGAGATACAGGGAGGGTGAGGGCAGGAATGCTGACTGGGAGGGTGAGGGCAGGGACGCTGAGGGGGAGATACAGGGATTGTGAGTGCAGGGACGCTGAGACATAGGGAGGTGGAGGGCAGGAATGCTGACGGGGAGGGTGAGGGCTTGGACACTGAGGGGGAGTTAGAGGGAGAGTGAGGGCCGGGATGCTGAGCGGGAGATACAGGGAGGGTGAGGGCAGGAATGCTGACCGGGAGGGTGAGGGCAGGGATGCTGAGGGGGAGATACAGGGATGGCGAGGGCAGGGACGCTGAGGGGGAGATACAGGGATGGTGAGGGCAGGGACGCTGAGGGGGAGATACAGGGATGGTGAGGGCAGGGATGCTGAGAGGGAGATACAGGGATGGTGAGGGCAGGGATGCTGAGGGGGAGATACAGGGAGGGTGAGGGCAGGGATGCTGACGGGGAGGGTGAGGGCAGGGACACTGAGGGGGAGATACAGGGATTGTGAGTGCAGGGATGCTGAGATACAGGAAGGTGGAGGGCAGGAATGCTGACGGGGAGGGTGATGGCAGGGACACTGAGGGGGAGTTAGAGGGAGAGTGAGGGCAGGGATGCTGAGGGGGAGTTACAGGGAGGGTAAAGGCAGGGATGCTGAGGGGGAGATACAAGGAGGATGAGGGCAGAAATGCTAACGGGGAGGGTGAGGGCAGGGATGCTGAGGGGGAGATACAGGGAGAGTGAGGACAGGGATGCTGAGGGGGAGATACAGGGATGGTGAGGGCAGGGATGCTGAGGGGGAGATACAGGGAGAGTGAGGGCAGGGATGCTGAGGGGGAGATACATGGAGGTGGAGGGTAGGAATGCTGACGGGGAGAGTGAGGGCAGGGATGCTGAGGGGGAGATACAGGGAGGGTAAAGGCAGGGATGCTGAGGGGGAGATACAAGGAGGATGAGGGCAGGAATGCTGACGGGGAGGGTGAGGGCAGGGACGCTGAGGGGGAGATACAGGGATGGTGAGGGCAGGGATGCTGAGGGGGAGATACAGGGATGGTGAGGGCAGGGATGCTGAGGGGGAGATACAGGGAGAGTGAGGGCAGGGATGCTGAGGGGGAGATACAGGGAGGGTGAGGGCAGGAATGCTGAGGGGGAGATACAGGGAGGGTGAGGGCAGGGATGCTGACGGGGAGGGTGAGGGCAGGGACACTGAGGGGGAGATACAGGGATTGTGAGTGCAGGGATGCTGAGATACAGGAAGGTGGAGGGCAGGAATGCTGACGGGGAGGGTGAGGGCAGGGACACTGAGGGGGAGTTAGAGGGAGAGTGAGGGCAGGGATGCTGAGGGGGAGTTACAGGGAGGGTAAAGGCAGGGATGCTGAGGGGGAGATACAAGGAGGATGGAGGCAGGAATGCTGAGGTGGAGAGTGAGGGCAGGGATGCTGAGGGGGAGACACAGGGAGGGTAAACGCAGGGATGCTGAGGGGGAGATACAAGGAGGATGAGGGCAGGAATGCTGACGGGGAGGGTGAGGGCAGGGACGCTGAGGTGGAGATACAGGGATGGTGAGGGCAGGGATGCTGAAGGGGAGGGTGAGGGCAGGGACACTGAGGGGGAGATACAGGGATTGTGAGTGCAGGGATGCTGAGATACAGGAAGCTGGAGGGCAGGAATGCTGACGGGGAGGGTGAGGGCAGGGACACTGAGGGGGAGTTAGTGGCAGAGTGAGGGCAGGGATGCTGAGGGGGAGTTACAGGGAGGGTAAAGGCAGGGATGCTGAGGGGGAGATACAAGGAGGATGAGGGCAGGAATGCTAACGGGGAGGGTGAGGGCAGGGATGCTGAGGGGGAGATACAGGGAGAGTGAGGGCAGGGATGCTGAGGGGGAGATACAGGGATGGTGAGGGCAGGGACACTGAGGGGGAGATACAGGGAGGTGGAGGGCAGGAATGCTGACGGGGAGAGTGAGGGCAGGGATTCTGAGGGGGAGATACAGGGAGGGTAAAGGCAGGGATGCTGAGGGGGAGATACAAGGAGGATGAGGGCAGGAATGCTGACGGGGAGGGTGAGGGCAGGGACGCTGAGGGGAAGATACAGGGATGTTGAGGGCAGGGATGCTGAGGGGGAGATACAGGGATGGTGAGGGCTGGGATGCTGAGGGGGAGATACAGGGAGAGTGAGGGCAGGGATGCTGAGGGGGAGATACAGGGAGGGTGAGGGCAGGAATGCTGACGGGGAGGGTGAGGGCAGGGACGCTGAGGGGGAGATACAAGGAGGATGAGGGCAGGAATGCTGACGGGGAGGGTGAGGGCAGGGACGCTGAGGGGGAGATACAGGGAGAGTGAGGGCAGGGATGCTGAGGGGGAGATACAGGGATGGTGGGGGCAGGAAAGCTGACCGGGAGGGTGAGGGCAGGGACACTGAGGGGGAGTTAGAGGGAGAGTGAGGGCAGGGATGCTGAGGGGGAGATACAGGGAGGGTGAGGGCAGGAATGCTGACCGGGAGGGTGAGGGCAGGGACGCTGAGGGGGATATACAGGGATGTTGAGGGCAGGGACGCTGAGGGGGAGATACAGGGATGGTGAGGGCAGGGATGCTGAGGGGGAGATACAGGGAGAGTGAGGGCAGGGATGCTGGGGGGGAGATACAGGGATGGTGAGGGCAGGGATGCTGAGGGGGTGATACAGGGAGGGTGAGGGCAGGGATGCTGACGGGGAGGGTGAGGGCAGGGACACTGAGGGGGAGATACAGGGATTGTGAGTGCAGGGACGCTGAGATACAGGAAGGTGGAGGGTAGGAATGCTGACGGGGAGGGTGAGGATAGGGACACTGAGGGGGAGTTAGAGGGAGAGTGAGGGCAGGAATGCTGAGGGGGAGTTACAGGGAGGGTAAAGGCAGGGATGCTGAGGGGGAGATACAAGGAGGATGAGGGCAGGAATGCTGACGGGGAGGGTGAGGGCAGGGATGCTGAGGGGGAGATACAGGGAGAGTGAGGGCAGGGATGCTGAGGGGGAGATACAGGGATGGTGAGGGCAGGGAAACTGAGGGGGAGATACAGGGAGAGTGAGGGCAGGGATGCTGAGGGGGAGATACAGGGAGGGTGAGGGCAGGAATGCTGACGGGGAGGGTGAGGGCAGGGACACTGAGGGGGAGTTAGAGGGAGAGTGAGGGCTGGGATGCTGAGGGGGAGTTACAAGGAGGATGAGGGCAGGAATGCTGACGGGGAGGGTGAGGGCAGGGACGCTGAGGGGGAGATACAGGGAGAGTGAGGGCAGGGATGCTAAGGGGGAGATACAGGGATGGTGAGGGCAGGAAAGCTGACCGGGAGGGTGAGGGCAGGGACACTGAGGGGGAGTTAGAGGGAGAGTGAGGGCAGGGATGCTGAGGGGGAGATACAGGGAGGTGGAGGGCAGGAATGCTGACGGGGAGGGTGAGGGCAGGGACACTGAGGGGGAGTTAGAGGGAGAGTGAGGGCCGGGATGCTGAGGGGGAGATACAGGGAGGGTGAGGGCAGGAATGCTGACCGGGAGGGTGAGGGCAGGGACGCTGAGGGGGAGATACAGGGATGGTGAGGGCAGGGATGCTGAGGGGGAGATACAGGGATGGTGAGGGCAGGGACGCTGAGGGGGAGATACAGGGATGGTGAGGGCAGGAATGCTGACGGGGAGGGTGAGGGCAGGGACGCTGAGGGGGAGATACAGGGAGAGTGAGGGCAGGGATGCTGAGGGGGAGATACAGGGATTGTGAGGGCAGGGACGCTGAGGGGGAGATACAGGGAGAGTGAGGGTAGGGATGCTGAGGGGGAGATACAGGGAGGGTGAGGGCAGGGATGCTGAGGGGGAGATACAGGGAGAGGGAGGCAGGGATGCTGAGGGGGAGATACAGGGAGAGTGAGGGCAGGAATGCTGACGGGGAGGGTGAGGGCAGGAATGCTGACGGGGAGGGTGAGGGCAGGGATGCTGAGGGGGAGTTAGAGGGAGAGTGAGGGCAGGGATGCTGAGGGGGAGATATAGGGAGAGTGAGGGCAGGGATGCTGACCGGGAGGGTGAGGGCAGGGACGCTGAGGGGGAGATACAGGGATTGTGAGTGCAGGGACGCTGAGATACAGGGAGGTGGAGGGCAGGAATGCTGACGGGGAGGGTGAGGGCAGGGATGCTGAGGGGGAGATACAGGGATGGTGAGGGCAGGGACACTGAGGGGGAGATACAGGGAGGTGGAGGGCAGGAATGCTGACGGGGAGAGTGAGGGCAGGGATGCTGAGGGGGAGATACAGGGATGGTGAGGGCAGGGACACTGAGGGGGAGATACAGGGAGGTGGAGGGCAGGAATGCTGACGGGGAGAGTGAGGGCAGGGATGCTGAGGGGGAGATACAGGGAGGGTAAAGGCAGGGATGCTGAGGGGGAGATACAGGGAGAGTGAGGGCAGGGATGCTGAGGGGGAGATACAGGGATGGTGAGGGCAGGGACACTGAGGGGGAGATACAGGGATGGTGAGGGCAGGGATGCTGAGGGGGAGATACAGGGAGAGTGAGGGCAGGGATGCTGAGGGGGAGATACAGGGAGGGTGAGGGCAGGAATGCTGACGGGGAGGGTGAGGGCAGGGACACTGAGGGGGAGTTAGAGGGAGAGTGAGGGCAGGGATGCTGAGGGGGAGTTACAAGGAGGATGAGGGCAGGAATGCTGACAGGGAGGGTGAGGGCAGGGACGCTGAGGGGGAGATACAGGGAGAGTGAGGGCAGGGATGCTGAGGGGGAGATACAGGGATGGTAAGGGCAGGGACACTGAGGGGGAGTTAGAGGGAGAGTGAGGGCAGGGATGCTGAGGGGGAGATACAGGGAGGGTGAGGGCAGGAATGCTGACGGGGAGGGTGAGGGCAGGGGCGCTGAGGGGGAGATACAGGGAGAGTGAGGGCAGGGATGCTGAGGGGGAGATACAGGGATGGTAAGGGCAGGGACACTGAGGGGGAGTTAGAGGGAGAGTGAGGGCCGGTATGCTGAGGGGGAGATACAGGGAGGGTGAGGGCAGGAATGCTTGCTAAGGGGGAGATACAGGGATTGTGAGGGCAGGGACGCTGAGGGGGAGATACAGGGAGGGTGAGGGCAGGGATGCTGAGGGGGAGATACAGGGATTGTGAGGGCAGGGATGCTGAGGGGGAGATACAGGGAGGGTGAGGGCAGCGATGCTGAGGGGGAGATACAGGGATAGTGAGGGCAGGAATGCTGATGAGGAGGGTAAGGGCAGGAATGCTGACAGGGAGGGTGAGGGCAGGGATGCTGAGGGGGAGTTAGAGGGAGAGTGAGGGCCGGGATGCTGAGGGGGAGTACAGGGAGAGTGAGGGCAGGGACGCTGAGGGGGAGATACAGGGATTGTGAGTGCAGGGACACTGAGGGGGAGATACAGGGAGGTGGAGGGCAGGAATGCTGATGGGGAGAGTGAGGGCAGGGACGCTGAGGGGGAGATACAGGGAGAGTGATGGCAGGGATGCTGAGGGGGAGATACAGGGATGGTGAGGGCAGGGACACTGAGGGGGAGATACTGGGATGGTGAGGGCAGGGATGCTGAGGGGGAGATACAGGGAGAATGAGGGCAGGGATGCTGAGGGGGAGATACAGGGAGGGTGAGGGCAGGAATGCTGACGTGGAGGGTGAGGGCAGGGACACTGAGGGTGAGTTAGAGGGAGAGTGAGGGCAGGGATGCTGAGGGGGAGTTACAAGGAGGATGAGGGCAGGAATGCTGACGGGGAGGGTGAGGGCAGGGACGCTGAGGGGGAGATACAGGGAGAGTGAGGGCAGGGATGCTGAGGGGGAGATACAGGGATGGTGAGGGCAGGAAAGCTGACCGGGAGGGTGAGGGCAGGGACACTGAGTGGGAGTTAGAGGGAGAATGAGGGCAGGGATGCTGAGGGGGAGATACAGGGAGGGTGAGGGCAGGAATGCTGACTGGGAGGGTGAGGGCAGGGACGCTGAGGGGGAGATACAGGGATTGTGAGTGCAGGGACGCTGAGATACAGTGAGGTGGAGGGCAGGAATGCTGACGGGGAGTGTGAGGGCAGGGACACTGAGGGGAAGTTAGAGGGAGAGTGAGGGCCGGTATGCTGAGGGGGAGATACAGGGAGGGTGAGGGCAGGAATGCTGACCGGGAGGGTGAGGGCAGGGATGCTGAGGGGGAGATACAGGGATGGTGAGGGCAGGGATGCTGAGGGGGAGATACAGGGATGGTGAGGGCAGGGACGCTGAGGGGGAGATACAGGGATGGTGAGGGCAGGAATGCTGACGGGGAGGGTGAGGGCAGGGACGCTGAGGGGGAGATACAGGGAGAGTGAGGGCAGGGATGCTGAGGGGGAGATACAGGGATTGTGAGGGCAGGGACGCTGAGGGGGAGATACAGGGAGAGTGAGGGCAGGGATGCTGAGGGGGAGATACAGGGAGGGTGAGGGCAGGGATGCTGAGGGGGAGATACAGGGAGAGGGAGGGCAGGGATGCTGAGGGGGAGATACAGGGAGAGTGAGGGCAGAAATGCTGACGGGGAGGGTGAGGGCAGGAATGCTGACGGGGAGGGTGAGGGCAGGGATGCTGAGGGGGAGTTAGAGGGAGAGTGAGGGCAGGGATGCTGAGGGGGAGATACAGGGAGAGTGAGGGCAGGGATGCTGACCGGGAGGGTGAGGGCAGGGACGCTGAGGGGGAGATACAGGGATTGTGAGTGCAGGGACGCTGAGATACAGGGAGGTGGAGGGCAGGAATGCTGACGGGGAGGGAGAGGGCAGGGATGCTGAGGGGGAGATACAGGGATGGTGAGGGCAGGGACACTGAGGGGGAGATACAGGGAGGTGGAGGGCAGGAATGCTGACGGGGAGAGTGAGGGCAGGGATGCTGAGGGGGAGATACAGGGATGGTGAGGGCAGGGACACTGAGGGGGAGATACAGGGAGGTGGAGGGCAGGAATGCTGATGGGGAGAGTGAGGGCAGGGATGCTGAGGGGGAGATGCAGGGAGGGTAAAGGCAGGGATGCTGAGGGGGAGATACAGGGAGAGTGAGGGCAGGGATGCTGAGGGGGAGATACAGGGATGGTGAGGGCAGGGACACTGAGGGGGAGATACAGGGATGGTGAGGGCAGGTATGCTGAGGGGGAGATACAGGGAGAGTGAGAGCAGGGATGCTGAGGGGGAGATACAGGGAGGGTGAGGGCAGGAATGCTTACGGGGAGGGTGAGGGCAGGGACACTGAGGGGGAGTTAGAGGGAGAGTGAGGGCAGGGATGCTGAGGGGGAGATACAGGGATGGTGAGGGCAGGGACGCTGAGGGGGAGATACAGGGATGGTGAGGGCAGGAATGCTGACGGGGAGGGTGAGGGCAGGGACGCTGAGGGGGAGATACAGGGAGAGTGAGGGCAGGGATGCTGAGGGGGAGATACAGGGATTGTGAGGGCAGGGACGCTGAGGGGGAGATACAGGGAGAGTGAGGGTAGGGATGCTGAGGGGGAGATACAGGGAGGGTGAGGGCAGGGATGCTGAGGGGGAGATACAGGGAGAGGGAGGCAGGGATGCTGAGGGGGAGATACAGGGAGAGTGAGGGCAGGAATGCTGACGGGGAGGGTGAGGGCAGGAATGCTGACGGGGAGGGTGAGGGCAGGGATGCTGAGGGGGAGTTAGAGGGAGAGTGAGGGCAGGGATGCTGAGGGGGAGATATAGGGAGAGTGAGGGCAGGGATGCTGACCGGGAGGGTGAGGGCAGGGACGCTGAGGGGGAGATACAGGGATTGTGAGTGCAGGGACGCTGAGATACAGGGAGGTGGAGGGCAGGAATGCTGACGGGGAGGGTGAGGGCAGGGATGCTGAGGGGGAGATACAGGGATGGTGAGGGCAGGGACACTGAGGGGGAGATACAGGGAGGTGGAGGGCAGGAATGCTGACGGGGAGAGTGAGGGCAGGGATGCTGAGGGGGAGATACAGGGATGGTGAGGGCAGGGACACTGAGGGGGAGATACAGGGAGGTGGAGGGCAGGAATGCTGACGGGGAGAGTGAGGGCAGGGATGCTGAGGGGGAGATACAGGGAGGGTAAAGGCAGGGATGCTGAGGGGGAGATACAGGGAGAGTGAGGGCAGGGATGCTGAGGGGGAGATACAGGGATGGTGAGGGCAGGGACACTGAGGGGGAGATACAGGGATGGTGAGGGCAGGGATGCTGAGGGGGAGATACAGGGAGAGTGAGGGCAGGGATGCTGAGGGGGAGATACAGGGAGGGTGAGGGCAGGAATGCTGACGGGGAGGGTGAGGGCAGGGACACTGAGGGGGAGTTAGAGGGAGAGTGAGGGCAGGGATGCTGAGGGGGAGTTACAAGGAGGATGAGGGCAGGAATGCTGACAGGGAGGGTGAGGGCAGGGACGCTGAGGGGGAGATACAGGGAGAGTGAGGGCAGGGATGCTGAGGGGGAGATACAGGGATGGTAAGGGCAGGGACACTGAGGGGGAGTTAGAGGGAGAGTGAGGGCAGGGATGCTGAGGGGGAGATACAGGGAGGGTGAGGGCAGGAATGCTGACGGGGAGGGTGAGGGCAGGGGCGCTGAGGGGGAGATACAGGGAGAGTGAGGGCAGGGATGCTGAGGGGGAGATACAGGGATGGTAAGGGCAGGGACACTGAGGGGGAGTTAGAGGGAGAGTGAGGGCCGGTATGCTGAGGGGGAGATACAGGGAGGGTGAGGGCAGGAATGCTTGCTAAGGGGGAGATACAGGGATTGTGAGGGCAGGGACGCTGAGGGGGAGATACAGGGAGGGTGAGGGCAGGGATGCTGAGGGGGAGATACAGGGATTGTGAGGGCAGGGATGCTGAGGGGGAGATACAGGGAGGGTGAGGGCAGCGATGCTGAGGGGGAGATACAGGGATAGTGAGGGCAGGAATGCTGATGAGGAGGGTAAGGGCAGGAATGCTGACAGGGAGGGTGAGGGCAGGGATGCTGAGGGGGAGTTAGAGGGAGAGTGGGGGCCGGGATGCTGAGGGGGAGTACAGGGAGAGTGAGGGCAGGGACGCTGAGGGGGAGATACAGGGATTGTGAGTGCAGGGACACTGAGGGGGAGATACAGGGAGGTGGAGGGCAGGAATGCTGATGGGGAGAGTGAGGGCAGGGACGCTGAGGGGGAGATACAGGGAGAGTGATGGCAGGGATGCTGAGGGGGAGATACAGGGATGGTGAGGGCAGGGACACTGAGGGGGAGATACTGGGATGGTGAGGGCAGGGATGCTGAGGGGGAGATACAGGGAGAATGAGGGCAGGGATGCTGAGGGGGAGATACAGGGAGGGTGAGGGCAGGAATGCTGACGTGGAGGGTGAGGGCAGGGACACTGAGGGTGAGTTAGAGGGAGAGTGAGGGCAGGGATGCTGAGGGGGAGTTACAAGGAGGATGAGGGCAGGAATGCTGACGGGGAGGGTGAGGGCAGGGACGCTGAGGGGGAGATACAGGGAGAGTGAGGGCAGGGATGCTGAGGGGGAGATACAGGGATGGTGAGGGCAGGAAAGCTGACCGGGAGGGTGAGGGCAGGGACACTGAGTGGGAGTTAGAGGGAGAATGAGGGCAGGGATGCTGAGGGGGAGATACAGGGAGGGTGAGGGCAGGAATGCTGACTGGGAGGGTGAGGGCAGGGACGCTGAGGGGGAGATACAGGGATTGTGAGTGCAGGGACGCTGAGATACAGTGAGGTGGAGGGCAGGAATGCTGACGGGGAGTGTGAGGGCAGGGACACTGAGGGGAAGTTAGAGGGAGAGTGAGGGCCGGTATGCTGAGGGGGAGATACAGGGAGGGTGAGGGCAGGAATGCTGACCGGGAGGGTGAGGGCAGGGATGCTGAGGGGGAGATACAGGGATGGTGAGGGCAGGGATGCTGAGGGGGAGATACAGGGATGGTGAGGGCAGGGACGCTGAGGGGGAGATACAGGGATGGTGAGGGCAGGAATGCTGACGGGGAGGGTGAGGGCAGGGACGCTGAGGGGGAGATACAGGGAGAGTGAGGGCAGGGATGCTGAGGGGGAGATACAGGGATTGTGAGGGCAGGGACGCTGAGGGGGAGATACAGGGAGAGTGAGGGCAGGGATGCTGAGGGGGAGATACAGGGAGGGTGAGGGCAGGGATGCTGAGGGGGAGATACAGGGAGAGGGAGGGCAGGGATGCTGAGGGGGAGATACAGGGAGAGTGAGGGCAGAAATGCTGACGGGGAGGGTGAGGGCAGGAATGCTGACGGGGAGGGTGAGGGCAGGGATGCTGAGGGGGAGTTAGAGGGAGAGTGAGGGCAGGGATGCTGAGGGGGAGATACAGGGAGAGTGAGGGCAGGGATGCTGACCGGGAGGGTGAGGGCAGGGACGCTGAGGGGGAGATACAGGGATTGTGAGTGCAGGGACGCTGAGATACAGGGAGGTGGAGGGCAGGAATGCTGACGGGGAGGGAGAGGGCAGGGATGCTGAGGGGGAGATACAGGGATGGTGAGGGCAGGGACACTGAGGGGGAGATACAGGGAGGTGGAGGGCAGGAATGCTGACGGGGAGAGTGAGGGCAGGGATGCTGAGGGGGAGATACAGGGATGGTGAGGGCAGGGACACTGAGGGGGAGATACAGGGAGGTGGAGGGCAGGAATGCTGATGGGGAGAGTGAGGGCAGGGATGCTGAGGGGGAGATGCAGGGAGGGTAAAGGCAGGGATGCTGAGGGGGAGATACAGGGAGAGTGAGGGCAGGGATGCTGAGGGGGAGATACAGGGATGGTGAGGGCAGGGACACTGAGGGGGAGATACAGGGATGGTGAGGGCAGGTATGCTGAGGGGGAGATACAGGGAGAGTGAGAGCAGGGATGCTGAGGGGGAGATACAGGGAGGGTGAGGGCAGGAATGCTTACGGGGAGGGTGAGGGCAGGGACACTGAGGGGGAGTTAGAGGGAGAGTGAGGGCAGGGATGCTGAGGGGGAGATACAGGGAGAGTGAGGGCAGGGATGCTGACCGGGAGGGTGAGGGCAGGGACGCTGAGGGGGAGATACAGGGATTGTGAGTGCAGGGACGCTGAGATACAGGGAGGTGGAGGGCAGGAATGCTGACGGGGAGGGTGAGGGCAGGGATGCTGAGGGGAGATACAGGGATGGTGAGGGCAGGGACACTGAGGGGGAGATACAGGGAGGTGGAGGGCAGGAATGCTGACGGGGAGAGTGAGGGCAGGGATGCTGAGGGGGAGATACAGGGATGGTGAGGGCAGGGACACTGAGGGGGAGATACAGGGAGGTGGAGGGCAGGAATGCTGATGGGGAGAGTGAGGGCAGGGATGCTGAGGGGGAGATACAGGGAGGGTAAAGGCAGGGATGCTGAGGGGGAGATACAGGGAGAGTGAGGGCAGGGATGCTGAGGGGGAGATACAGGGATGGTGAGGGCAGGGACACTGAGGGGGAGAACCAGGGATGGTGAGGGCAGGTATGCTGAGGGGGAGATACAGGGAGAGTGAGAGCAGGGATGCTGAGGGGGAGATACAGGGAGGGTGAGGGCAGGAATGCTTACGGGGAGGGTGAGGGCAGGGACACTGAGGGGGAGTTAGAGGGAGAGTGAGGGCAGGGATGCTGAGGGGGAGATACATGGAGAGTGAGGGCAGGGATGCTGACCGGGAGGGTGAGGGCAGGGACGCTGAGGGGGAGATACAGGGATTGTGAGTGCAGGGACGCTGAGATACAGGGAGGTGGAGGGCAGGAATGCTGACGGGGAGGGTGAGGGCAGGGATGCTGAGGGGGAGATACAGGGATGGTGAGGGCAGGGACACTGAGGGGGAGATACAGGGAGGTGGAGGGCAGGAATGCTGACGGGGAGAGTGAGGGCAGGGATGCTGAGGGGGAGATACAGGGATGGTGAGGGCAGGGACACTGAGGGGGAGATACAGGGAGGTGGAGGGCAGGAATGCTGACGGGGAGAGTGAGGGCAGGGATGCTGAGGGGGAGATACAGGGAGGGTAAAGGCAGGGATGCTGAGGGGGAGATACAGGGAGAGTGAGGGCAGGGATGCTGAGGGGGAGATACAGGGATGGTGAGGGCAGGGACACTGAGGGGGAGATACAGGGATGGTGAGGGCAGGGATGCTGAGGGGGAGATACAGGGAGAGTGAGGGCAGGGATGCTGAGGGGGAGATACAGGAAGGGTGAGGGCAGGAATGCTTACGGGGAGGGTGAGGGCAGGGACACTGAGGGGGAGTTAGAGGGAGAGTGAGGGCAGGGATGCTGAGGGGGAGTTACAAGGAGGATGAGGGCAGGAATGCTGACGGGGAGGGTGAGGGCAGGGACGCTGAGGGGGAGATACAGGGAGAGTGAGGGCAGGGATGCTGAGGGGGAGATACAGGGATGGTGAGGGCAGGGACGCTGAGGGGGAGATACAGGGAGAGTGAGGGCAGGGATGCTGAGGGGGAGATACAGGGATGGTGAGGGCAGGGATACTGAGGGGGAGATACAGGGATGGTGAGGGCAGGGATGCTGAGGGGGAGATACAGGGAGAGTGAGGGCAGGGATGCTGAGGGCGAGTTACAAGGAGGATGAGGGCAGGAATGCTGACGGGGAGGGTGAGGGCAGGGACGCTGAGGGGGAGATACAGGGAGAGTGAGGGCAGGGATGCTGAGGGGGAGATACAGGGATGGTGAGGGCAGGAAAGCTGACCGGGAAGGTGAGGGCAGGGACACTGAGGGGGAGTTAGAGGGAGAGTGAGGGCAGGGATGCTGAGGGGGAGATACAGGGAGGGTGAGGGCAGGAATGCTGACTGGGAGGGTGAGGGCAGGGACGCTGAGGGGGAGATACAGGGATTGTGAGTGCAGGGACGCTGAGATACAGGGAGGTGGAGGGCAGGAATGCTGACGGGGAGGGTGAGGGCAGGGACACTGAGGGGGAGTTAGAGGGAGAGTGAGGGCCGGGATGCTGAGGGGGAGATACAGGGAGGGTGAGGGCAGGAATGCTAAGGGGGAGATACAGGGATGGTGAGGGCAGGGATGCTGAGGGGGAGATACAGGGAGAGTGAGGGCAGGGATGCTGAGGGGGAGATACAGGGAGGGTGAGGGCAGGAATGCTGAGGGGGAGATACAAGGAGGATGAGGGCAGGAATGCTAACGGGGAGGGTGAGGGCAGGGATGCTGAGGGGGAGAGACAGGGAGAGTGAGGGCAGGGAAGATGAGGGGGAGATACATGGATGGTGAGGGCAGGGACACTGAGGGGGAGATACAGGGAGGTGGAGGGCAGGAATGCTGACGGGGAGAGTGAGGGCAGGGATGCTGAGGGGGAGATACAGGGAGGGTAAAGGCAGGGATGCTGAGGGGGAGATACAAGGAGGGTGAGGGCAGGAATGCTGACGGGGAGGGTGAGGGCAGGGACGCTGAGGGGGAGATACAGGGATGTTGAGGGCAGGGATGCTGAGGGGGAGATACAGGGATGGTGAGGGCAGGGATGCTGAGGGGGAGATACAGGGAGAGTGAGGGCAGGGATGCTGAGGGGGAGATACAGGGAGGGTGAGGGCAGGGATGCTGACGGGGAGGGTGAGGGCAGGGACACTGAGGGGGAGATACAGGGATTGTGAGTGCAGGGATGCTGAGATACAGGAAGGTGGAGGGCAGGAATGCTGACGGGGAGGGTGAGGGCAGGGACACTGAGGGGGAGTTAGAGGGAGAGTGAGGGCAGGGATGCTGAGGGGGAGTTACAGGGAGGATAAAGGCAGGGATGCTGAGGGGGAGATACAAGGAGGATGAGGGCAGGAATGCTGAGGTGGAGAGTGAGGGCAGGGATGCTGAGGGGGAGATACAGGGAGGGTAAACGCAGGGATGCTGAGGGGGAGATACAAGGAGGATGAGGGCAGGAATGCTGACGGGGAGGGTGAGGGCAGGGACGCTGAGGGGGAGATACAGGGATGGTGAAGGCAGGGATGCTGAAGGGGATGGTGAGGGCAGGGACACTGAGGGGGAGATACAGGGATTGTGAGTGCAGGGATGCTGAGATACAGGAAGGTGGAGGGCAGGAATGCTGACGGGGAGGGTGAGGGCAGGGACACTGAGGGGGAGTTAGAGGCAGAGTGAGGGCAGGGATGCTGAGGGGGAGTTACAGGGAGGGTAAAGGCAGGGATGCTGAGGGGGAGATACAAGGAGGATGAGGGCAGAAATGCTAACGGGGAGGGTGAGGGCAGGGATGCTGAGGGGGAGATACAGGGAGAGTGAGGGCAGGGATGCTGAGGGGGAGATACAGGGATGGTGAGGGCAGGGATGCTGAGGGGGAGATACAGGGAGAGTGAGGGCAGGGATGCTGAGGGGGAGATACAGGGAGGTGGAGGGTAGGAATGCTGACGGGGAGAGTGAGGGCAGGGATGCTGAGGGGGAGATACAGGGAGGGTAAAGGCAGGGATGCTGAGGGGGAGATACAAGGAGGATGAGGGCAGGAATGCTGACGGGGAGGGTGAGGGCAGGGACGCTGAGGGGGAGATACAGGGATGGTGAGGGCAGGGATGCTGAGGGGGAGATACAGGGATGGTGAGGGCAGGGATGCTGAGGGGGAGATACAGGGAGAGTGAGGGCAGGGATGCTGAGGGGGAGATACAGGGAGGGTGAGGGCAGGAATGCTGAGGGGGAGATACAGGGAGGGTGAGGGCAGGGATGCTGACGGGGAGGGTGAGGGCAGGGACACTGAGGGGGAGATACAGGGATTGTGAGTGCAGGGGTGCTGAGATACAGGAAGGTGGAGGGCAGGAATGCTGACGGGGAGGGTGAGGGCAGGGACACTGAGGGGGAGTTAGAGGGAGAGTGAGGGCAGGGATGCTGAGGGGGAGTTACAGGGAGGGTAAAGGCAGGGATGCTGAGGGGGAGATACAAGGAGGATGGAGGCAGGAATGCTGAGGTGGAGAGTGAGGGCAGGGATGCTGAGGGGGAGATACAGGGAGGGTAAACGCAGGGATGCTGAGGGGGAGATACAAGGAGGATGAGGGCAGGAATGCTGACGGGGAGGGTGAGGGCAGGGACGCTGAGGGGGAGATACAGGGATGGTGAGGGCAGGGATGCTGAAGGGGAGGGTGAGGGCAGGGACACTGAGGGGGAGATACAGGGATTGTGAGTGCAGGGATGCTGAGATACAGGAAGCTGGAGGGCAGGAATGCTGACGGGGAGGGTGAGGGCAGGGACACTGAGGGGGAGTTAGAGGCAGAGTGAGGGCAGGGATACTGAGGGGGAGTTACAGGGAGGGTAAAGGCAGGGATGCTGAGGGGGAGATACAAGGAGGATGAGGGCAGGAATGCTAACGGGGAGGGTGAGGGCAGGGATGCTGAGGGGGAGAGACAGGGAGAGTGAGGGCAGGGATGATGAGGGGGAGATACATGGATGGTGAGGGCAGGGACACTGAGGGGGAGATACAGGGAGGTGGAGGGCAGGAATGCTGACGGGGAGAGTGAGGGCAGGGATGCTGAGGGGGAGATACAGGGAGGGTAAAGGCAGGGATGCTGAGGGGGAGATACAAGGAGGATGAGGGCAGGAATGCTGACGGGGAGGGTGAGGGCAGGGACGCTGAGGGGGAGATACAGGGATGTTGAGGGCAGGGATGCTGAGGGGGAGATACAGGGATGGTGAGGGCAGGGATGCTGAGGGGGAGATACAGGGAGAGTGAGGGCAGGGATGCTGAGGGGGAGATACAGGGAGGGTGAGGGCAGGAATGCTGACGGGGAGGGTGAGGGCAGGGACGCTGAGGGGGAGATACAAGGAGGATGAGGGCAGGAATGCTGACGGGGAGGGTGAGGGCAGGGACGCTGAGGGTGAGATACAGGGAGAGTGAGGGCAGGGATGCTGAGGGGGAGATACAGGGATGGTGGGGGCAGGAAAGCTGACCGGGAGGGTGAGGGTAGGGACACTGAGGGGGAGTTAGAGGGAGAGTGAGGGCAGGGATGCTGAGGGGGAGTTACAGGGAGGGTAAAGGCAGGGATGCTGAGGGGGAGATACAAGGAGGATGGAGGCAGGAATGCTGAGGTGGAGAGTGAGGGCAGGGATGCTGAGGGGGAGATACAGGGAGGGTAAACGCAGGGATGCTGAGGGGGAGATACAAGGAGGATGAGGGCAGGAATGCTGACGGGGAGGGTGAGGGCAGGGACGCTGAGGGGGAGATACAGGGATGGTGAGGGCAGGGATGCTGAAGGGGAGGGTGAGGGCAGGGACACTGAGGGGGAGATACAGGGATTGTGAGTGCAGGGATGCTGAGATACAGGAAGGTGGAGGGCAGGAATGCTGACGGGGAGGGTGAGGGCAGGGACACTGAGGGGGAGTTAGAGGCAGAGTGAGGGCAGGGATGCTGAGGGGGAGTTACAGGGAGGGTAAAGGCAGGGATGCTGAGGGGGAGATACAAGGAGGATGAGGGCAGGAATGCTGACGGGGAGGGTGAGGGCAGGGACGCTGAGGGGCAGATACAGGGATGGTGAGGGCAGGGATGCTGAAGGGGAGGGTGAGGGCAGGGACACTGAGGGGGAGATACAGGGATTGTGAGTGCAGGGATGCTGAGATACAGGAAGGTGGAGGGCAGGAATGCTGACGGGGAGGGTGAGGGCAGGGACACTGAGGGGGAGTTAGAGGCAGAGTGAGGGCAGGGATGCTGAGGGGGAGTTACAGGGAGGGTAAAGGCAGGGATGCTGAGGGGGAGATACAAGGAGGATGAGGGCAGGAAAGCTAACGGGGAGGGTGAGGGCAGGGATGCTGAGGGGGAGATACAGGGAGAGTGAGGGCAGGGATGCTGAGGGGGAGATACAGGGATGGTGACGGCAGCGACACTGAGGGGGAGATACAGGGAGGTGGAGGGCAGGAATGCTGACGGGGAGAGTGAGGGCAGGGATGCTGAGGGGGAGATACAGGGAGGGTAAAGGCAGGGATGCTGACGGGGAGATACAAGGAGGATGAGGGCAGGAATGCTGACGGGGAGGGTGAGGGCAGGGACGCTGAGGGGGAGATACAGGGATGTTGAGGGCAGGGATGCTGAGGGGGAGATACAGGGATGGTGAGGGCAGGGATGCTGAGGGGGAGATACAGGGAGAGTGAGGGCAGGGATGCTGAGGGGGAGATACAGGGAGGGTGAGGGCAGGAATGCTGACGGGGAGGGTGAGGGCAGGGACGCTGAGGGGGAGATACAAGGAGGATGAGGGCAGGAATGCTGATGGGGAGGGTGAGGGCAGGGACGCTGAGGGGGAGATACAGGGATGGTGGGGGCAGGAAAGCTGACCGGGAGGGTGAGGGCAGGGACACTGAGGGGGAGTTAGAGGGAGAGTGAGGGCAGGGATGCTGAGGGGGAGATACAGGGAGGGTGAGGGCAGGAATGCTGACCGGGAGGGTGAGGGCAGGGACGCTGAGGGGGATATACAGGGATGTTGATGGCAGGGACGCTGAGGGGGAGATACAGGGATGGTGAGGGCAGGGATGCTGAGGGGGAGATACAGGGAGAGTGAGGGCAGGGATGCTGAGGGGGAGATACAGGGATGGTGAGGGCAGGGATGCTGAGGGGGTGATACAGGGAGGGTGAGGGCAGGGATGCTGACGGGGAGGGTGAGGGCAGGGACACTGAGGGGGAGATACAGGGATTGTGAGTGCAGGGACGCTGAGATACAGGAAGGTGGAGGGCAGGAATGCTGACGGGGAGGGTGAGGACAGGGACACTGAGGGGGAGTTAGAGGGAGAGTGAGGGCAGGAATGCTGAGGGGGAGTTTCAGGGAGGGTAAAGGCAGGGATGCTGAGGGGGAGATACAAGGAGGATGAGGGCAGGAATGCTGACGGGGAGGGTGAGGGCAGGGATGCTGAGGGGGAGATACAGGGAGAGTGAGGGCAGGGATGCTGAGGGGGAGATACAGGGATGGTGAGGGCAGGGATGCTGAGGGGGAGATACAGGGAGGGTAAAGGCAAGGATGCTGAGGGGGAGATACAAGGAGGATGAGGGCAGGAATGCTGACGGGGAGGGTGAGGGCAGGGACGCTGAGGGGGAGATACAGGGAGGGTGAGGGCAGGGATGCTGAGGGGGAGATACAGGGAGGGTGAGGGCAGGGATGCTGAGGGGGAGATACAGGGAGAGTGAGGGCAGGGATGCTGAGGGGGAGATACAGGGATGGTGAGGGCAGGGATGCTGAGGGGTAGATACAGGGATGGTGAGGGCTGGAAAGCTGATGGGGAGGGTGAGGGCAGGGACGCTGAGGGGGAGATACAGGGAGGGTGAGGGCTGGAAAGCTGATGGGGAGGGTGAGGGTAGGGATGCTGACGGGGAATTAGAGGGTAAGTGAGGGTAGGGATGCTGAGAGGGAGTTACAGGGAGGATGCGGGCATGGACGCTCATGGGGTGTTATAGGGAGAGTAAGTGCATGGACGCTGACTGGTTATTAGAGGAAGGGTGAGGGTAGGGATGCTGACAGGGAGTTAGAGGGATCATGAGGGGCGAGTTACAGGGAGGGTAAGGGCAGTAGTACTGAAGAGGGAGTTACAGGGAGGGTGAGGACAGGGGCCTAAAAAATAGATTAAAATAAACAAATGCTCTAAATCCCCCCAACCGTCACTCACCAGATATGTGCAGCGCCTCCTCACTTCTTCAGTCTGTCACACATGGGTCTCTATCAGTGATTGTGCGGGACAGGACTCGGAGCTGATGGTGTGGGTTCCGCTCACCACCGGCAAAGCTCTTGACTGTGGGCTGGGTCTGGATCCCATCTTTATGTGCCTGGGCGTCTCCTTCCAGATCAGTCCTGTGTGCCGCCACTCCACTCAAATGGCTGTCGAGCTGTCACCGTCTTGCGGGCACATGGTGATATACACACAGGGGCCTGAAAGGGATATAGTGACACATACTGGGGCCTGGGACGGTACAAGAGGAGACACACACACTTTAGCTTGGAGGATTAGGGGGGAGACATGGCATACACACACTTCAGCTTGGAGGGGGGGACATGGCATACACACACTTCAGCTAGGAAGGGGAGGGGGGGACATGACATACACACACTTCAGCTAGGAAGGGGAGGGGGGGACATGGCATACACACACTTCAGCTAGGAAGGGGAGGGGGGGACATGACACACACTTTAGCTAGGAGGGGTGACATGGCACACACTTTAGCAAGGAGGGGAGAGGGACACGGCACACACTTTAGCAAGGAGGGGGAGGGGGGGACACGGCACACACTTTAGCAAGGAGGGGGAGGGGGGACACGGCACACACTTTAGCTAGGAGGGGGAGGGGGGACATGGCACACACTTTAGCTAGGAGGGGGGGGGACACGGCACACACTTTAGTTAGTGGGGGGGACATGGCACACACTCTAGTTAGTAGGGGGAGGGAGGGACATGGCACACACTTTAGTTAGTAGGGGGAGGGGGGACATGGCACACACTTTAGTTAGTAGGGGGAGGGGAGGACATGGCACACACTTTAGTTAATAGGGGGAGGGGGGACATGGAACACACTTTAGTTAATAGGGGGATGGGGGACATGGCACACACTTTAGTTAATAGGGGGAGGGGGGACATGGAACACACTTTAGTTAATAGGGGGAGGGGAGGACATGGCACACACTTTAGTTAATAGGGGGGAGGGGGACATGGAACACACTTTAGTTAATAGGGGGAGGGGAGGACATGGCACACACTTTAGTTAATAGGGGGAGGGGGGACATGGAACACACTTTAGTTAATAGGGGGATGGGGGACATGGCACACACTCACACACTTTAGTTAGTAGGGGGAGGGGGGGAACATGCCACACACTTTAGTTTGTAGTGGGAGGGGGGGACATGGCACACACTCCTCCACGTACCCAGATCACAGTAGACACTAGGTAGACTAGAGGAATGGTCAAGAGTGTGGCAATTACAGTTTAATGCCAAAAAATGCGAAATCATGCACTTGGGTCTCAAAAATCCTAAAGCTAAATATAGTATTAATGGTACTATACTGGAAACTACTGAGGAGGAAAGGGATCTAGGAGTCACTATTTCAGATGACTTAAAGGCAGGTAAGCAATGTAACAAGGCAATGAGGAAGGCTAGTCAGATGCTTGGCTGCATTGGGAGAGGAATCAGCAGCAGAAAGGAAGAAGTAATAATGCCACTGTATACAGCAGGTCATTGGTACGGCCTCATCTAGAATACTGTATTAAGTTCTGGAGGCCATATCTTCAAAAGGATATTAATACATTAGAAACTGTACAAAGGAGGGCAACTAAAATGGTGCATGGCCTACATCACAAAATATACCCAGAAAGACTAAGAAATCTCAATATGTATAGATTGGAGCAGAGAAGGGAAAGGGGGGACATGATAGAAACTTTCAAATATATCAAGGGTTTTAACAAAGTCCAGGAGGGAAACATTCTCCAAATGAAGAGAAGCAATAGGACACGAGGACATGCACTGAGACTGGAGGGGGGGAGGTTCAGGGGAAATTTGTGGAAAAATTATTTCACAGAAAGGGTAGTGGACAAGTGGAATAGCCTCCCATGAGAGATGGTAGAAGCTAAGACAGTAGAGCAATTTAAACATGCATGGGATAGACATAAGGATATCCTTACAAAGAAATAAGGATCAAATAAGGTTAGAGATAAAAAAAAATAGAGTACAGGGAACAAAGAGCACCACAATTCTCATACATAATACAGCTTAGATGTAAGTAGTGAGGGAGTAATCATTGTACTACTAGGGGCTGGCGGCCATTGATAGAGATGAGCCTTTACCAGCAGGAGAAACAGCGGGTAAAGATGGTCGCTAAGTAGGAGAGAAGAGGACTTTGACAACAAAAGGAAAGAGGGCCCTGATCTGAGGAGCTTACAATTTAGTAGGGCGTGTAAAACATACAAGCTGCAGGGTGAAGTGATCATCTAATCTTTCTATACTATTTGTATTGGAGGTTGGACACTACTGAAAAATGAACAGCCCCCTAATGATACATATACTCACATAGCCTGACACAGGGGCAAAGTAGAGATGCCATTGACCATCGATGTTCTCAAAACATCGATGGTCAGGACCTAGTGGTTGATTGGTTTTGCCATCGATGGCGGAAGATCATATTGTTTTCAGCCGTCAATGGCGGGTGTGGTTGCCAGAGGTAACAGTTTTTTGTTTTGTTTTTTTATTTCCATTGAAGTGGCACTGCGCTGTAGGGCTGCTGCCTGCAGTGCAGCATAAATACTTATTCCGGGCCAGCCTCCATTAATATTATAATCACCAGTACTGATTTTTGTGTGTGACTGCAGCTGCGGAATCCGGACAAGCAAGCTGTCAGTCAGAAGTCAGGGCCACCCTGTTCCTCCTCTCCCTGCCCGCCTCTGTAGTGTAGTGTCTCTAGTATACTAGTATATTCCCCAGCCCAGCCTATATGGGGGTGTGCGTGGTAAGTGGCAGCCTAGGTAGGAGAGTGACTCGTTGTCAATGACTACTCACTAGTCTCTCTCACTGCTGCAGCTGCTGTCCTCCCTGGGTCCCAGTCCAGAGAGACGCCACACGGCTGCTGCGACTGCTGGGTAGTCGGCATGGCAACAGGCAACGCACAACTACAACATCCAGCCGCCCGGGGACAGGGTGTGCATGTGCAGAGGTAACGGCACAATGTACTTCAAAAAGCTTCTACGCATGTGCGGCTATTCGATGGCGGGAACCATCAATGGTACATGGTAGAATTGTCTCTAACCATCGATGGTTCCTTCTAAATAGCCATCGATGGCAACCATCGATGGGGGATGTGCCGATGGCCATCCCGGCAAAACTGCCCAGCCGCTCTGTAATTAGTGTGGGCAGACATTGCAATAAGGGCTATTGCTAATCCGGCACACAATGAGGTTTTACAATGTAACTAATGCAGCTAGAATAACATTTCTGACAGCGTTTTTACAGCCACAGATTCAATAACAGGATTTTAATACCTACCGGTAAATCCTTTTCTCCTAGTCCGTAGAGGATGCTGGGGTCCACTTCATGACCATGGGTTATAGACGGTTCCGCAGGAGCCATGGGCACTATTAAGACTTTTCAATGGGTGTGAACTGGCTCCTCCCTCTATGCCCCTCCTCCAGACCTCAGTTATAGGAACTGTGCCCAGGGAGACGGACATTTCGAGGAAAAGATTTACTTGGTATACTGATGGTGAGATACATACCAGCTCACACCTCAACCATGCCGCACAACATGGCATTCAACATAACACACGCCAACAGGCATGAACCAATTACAGCAAATATGCTGAAACCAATAAAACACAACATGTGTAACTCTAATAAACAAAACTGCAGGTAAAGTACGCACTGGGACAGGCGCCCAGCATCCTCTACGGACTAAGAGAAAACGATTTACTGGTAGGCATTAAAATCCTGTTTTCTCATACGTCCTAGAGGATGCTGGGGTCCACTTCATGACCATGGGGTTTATACCAAAGCTCCAGTACGGGCGGGAGAGTGCGGATGACCCTGCAGCACCGATTGACCGAACTTGAGGTCTTCATCGGCCAAGGTGTCAAACTTGTAGAACTTAGCAAAAGTGTTTGACCCTGACCAAGTAGCTGCTCGGCAAAATTGTAATGCCGAGACCCCCCGGGCAGCCGCCCAGGAGGAGCCCACCTTCCTAGTAGAATGGGCCTTCACCGACGTAGGTAATGGCAATCCAGCTGATATGGTCATATAAAATAATTGAAGAACAATGAAGTCTCTTTGGTAGATTTATTGCATTATGAAGTTCACAGGGCTCACGATAAAAGAATATCATGAACTGAACATTGACACATTGATTTCATCTTATATACTTTCATCACAGCATTACATGATCTAATCATATTAACAAGCCAATCATATACATATACCAATTACATTTCAAATATCAGAATATATTATCATTTATAAACTCCCCTTATGGGGGATTTCCAATTAATTAGCTCAGCATCTTGTGATTATGACTGTTATATTAAAAATATACTTTTACCTTCAACATACTTTCGACTTCCCTTTTCTATAGGATACTAGCTAACCACAGTCTATGAAATACTGTAAAGCTAGACTAACTTCCTTACTTTCTGATAAAATCAAAGTTCCTGCAAACATATAAGAATCACATTTAAAACAACAGTTTCTTTTAAGCAATAGACAAACTGACATCCAGCTTCCATTTTGTGTATTCACTTATCTATATCACCAGCCATAGGCCCTCATTCCGAGTTGTTCGCTCGGTATTTTTCATCGCATCGCAGTGAAAATCCGCTTAGTACGCATGCGCAATGTTCGCACTGCGACTGCGCCAAGTAACTTTACTATGAAGAAAGTATTTTTACTCACGGCTTTTTCTTCGCTCCGGCGAACGTAATGTGATTGACAGGAAATGGGTGTTACTGGGCGGAAACACGGCGTTTCATGGGCGTGTGGCTGAAAACGCTACCGTTTCCGGAAAAAACGCAGGAGTGGCCGGAGAAACGGTGGGAGTGCCTGGGCGAACGCTGGGTGTGTTTGTGACGTCAACCAGGAACGACAAGCACTGAAATGATCGCACAGGCAGAGTAAGTCTGGAGCTACTCTGAAACTGCTAAGTAGTTAGTAATCGCAATATTGCGAATACATCGGTCGCAATTTTAAGAAGCTAAGATTCACTCCCAGTAGGCGGCGGCTTAGCGTGTGTAACTCTGCTAAATTCGCCTTGCGACCGATCAACTCGGAATGAGGGCCATAGAATGTGCATGCTGAATCATACCTCTGATCCAGCGCAATAGTCTGCTTGGAAGCAGGACACCCAATCTTGTTGGGAGCATACAGGACAAACAGAGGGGGAAATTTACTAAGCTCCCGATTTTGTCCGAGATGCCGTTTTTTCATCAAAGTGTCATCTCGGTAATTTACTAAGCAATAATCACGGCAGTGATGAGGGCATTCGTAATTTTTTGCAAGTCCAAGAAAAAAATTACGAATGAATACACCATCGGTCAAAACGCGGCTGTTTAAGTATGAATCTCGGTCATTTACTAAGAAGTGCAAAGCAAAAAAAAAACAAACACTGCCGTGAAAAATTACAACTCGTAAAAAAGTGCTAAAAAAAAAACAGACCTGCTTTTTTTTCCCGTGATTGGATAGGCATGCAGGGATCCATGAGATCCGTGCATGTATATCAGTGGGAAGGGGTGGGAAAGTTGTTATTTTATTAAAAAAAATTGCGTGGGGTCCCCCCTCCTAAGCATAACCAGCCTCGGGCTCTTTGAGCCGATCCTGGTTGCAGAAATATGGGGAAAAAATTGACAGGGGTTCCCCCATATTTAAGCAACCAGCATCGGGCTCTGCGCCTGGTCCTGGTTCCAAAAATACGGGGGACAAAAAGAGTAGGGGTCCCCCGTATTTTTAAAACCAGCACCGGGCTCCACTAGCTGGACAGATAATGCCACAGCCGGGGGTCACTTTTATATAGTGCCCTGCGGCCGTGGCATCAGAAATCCAACTAGTCACCCCTGGCCGGGGTACCCTGGGGGAGTGGGGACCCCTTCAATCAAGGGGTCCCCCCCCCAGCCACCCAAGGGCCAGGGGTGAAGCCCGAGGCTGTCCCCCCCCATCCAATGGGCTGCGGATGGGGAGGCTGATAGCCTTTTGTGATAATGAAAAGATATTGTTTTTAGTAGCAGTACTACAAGTCCCAGCAAGCCTCCCCCGCATGCTGGTACTTGGAGAACCACAAGTACCAGCATGCAGCGGAAAAACGGGCCCGCTGGTACCTGTAGTACTACTACTAAAAAAATACCCAAAAAAACACAAGACACACACACCGTGAAAGTATAATTTTATTACATACATACACACATACATACATACTTACCTTATGTTCCCACGCAGGTCGGTCCTCTTCTCCAGTAGAATCCAAGGGGTACCTGTTGAAGAAATTATACTCACGAGATCCAGGGGTCCAGGGTCCTCGGGGAATCCAGGTGTAATCCACGTACTTGAAAAAAATAACAAAACGGACACCCGAGACACGCACTAAAAGGGGACCCATGTTTGCACATGGATCCCCTTTTCCCGACTGCCAGAAACCCACTCTGACTGATGTCTAAGTGGGTTTCTTCAGCCAATCAGGGAGTGCCACGTTGTAGCACTCTCCTGATCGGCTGTGTGCTCCTGTACTGAGTGACAGGCGGCACACGGCAGTGTTACAATGTAGCGCCTATGCGCTCCATTGTAACCAATGCTGGGAACTTTCTGCCCTGCGGTTGACCTAAAGTGACGTCACCGCTGAGCAGAAAGTTCCCACCATTGGTTACAATGGAGCGCATAGGCGCTACATTGTAACACTGCCGTGTGCCGCCTGTCACTCAGTACAGGAGCACACAGCCGATCAGGAGAGTGCTACAACGTGGCACTCCCTGATTGGCTGAAGAAACCCACTTAGACATCAGTCAGAGTGGGTTTCTGGCAGTCGGGAAAAGGGGATCCATGTGCAAACATGGGTCCCCTTTTAGTGCGTGGCTCGGGTGTCCGTTTTGTTATTTTTTTCAAGTACGTGGATTACACCTGGATTCCCCGAGGACCCTGGACCCCTGGATCTCGTGAGTATAATTTCTTCAACAGGTACCCCTTGGATTCTACTGGAGAGGAGGACCGACCTGCGTGGGAACATAAGGTAAGTATGTATGTATGTGTGTATGTATGTAATAAAATTATACTTTCACGGTGTGTGTGTCTTGTGTTTTTTTGGGTATTTTTTTAGTAGTAGTACTACAGGTACCAGCGGGCCCGTTTTTCCGCCGCATGCTGGTACTTGTGGTTCTCCAAGTACCAGCATGCGGGGGAGGCTTGCTGGGACTTGTAGTACTGCTACTAAAAACAATATCTTTTCTTTTACAACAAAGGCTATCAGCCCCCCCATCCGCAGCCCATTGGATGGGGGGGGGACAGCCTCGGGCTTCACCCCTGGCCCTTGGGTGGCTGGGGGGACGACCCCTTGATTGAAGGGGTCCCCACTCCCCCAGGGTACCCCGGCCAGGGGTGACTAGTTGGATTTTTGATGCCACGGCCGCAGGGCACTATATAAAAGTGACCCCCGGCTGTGGCATTATCTGTCCAGCTAGTGGAGCCCGGTGCTGGTTTTAAAAATACGGGGGACCCCTACTCTTTTTTGTCCCCCGTATTTTTGGAACCAGGACCAGGCGCAGAGCCCGATGCTGGTTGCTTAAATATGGGGGAACCCCTGTCATTTTTTTTCCCATATTTCGGCAACCAGGATCGGCTCAAAGAGCCCGAGGCTGGTTATGCTTAGGAGTGGGGACCCCACGCAATTTTTTTAAAAATATTTGACAGTGTTTAATTTAAAAAAAACAAAAAAAATGAACCCCAGCACGGATCACACAGATCCGGCCGAGATTCATTGTAAAAAAGTCGGCAGTGTTTTGCTAATCACTGCCGTAAAAATAGAAAAAAAACCACGAATGACATCGACATCGGAACAAAAGAAAAACCCGAATACGACAGCTTAGTAAATCCATCGTAACAAATTCAAAAAGTTGCAGTTTTACACTTTCGATGTCATTCGTGATTGAACTTTGACCTGAAACGGGAAAACACGAATCTTAGTAAATTTACCCCAGAGTCTCTGTTTTCCGTATCGTAGCTGTTCTAGTGACATAAACCTTCAAAGCTCTAACCACATCTAGAGACTTAGACTCAGTGAACGTGTCAGTAACTACTGGCACCACAATAGGTTGGTTTATGTGGAAAGATGAAACCACCTTTGGAAGAAAATGTTGGCGAGTTCTCAACTCTGCCCTATCCTCATGAAAGAACCGGTAAGGGCTCTTGTGAGACAAGGCCCCCAATTCAGACACCCGCCTTGCGGATGCCAATGCCAAAAGCATCACCACTTTCCAAGTGAGAAACTTCCAACTCTATCTCTTGTAGAGGCTCAAACCAATCCGACTGAAGGAACTGCAACACCACATTAAGGTCCCATGGTGCCACTGGAGGCACAAATGGAGGCTGGATGTGCAGAACCCCTTTCAAGAAGGTCTGAACCTCTGGAAGAGCGGCCAATTGTTTTTGAAAGAAAATTGACAAGACCGAAATCTGTACCTTGATTGACCCCAATCGAAGGCCCGCCTCCACACCAGCCTCCCGAAAATGTAGAAAATGTCCCAACTGAAGCTCTTCCGTAGGAGCCTTCTTGAATTCACACCAAGACACATTTTCTCCAAATACGGTAGTAATGTTTCGACGTTACTCCTTTCTTGGCCTGAATAAGTGTGGGAATGACTTCCTTTGGAATACCCTTTCGGGCTAGGATCCAGCGCTCAACAGCCATGCCGTCAAACGTAGCCATGGTAAGTCTTGATACATGCACGGCCCCTGCTGCAGCAGGTCCTCGCGAAGAGGAAGAAGCCGAGGATCTTTTATGAGCAACTCCTGAAGATCTGGGTACCAAGCCCTCCTTGGCCAGTCTGGGGCAATGAAGATTGCTCGAACCCTTGTTCTTCTTATGATTCTGAGAATTTTTGGGATCAGCGGAAGTGGAGGGAAGACATACACTGACCGAAATACCCACTGGGTCACTAGCGCATCCATTGCTATTGCTTGAGGGTCTCTCGACCTGGAACAATATTTCTGAAGCTTCTTGTTGCGACGAGATGCCATCATGTCTATTTGAGGAACTCCCCAAAGACTTGTCACCTCTGCGAAGACTTTTTGTGGAGGCCCCACTCTCCTGGATGGAGATCGTATCTGCTGAGGAAGTCCGCTTCCCAGTTGTCTACTCCCGGAATGAAAATTGCAGACAGAGCCGTTACACGTCTTTCTGCCCAGAGGAGGACTTTTGTCACCTCTGCCATCGCCGCTCTGCTTTTCGTTCCGCCCTGCCTGTTTATGTAAGCAACTGCTGTTACATTGTCCGACTGGATCTGCACGGGATGATCTTTATGAAGATGTACCGCTTGTTGAAAGCCGTTGTAAATGGCTCTCAATTCCAGCACGTTTATGTGAAGGCAGGTTTCCTGACTTGACCATTTTCCTTGGAAGCTTTCCCCCTGAGTGACAGCTCCCCAGCCTCGGAGACTTGCATCCGTGGTTACCAGGACCCAGTCCTAAATACCGAACCTGCGTCCCTCTAGTAGGTGCGAGCTGTGTAGCCACCACAATAGCGAAATCCTGGCTTTTGATGACAGGATTATCTTCCGGTGCATGTGTAGGTGGGATCCCGACCACTTGTCCAACAGGTCCCACTGGAATACTCTGGCATGGAACTTGCCAAACTGTATGGCCTCGTAGGCCGCTACCATCTTCCACAACAACCGAATGCACTGATGGATCGACGCACTTGATGGTTTCAATATCTGTTTTACCATTTTCTGGATTTCCATAGCCTTAAATACTCTCTGAACTTCTGTGTCCAGAATCATCCCGAGAAAAGACAATCTTGTCATTGGCTCCAACTGTGACTTTGGAAAATTTATGATCCAACCGTGTTGTTGGAGTATGGACAGGGAGAGCGTGATGTTCTGTTGCAACTGCTCCCTGAATCTCGCCTTTATCAGGAGATCGTCCAGATAAGGAATTATATTGACTCCTTTTTGATGAAGGAGGACCATCATCTCCACCATCCCCTTGGTGAATACCCTCGGCGCCGTGGAGAGACCGAAAGGCAACGTCTGGAATTGGTAATGGCAATCCTGAACCGCAACTCTCAGATAAGCCTGGTGAAGAGGATAAATGGAAACATGCAGGTAAGCATCCTTTATGTCTACTGGCACCATGTAATCCCCCTCCTCCAGACTGGAAATCACTGCCCTGAGTGATTCCATCAGATTTTTTAGGTTTATTATCGGTCTGACCGAGCTGTCCGGCTTCAGAACTACAAAGAGGCTGGAATAAAATCCCTTCCCTTGTTGTGACAAAGGTACCAGGACTACGACCTGATCCTGACATAATTTTTGAATTGTCGCTGTTACTGCCTCTCGTTCTGGAAGAGAAGCTGGCAAGGTCGATTTGAAAAATCGGCACGGGGGAACATCTTGAATCTCCAGCCTGTATCCCTGGGATACTATCTGCAAAACCCAGGGGTCCAGGCCAGACTGAACCCAACTTTGGCTGAACAGTTTGAGACATGCCCCCACATGAGCGGCCTCCCGCAAGGGAGCCCCAGCGTCATGCTGTAGATTTGGCAGAAGTAGGGGTAGACTTCTGCTCCTGGGAACCTGAAGCCGCTGTGGACTTCTTTCCCTTTCCCCTTCCCCTACCTGCAAAGAAGGGGGAACCTCTCGCTTTCTTGTATTTATTAGGCCGAAAGGACTGCATGTGAGAGTGATATGTCCTTTATGCCGGTGCAGGCGCAGAGGGCAAAAATGTCGACTTACCTGCGGTAGCCGCCGAGACTAACGCATCCAGTCCATCGCCAAAAAAGGCCTCACCTTTATATGGGAGAGCCTCCATATTTCTTTTGGAATCTGCATCCGCATTCCACTGGCGAATCCACAACGCCCTCCGAGCTGATACTGACATGGTAGCGGCTTGTGAACTCAAGAGTCCAATATCTTTCATCGCTTCTAGCATGTATGCAGCGGCGTCTTTGATATCCCCTAACTTAAGGAGTATCTCATCTTTATCAATCGTGTCAATTTCTGATGACACGCTGTCTGACCATTTTTCAATAGCGCGACTCACCCATGCGTAAGCATTTGTGGGCCTGAGCAGTGTACCATTGGCAACATAAATGGATTTCAATGTAGTTTCCATTTTCCGGTCAGCCAGCTCCTTTAGTGAAGCCGTGCCAGGTGCAGGGAGAATTACCTTCTTTGTTAACCTGGACAGTGCACTGTCTAACACAGGGGGTGACTCCCATTTTTTCCTGTCCTCTACCGGGAAAGGATAAGCTATTTGAATTCTCTTGGGAATATGAAATTTCTTTTCGGGATTCACCCACATCCCTTCAAAGAGAGTATTAAGCTCGTTGGAAGGAGGGAAAGTAACCTTAGATTTATTTTCTTTATAGAAATACGCCTTCTCCTGAGGTACAGGAGTGGCTTCCGTGACTTCCAAAACTTCCCTTATAGCTACAATCATATATTGTATATTTTTTGCCAATTTATGATCTATTTCCCTGGAGTCACTATCGTCGACACAGGAGTCAGTGTCCGTGTTGGTATCAGAATTTACAATATTCGCAAATGGTCTCTTATGTGACCCAGAGAGATCACCTGCGGATGGAAGAACAGACTATTCTATCATGGACAGCCCTGAGGAAGAAGAGGACTAAACCCCCCTTCTTCTGCCCCTCTCCCCTTGTTTGAACTGATTACTGAGACTTTGGGACCGTGGCCCCTTCCCCCCCACTCACAATTAGAGATGAGCGCCTGAAATTTTTCGGGTTTTTTGTTTTGGTTTTGGGTTCGGTTCCGCGGCCGTGTTTTGGGTTCGAACGCGTTTTGGCAAAACCTCACCGAATTTTTTTTGTCGGATTCGGGTGTGTTTTGGATTCGGGTGTTTTTTTCAAAAAACACTAAAAAACAGCTTAAATCATAGAATTTGGGGGTCATTTTGATCCCAAAGTATTATTAACCTCAAAAACCATAATTTACACTCATTTTCAGTCTATTCTGAATACCTCACACCTCACAATATTATTTTTAGTCCTAAAATTTGCACCGAGGTCGCTGTGTGAGTAAGATAAGCGACCCTAGTGGCCGACACAAACACCGGGCCCATCTAGGAGTGGCACTGCAGTGTCACGCAGGATGTCCCTTCCAAAAAACCCTCCCCAAACAGCACATGACGCAAAGAAAAAAAGAGGCGCAATGAGGTAGCTGTGTGAGTAAGATTAGCGACCCTAGTGGCCGACACAAACACCGGGCCCATCTAGGAGTGGCACTGCAGTGTCACGCAGGATGGCCCTTCCAAAAAACCCTCCCCAAACAGCACATGACGCAAAGAAAAAAAGAGGCGCAATGAGGTAGCTGTGTGAGTAAGATTAGCGACCCTAGTGGCCGACACAAACACCGGGCCCATCTAGGAGTGGCACTGCAGTGTCACGCAGGATGTCCCTTCCAAAAAACCCTCCCCAAACAGCACATGACGCAAAGAAAAAAAGAGGCGCAATGAGGTAGCTGTGTGAGTAAGATTAGCGACCCTAGTGGCCGACACAAACACCGGGCCCATCTAGGAGTGGCACTGCAGTGTCACGCAGGATGTCCCTTCCAAAAAACCCTCCCCAAACAGCACATGACGCAAAGAAAAAAAGAGGCGCAATGAGGTAGCTGACTGTGTGAGTAAGATTAGCGACCCTAGTGGCCGACACAAACACCGGGCCCATCTAGGAGTGGCACTGCAGTGTCACGCAGGATGTCCCTTCCAAAAAACCCTCCCCAATCAGCACATGATGCAAAGAAAAAGAAAAGAAAAAAGAGGTGCAAGATGGAATTGTCCTTGGGCCCTCCCACCCACCCTTATGTTGTATAAACAAAACAGGACATGCACACTTTAACCAACCCATCATTTCAGTGACAGGGTCTGCCACACGACTGTGACTGATATGACGGGTTGGTTTGGACCCCCCCCCAAAAAAGAAGCAATTAATCTCTCCTTGCACAAACTGGCTCTACAGAGGCAAGATGTCCACCTCATCTTCACCCTCCGATATATCACCGTGTACATCCCCCTCCTCACAGATTATCAATTCGTCCCCACTGGAATCCACCATCTCAGCTCCCTGTGTACTTTGTGGAGGCAATTGCTGCTGGTCAATGTCTCCGCGGAGGAATTGATTATAATTCATTTTAATGAACATCATCTTCTCCACATTTTCTGGATGTAACCTCGTACGCCGATTGCTGACAAGGTGAGCGGCGGCACTAAACACTCTTTCGGAGTACACACTTGTGGGAGGGCAACTTAGGTAGAATAAAGCCAGTTTGTGCAAGGGCCTCCAAATTGCCTCTTTTTCCTGCCAGTATAAGTACGGACTGTGTGACGTGCCTACTTGGATGCGGTCACTCATATAATCCTCCACCATTCTATCAATGTTGAGAGAATCATATGCAGTGACAGTAGACGACATGTCCGTAATCGTTGTCAGGTCCTTCAGTCCGGACCAGATGTCAGCATCAGCAGTCGCTCCAGACTGCCCTGCATCACCGCCAGCGGGTGGGCTCGGAATTCTGAGCCTTTTCCTCGCACCCCCAGTTGCGGGAGAATGTGAAGGAGGAGATGTTGACAGGTCGCGTTCCGCTTGACTTGACAATTTTGTCACCAGCAGGTCTTTCAACCCCAGCAGACCTGTGTCTGCCGGAAAGAGAGATCCAAGGTAGGCTTTAAATCTAGGATCGAGCACGGTGGCCAAAATGTAGTGCTCTGATTTCAACAGATTGACCACCCGTGAATCCTTGTTAAGCGAATTAAGGGCTGCATCCACAAGTCCCACATGCCTAGCGGAATCGCTCCCTTTTAGCTCCTTCTTCAATGCCTCCAGCTTCTTCTGCAAAAGCCTGATGAGGGGAATGACCTGACTCAGGCTGGCAGTGTCTGAACTGACTTCACGTGTGGCAAGTTCAAAGGGCATCAGAACCTTGCACAACGTTGAAATCATTCTCCACTGCACTTGAGACAGGTGCATTCCACCTACTATATCGTGCTCAATTGTATAGGCTTGAATGGCCTTTTGCTGCTCCTCCAACCTCTGAAGCATATAGAGGGTTGAATTCCACCTCGTTACCACTTCTTGCTTCAGATGATGGCAGGGCAGGTTCAGTAGTTTTTGGTGGTGCTCCAGTCTTCTGTACGTGGTGCCTGTACGCCGAAAGTGTCCCGCAATTTTTCTGGCCACCGACAGCATCTCTTGCACGCCCCTGTCGTTTTTTAAAAAATTCTGCACCACCAAATTCAAGGTATGTGCAAAACATGGGACGTGCTGGAATTTGCCCATATTTAATGCACACACAATATTGCTGGCGTTGTCCGATGCCACAAATCCACAGGAGAGTCCAATTGGGGTAAGCCATTCCGCGATGATCTTCCTCAGTTGCCGTAAGAGGTTTTCAGCTGTGTGCGTATTCTGGAAAGCGGTGATACAAAGCGTAGCCTGCCTAGGAAAGAGTTGGCGTTTGCGAGATGCTGCTACTGGTGCCGCCGCTGCTGTTCTTGCGGCGGGAGTCCATACATCTACCCAGTGGGCTGTCACAGTCATATAGTCCTGACCCTGCCCTGCTCCACTTGTCCACATGTCCGTGGTTAAGTGGACATTGGGTACAACTGCATTTTTTAGGACACTGGTGAGTCTTTTTCTGACGTCCGTGTACATTCTCGGTATCGCCTGCCTAGAGAAGTGGAACCTAGATGGTATTTGGTAACGGGGGCACACTGCCTCAATAAATTGTCTAGTTCCCTGTGAACTAACGGCGGATACCGGACGCACGTCTAACACCAACATAGTTGTCAAGGACTCAGTTATCCGCTTTGCAGTAGGATGACTGCTGTGATATTTCATCTTCCTCGCAAAGGACTGTTGAACAGTCAATTGCTTACTGGAAGTAGTACAAGTGGGCTTACGACTTCCCCTCTGGGATGACCATCGACTCCCAGCGGCAACAACAGCAGCGCCAGCAGCAGTAGGCGTTACACGCAAGGATGCATCGGAGGAATCCCAGGCAGGAGAGGACTCGTCAGAATTGCCAGTGACATGGCCTGCAGGACTATTGGCATTCCTGGGGAAGGAGGAAATTGACACTGAGGGAGTTGGTGGGGTGGTTTGCGTGAGCTTGATTACAAGAGGAAGGGATTTACTGGTCAGTGGACTGCTTCCGCTGTCACCCAAAGTTTTTGAACTTGTCACTGACTTATTATGAATGCGCTGCAGGTGACGTATAAGGGAGGATGTTCCGAGGTGGTTAACGTCCTTACCCCTACTTATTACAGCTTGACAAAGGGAACACACGGCTTGACACCTGTTGTCCGCATTTCTGGTGAAATACCTCCACACCGAAGAGCTGATTTTTTTGGTATTTTCACCTGGCATGTCAACGGCCATATTCCTCCCACGGACAACAGGTGTCTCCCCGGGTGCCTGACTTAAACAAACCACCTCACCATCAGAATCCTCCTGGTCAATTTCCTCCCCAGCGCCAGCAACACCCATATCCTCCTCATCCTGGTGTACTTCAACACTGACATCTTCAATCTGACTATCAGGAACTGGACTGCGGGTGCTCCTTCCAGCACTTGCAGGGGGCGTGCAAATGGTGGAAGGCGCATGCTCTTCACGTCCAGTGTTGGGAAGGTCAGGCATCGCAACCGACACAATTGGACTCTCCTTGTGGATTTGGGATTTCAAAGAACGCACAGTTCTTTGCGGTGCTTTTGCCAGCTTGAGTCTTTTCAGTTTTCTAGCGAGAGGCTGAGTGCTTCCATCCTCATGTGAAGCTGAACCACTAGCCATGAACATAGGCCAGGGCCTCAGCCGTTCCTTGCCACTCCGTGTGGTAAATGGCATATTGGCAAGTTTACGCTTCTCCTCCGACAATTTTATTTTAGGTTTTGGAGTCCTTTTTTTACTGATATTTGGTGTTTTGGTTTTGACATGCTCTGTACTATGCCATTGGGCATCGGCCTTGGCAGACGACGTTGCTGGCATTTCATCGTCTCGGCCATGACTAGTGGCAGCAGCTTCAGCACGAGGTGGAAGTGGATCTTGATCTTTCCCTAATTTTGGAACCTCAACATTTTTGTTCTCCATATTTTAATAGGCACAACTAAAAGGCACCTCAGGTAAACAATGGAGATGGATGGATTGGATACTAGTATACAATTATGGACGGGCTGCCGAGTGCCGACACAGAGGTAGCCACAGCCGTGAACTACCGCACTGTACTGTGTCTGCTGCTAATATATAGACTGGTTGATAAAGAGATAGTATACTCGTAACTAGTATGTATGTATAAAGAAAGAAGAAAAAACCACGGTTAGGTGGTATATACAATTATGGACGGGCTGCCGAGTGCCGACACAGAGGTAGCCACAGCCGTGAACTACCGCACTGTACTGTGTCTGCTGCTAATATATAGACTGGTTGATAAAGAGATAGTATACTCGTAACTAGTATGTATGTATAAAGAAAGAAAAAAAAACCACGGTTAGGTGGTATATACAATTATGGACGGGCTGCCGAGTGCCGACACAGAGGTAGCCACAGCCGTGAACTACCGCACTGTACTGTGTCTGCTGCTAATATATAGACTGGTTGATAAAGAGATAGTATACTCGTAACTAGTATGTATGTATAAAGAAAGAAAAAAAAACCACGGTTAGGTGGTATATACAATTATGGACGGGCTGCCGAGTGCCGACACAGAGGTAGCCACAGCCGTGAACTACCGCACTGTACTGTGTCTGCTGCTAATATATAGACTGGTTGATAAAGAGATAGTATACTCGTAACTAGTATGTATGTATAAAGAAAGAAAAAAAAACCACGGTTAGGTGGTATATACAATTATGGACGGGCTGCCGAGTGCCGACACAGAGGTAGCCACAGCCGTGAACTACCGCACTGTACTGTGTCTGCTGCTAATATATAGACTGGTTGATAAAGAGATAGTATACTCGTAACTAGTATGTATGTATAAAGAAAGAGAAAAAAAAACACGGTTAGGTGGTATATACAATTATGGACGGGCTGCCGAGTGCCGACACAGAGGTAGCCACAGCCGTGAACTACCGCACTGTACTGTGTCTGCTGCTAATATATAGACTGGTTGATAAAGAGATAGTATACTCGTAACTAGTATGTATGTATAAAGAAAGAAAAAAAAACCACGGTTAGGTGGTATATACAATTATGGACGGGCTGCCGAGTGCCGACACAGAGGTAGCCACAGCCGTGAACTACCGCACTGTACTGTGTCTGCTGCTAATATATAGACTGGTTGATAAAGAGATAGTATACTCGTAACTAGTATGTATGTATAAAGAAAGAAAAAAAAACCACGGTTAGGTGGTATATACAATTATGGACGGGCTGCCGAGTGCCGACACAGAGGTAGCCACAGCCGTGAACTACCGCACTGTACTGTGTCTGCTGCTAATATATAGACTGGTTGATAAAGAGATAGTATACTCGTAACTAGTATGTATGTATAAAGAAAGAAAAAAAAACCACGGTTAGGTGGTATATACAATTATGGACGGGCTGCCGAGTGCCGACACAGAGGTAGCCACAGCCGTGAACTACCGCACTGTACTGTGTCTGCTGCTAATATATAGACTGGTTGATAAAGAGATAGTATACTACTAATATTATATATACTGGTGGTCAGGTCACTGGTCACTAGTCACACTGGCAGTGGCACTCCTGCAGCAAAAGTGTGCACTGTTTAATTTTAATATAATATTATGTACTCCTGGCTCCTGCTATAACCTATAACTGGCACTGCAGTAGTGCTCCCCAGTCTCCCCCACAATTATAAGCTGTGTGAGCTGAGCAGTCAGACAGATATATAATATATATAGATGATGCAGCACACTGGCCTGAGCCTGAGCAGTGCACACAGATATGGTATGTGACTGACTGAGTCACTGTGTGTATCGCTTTTTTCAGGCAGAGAACGGATATATTAAATAAACTGCACTGTGTGTCTGGTGGTCACTCACTATATAATATATTATGTACTCCTGGCTCCTGCTATAACCTATAACTGGCACTGCAGTAGTGCTCCCCAGTCTCCCCCACAATTATAAGCTGTGTGAGCTGAGCAGTCAGACAGATATATATAATATTATATATAGATAATAGATGATGCAGCACACTGGCCTGAGCCTGAGCAGTGCACACAGATATGGTATGTGACTGAGTCACTGTGTGCTGTGTATCGCTTTTTTCAGGCAGAGAACGGATTATAAATAAAAGTGGTGGTCACTGGTCACTATCAGCAAAACTCTGCACTGTACACTACTGAGTACTCCTAATGCTCCCCAAAATTAGTAAATCAAGTGTCTCTCTAATCTATTCTAATTCTAAACGGAGAGGACGCCAGCCACGTCCTCTCCCTATCAATCTCAATGCACGTGTGAAAATGGCGGCGACGCGCGGCTCCTTATATAGAATCCGAGTCTCGCGATAGAATCCGAGCCTCGCGAGAATCCGACAGCGTCATGATGACGTTCGGGCGCGCTCGGGTTAACCGAGCAAGGCGGGAAGATCCGAGTCGCTCGGACCCGTGAAAAAAAACATGAAGTTCTGGCGGGTTCGGATTCAGAGAAACCGAACCCGCTCATCTCTACTCACAATGTCTGTTTGTTGATGTCTTTCTATTTATTACCCCTCCCCTTATATGTGTCTGTCTTTCAATAAAGCTTCTGGCATGTGACTCCCCCTCCCTCACCCTCCTACCCTCCACACCCATAGCCTTATTAACTGTTGTATTATTGTATAGTTTAAATTAGGGATGAGCGGGTTCGGTTCCACGGAATCCGAACCCGCCCGAACTTCATGTTTTTTTACACGGGGCCGAGCGACTCGGATCTTCCCGCCTTGCTCGGTTAACCCGAGCGCGCCCGAACGTCATCATCCCGCTGTCGGATTCTCGCGAGGCTCGGATTCTATCGCGAGACTCGGATTCTATATAAGGACCCGCTCGTCGCCGCCATTTTCACACGTGCATTGAGATTCATAGGGAGAGGACGTGGCTGGCGTCCTCTCCGTTTATAGAGAAGAGAGTGAGACAGTAGAGAGAGACACAGTAGTAATTTTGGGGAGCATTAGGAGGAGTACTAGTTACTTGCTGAAGTGATAGATAGTGTGACTGTATATTATCTGACTTGTGGGGGAGACACTGACAGTGGGGAGCAGTTAGAGTCTGAGAGCAGGACTCAGGAGTACATATAACGTACAGTGCACACTTTTGCTGCCAGAGTGCCACACTGCCATTGTGACCACACTGACCACAAGTATAATATATATTGTGATTGTCTGCTTAGGAGTACTACTTGCAAGTTGCTGATAGTGTGACCAGTGACCTGACCACCAGTCACCACCAGTTTAATATATATATATATATATATATATATATATAATTGTATATAATATATATATAATATTGTATACCACCTACCCATGGTTTTTTTTTTTCTTTCTTCTTTATACATACTACTATAGTAGCTTACTGTAGCAGTCTGCGGTGCTGCTGAGCTGACTGTGTCCAGCAGGTCCGTCATCAGTCATTACATAATAAATATATATACCTGTCCGGCTGCAGTACTAGTGATATTATATATATATATATATATATTGATATTGATTTCATCTCATTATCATCCAGTCTATATTAGCAGCAGACACAGTACGGTAGTCCACGGCTGTAGCTACCTCTGTGTCGGCAGTCGCTCGTCCATCCATAATTGTATACCCCCTACCCGTGGTTTTTTTTTTTCTTTCTTCTTTATACATACTACTATAGTAGCTTACTGTAGCAGTCTGCGGTGCTGCTGAGCTGACAGTGTCCAGCAGGTCCGTCATCAGTCATTACATAATAAATATATCTACCTGTCCGGCTGCAGTACTAGTGTGATATAATATATATTGATTTCATCTCATTATCATCCAGTCTATATTAGCAGCAGACACAGTACGGTAGTCCACGGCTGTAGCTACCTCTGTGTCGGCAGTCGCTCGTCCATCCATAATTGTATACCACCTACCCGTGGTTTTTTTTTTTCTTTCTTCTTTATACATACTACTATAGTAGCTTACTGTAGCAGTCTGCGGTGCTGCTGAGCTGACAGTGTCCAGCAGGTCCGTCATCAGTCATTACATAATAAATATATATACCTGTCCGGCTGCAGTACTAGTGATATTATATATATATATTGATTTCATCTCATTATCATCCAGTCTATATTAGCAGCAGACACAGTACGGTAGTCCACGACTGTAGCTACCTCTGTGTCGGCAGTCGCTCGTCCATCCATAATTGTATACCACCTACCCGTGTTTTTTTTTTTTCTTTCTTCTTTATACATACTACTATAGTAGCTTACTGTAGCAGTCTGCGGTGCTGCTGAGCTGACAGTGTCCAGCAGGTCCGTCATCAGTCATTACATAATAAATATATCTAACTGTCCGGCTGCAGTACTAGTGTGATATAATATATATTGATTTCATCTCATTATCATCCAGTCTATATTAGCAGCAGACACAGTACGGTAGTCCACGGCTGTAGCTACCTCTGTGTCGGCAGTCGCTCGTCCATCCATAATTGTATACCACCTACCCGTGGTTTTTTTTTTCTTTCTTCTTTATACATACTACTGTAGTAGCTTACTGTAGCAGTCTGCGGTGCTGCTGAGCTGACAGTGTCCAGCAGGTCTGTCATCAGTCATTACATAATAAATATATCTACCTGTCCGGCTGCAGTACTAGTGTGATATAATATATATTGATTTCATCTCATTATCATCCAGTCTATATTAGCAGCAGACACAGTACGGTAGTCCACGGCTGTAGCTACCTCTGTGTCGGCAGTCGCTCGTCCATCCATAATTGTATACCACCTACCGGTGTTTTTTTTTTTTCTTTCTTCTTTATACATACTACTATAGTAGCTTACTGTAGCAGTCTGCGGTGCTGCTGAGCTGACAGTGTCCAGCAGGTCCGTCATCAGTCATTACATAATAAATATATATACCTGTCCGGCTGCAGTACTAGTGATATTATATATATATATATTAATTTCATCTCCTTATCATCCAGTCTATATTAGCAGCAGACACAGTACGGTAGTCCACGGCTGTAGCTACCTCTGTGTCGGCAGTCGCTCGTCCATCCATAATTGTATACCACCTACCCGTGGTTTTTTTTCTTTTCTTTCTTCTTCATACATACTACTATAGTAGCTTACTGTAGCAGTCTGCGGTGCTGCTGAGCTGACAGTGTCCAGCAGGTCCATCATCAGTCATTACATAATAAATATATATACCTGTCCGGCTGCAGTACTAGTGATATTATATATATATATATATATATTAATTTCATTTCCTTATCATCCAGTCTATATTAGCAGCAGACACAGTACGGTAGTCCACGGCTGTAGCTACCTCTGTGTCGGCAGTCGCTCGTCCATCCATAAGTATACTAGTATCCATCCATCTCCATTGTTTACCTGAGGTGCCTTTTAGTTGTGCCTATTAAAATATGGAGAACAAAAATGTTGAGGTTCCAAAATTAGGGAAAGATCAAGATCCACTTCCACCTCGTGCTAAAGCTGCTGCCACTAGTCATGGCCGAGACGATGAAATGCCAGCAACGTCGTCTGCCAAGGCCGATGCCCAATGTCATAGTACAGAGCATGTAAAATCTAAAACACCAAATATCAGTAAAAAAAGGACTCCAAAATCTAAAATAAAATTGTCGGAGGAGAAGCGTAAACTTGCCAATATGCCATTTACCACACGGAGTGGCAAGGAATGGCTAAAGCCCTGGCCTATGTTCATGGCTAGTGGTTCAGCTTCACATGAGGATGGAAGCACTCAGCCTCTCGCTAGAAAACTGAAAAGACTCAAGCTGGCAAAAGCACCGCAAAGAACTGTGCGTTCTTCGAAATCCCAAATCCACAAGGAGAGTCCAATTGTGTCGGTTGCGATGCCTGACCTTCCCAACACTGGACGTGAAGAGCATGCGCCTTCCACCATTTGCACGCCCCCTGCAAGTGCTGGAAGGAGCACCCGCAGTCCAGTTCCTGATAGTCAGATTGAAGATGTCAGTGTTGAAGTACACCAGGATGAGGAGGATATGGGTGTTGCTGGCGCTGGGGAGGAAATTGACAAGGAGGATTCTGATGGTGAGGTGGTTTGTTTAAGTCAGGCACCCGTGGAGACACCTGTTGTCCGTGGGAGGAATAGGGCCGTTGACATGCCTGGTGAAAATACCAAAAAAATCAGCTCTTCGGTGTGGAAGTATTTCACCAGAAATGCGGACAACATTTGTCAAGCCGTGTGTTGCCTTTGTCAAGCTGTAATAAGTAGGGGTAAGGACGTTAACCACCTCGGAACATCCTCCCTTATACGTCACCTGCAGCGCATTCATAATAAGTCAGTGACAAGTTCAAAAACTTTGGGCGACAGCGGAAGCAGTCCACTGACCAGTAAATCCCTTCCTCTTGTAACCAAGCTCACGCAAACCACCCCACCAACTCCCTCAGTGTCAATTTCCTCCTTCCCCAGGAATGCCAATAGTCCTGCATGCCATGTCACTGGCAATTCTGATGAGTCCTCTCCTGCCTGGGATTCCTCCGATGCATCCTTGCGTGTAACGCCTACTGCTGCTGGCGCTGCTGTTGTTGCTGCTGGGAGTCGATGGTCATCCCAGAGGGGAAGTCGTAAGCCCACTTTTACTACTTCCACCAAGCAATTGACTGTCCAACAGTCCTTTGCGAGGAAGATGAAATATCACAGCAGTCATCCTGTTGCAAAGCGGATAACTGAGGCCTTGACAACTATGTTGGTGTTAGACGTGCGTCCGGTATCCGCCGTTAGTTCACAGGGAACTAGACAATTTCTTGAGGCAGTGTGCCCCCGTTACCAAATACCATCTAGGTTCCACTTCTCTAGGCAGGCGATACCGAGAATGTACACGGACGTCAGAAAAAGACTCACCAGTGTCCTAAAAAATGCAGTTGTACCCAATGTCCACTTAACCACGGACATGTGGACAAGTGGAGCAGGGCAGGGTCAGGACTATATGACTGTGACAGCCCACTGGGTAGATGTATGGACTCCCGCCGCAAGAACAGCAGCGGCGGCACCAGTAGCAGCATCTCGCAAACGCCAACTCTTTCCTAGGCAGGCTACGCTTTGTATCACCGCTTTCCAGAATACGCACACAGCTGAAAACCTCTTACGGCAACTGAGGAAGATCATCGCGGAATGGCTTACCCCAATTGGACTCTCCTGTGGATTTGTGGCATCGGACAACGCCAGCAATATTGTGTGTGCATTAAATATGGGCAAATTCCAGCACGTCCCATGTTTTGCACATACCTTGAATTTGGTGGTGCAGAATTTTTAAAAAAACGACAGGGGCGTGCAAGAGATGCTGTCGGTGGCCAGAAGAATTGCGGGACACTTTCGGCGTACAGGCACCACGTACAGAAGACTGGAGCACCACCAAAAACGCCTGAACCTGCCCTGCCATCATCTGAAGCAAAAAGTGGTAACGAGGTGGAATTCAACCCTCTATATGCTTCAGAGGTTGGAGGAGCAGCAAAAGGCCATTCAAGCCTATACAATTGAGCACGATATAGGAGGTGGAATGTACCTGTCTCAAGCGCAGTGGAGAATGATTTCAACGTTGTGCAAGGTTCTGCAACCTTTTGAACTTGCCACACGTGAAGTCAGTTCAGACACTGCCAGCCTGAGTCAGGTCATTCCCCTCATCAGGCTTTTGCAGAAGAAGCTGGAGGCATTGAAGGAGGAGCTAAAAGGGAGCGATTCCGCTAGGCATGTGGGACTTGTGGATGGAGCCCTTAATTCGCTTAACAAGGATTCACGGGTGGTCAATCTGTTGAAATCAGAGCACTACATTTTGGCCACCGTGCTCGATCCTAGATTTAAAACCTACCTTGGATCTCTCTTTCCGGCAGACACAAGTCTGCTGGGGTTCAAAGACCTGCTGGTGACAAAATTGTCAAGTCAAGCGGAACGCGACCTGTCAACATCTCCTCCTTCACATTCTCCCGCAACTGGGGGTGCGAGGAAAAGGCTCAGAATTCCGAGCCCACCCGCTGGCGGTGATGCAGGGCAGTCTGGAGCGACTGCTGATGCTGACATCTGGTCCGGACTGAAGGACCTGACAACGATTACGGACATGTCGTCTACTGTCACTGCATATGATTCTGTCACCATTGAAAGAATGGTGGAGGATTATATGAGTGACCACATCCAAGTAGGCACGTCAGACAGTCCGTACTTATACTGGCAGGAAAAAGAGGCAATTTGGAGGCCCTTGCACAAACTGGCTTTATTCTACCTAAGTTGCCCTCCCACAAGTGTGTACTCCGAAAGAGTGTTTAGTGCCGCCGCTCACCTTGTCAGCAATCTGCGTACGAGGTTACTTCCAGAAAATGTGGAGAAGATGATGTTCATTAAAATGAATTATAATCAATTCCTCCGTGGAGACATTGACCAGCAGCAATTGCCTCCACAAAGTACACAGGGATGGTGGATTCCAGTGGGGACGAATTGATAATCTGTGAGGAGCGGGATGTACACGGTGATATGTCGGAGGATGATGATGAGGTGGACATCTTGCCTCTGTAGAGCCAGTTTGTGCAAGGAGAGATTAATTGCTTCTTTTTCGGTGGGGGTCCAAACCAACCCGTCATTTCAGTCACAGTCGTGTGGCAGACCCTGTCACTGAAATGATGGGTTGGTTAAAGTGTGCATGTCCTGTTTATACAACATAAGGGTGGGTGGGAGGGCCCAAGGACAATTCCATCTTGCACCTCTTTTTTCTTTCATTTTTATTTGCGTCATGTGCTGTTTGGGGAGTGTTTTTTGGAAGGGCCATCCTGCGTGACACTGCAGTGCCACTCCTAGATGGGCCAGGTGTTTGTGTCGGCCATTAGGGTCGCTTATCTTACGCACACAGCTACCTCATTGCGCCTCTTTTTTTCTTCTTTGCATCATGTGCTGTTTGGGGAGTGTTTTTTGGAAGGGCCATCCTGCGTGACACTGCAGTGCCACTCCTAGATGGGCCAGGTGTTTGTGTCGGCCACTAGGGTCGCTTAGCTTAGTCATCCAGCGACCTCGGTGCAAATTTTAGGACTAAAAATAATATTGTGAGGTGTGAGGTATTCAGAATAGACTGAAAATGAGTGGAAATTATGGTTTTTGAGGTTAATAATACTTTGGGATCAAAATGACCCCCAAATTCTATGATTTAAGCTGTTTTTTAGGGTTTTTTGAAAAAAACACCCGAATCCAAAACACACCCGAATCCGACAAAAAAAATTCGGTGAGGTTTTGCCAAAACGCGGTCGAACCCAAAACACGGCCGCGGAACCGAACCCAAAACCAAAACAAAACCCGAAAAATTTCAAGTGCACATCCCTAGTTTAAATGCATAGTGCAGTCTGAGAACTATAGTGTGGGCTGGCCTGTGCCGTAGTTCTTCGACTGCACTATACTGTCTGCATCTGTATTGTGTTTTGGCTGTGCTGCGGCACGGTACTTATGTTTGTCATGTATATGTATGTTTTTTGCTACTTTATGTCAAATAAAGACTGCTTTTTCAATCAAAAACTTGTACGATATTAACTTTTACAGCAAGGATATATGGCCCATATATCTTTATTAAACATTTGTGAGACCCCAGTCATAATCGTTTAGAATTTGTAGTGAAGTGAGGAGGAATAACCTTGGATATTAGTTAAAGAGCTGGTACAATCCACATGTGTCTCCTTGCTGAACCTGCTTGGAGCTGACTGACTAAAAGTTTACAAACAACCTGCTGGAGGTGGCGGCTGCAGTGTTATGCAGATGTGCGACTGTCACTGGATATGCAGTAACACTGCAGTGGAGATGGCTGAGATTATCCCTGAAGAAGTACAATGATCTGGCATCACTGTCTCTGTGTACCATTAGTAGTTACCAGTGTCCTCTCTCAGAGCTACTTGACTGCAATTTCTCTGTTGAAGTGAAGTCAGTGGCACCTGAATGTACTGCAGCTATATCAGCAGTTAGATATATAATATTAGAAGTGTCTCCCTGGCATGTAGTGCTGTGTATAGAATGTAACAGACCTGATGCAGAGCGCTACAGACGATTCACACAGATGCTGTGATCAGTCCTTCCTTCCCAGGCAGCCTGCAATCAGCTGGGCAGGGGCACACTACCTCACAGGCAGCCTGCAATCAGCTGGGCAGAGGCACACTACCTCACAGGCAGCCTGCAATCAGCTGGGCAGAGGCACACTACCTCACAGGCAGCCTGCAATCAGCTGGGCAGGGGCACACTACCTCACAGGCAGCCTGCAATCAGCTGGGCAGGGGCACACTACCTCACAGGCAGCCTGCAATCAGCTGGGCAGGGGCACACTACCTCACAGGGCTGACTATTATACTGGGATCAAGATGTTCCGACTCCGGCTCTACCTAGCAACGGAGCAGCACTTCCTAATCCGCCTCTGGGATGTGTCTATCCATGGCTGCTGTCACTCACATGGACCTCCCTCAGCGCAGCTTCTGTTTCACGAAAATAGTTACCTCAGCTCTCAGTCCTGACCAACTGTCCTCCCTCCTTCTGTCACTGGTTATGTGACCTGCCCCGGACCTCCGGAGCTGCTGCCAAGGCTGCTGGGAATTATCTGCCTGTATAATAAAATGTACATACAGTACTCTGTAGCGTGTCACACATAGGCCCTCATTCCGAGTTGATCGGTCGCAAGGCGAATTTAGCAGAGTTACACACGCTAAGCCGCCGCCTACTGGGAGTGAATCTTAGCTTCTTAAAATTGCGACCGATGTATTCGCAATAATGCGATTACTAACTACTTAGCAGTTTCAGAGTAGCTCCAGACTTACTCTGCCTGTGCGATCATTTCAGTGCTTGTCGTTCCTGGTTGACGTCACAAACACACCCAGCGTTCGCCCAGGCACTCCCACCGTTTCTCCGGCCACTCCTGCGTTTTTTCCGGAAACGGTAGCGTTTTCAGCCACACGCCCCTGAAACGCCGTGTTTCCGCCCAGTAACACCCATTTCCTGTCAATCACATTACGTTCGCCGGAGCGAAGAAAAAGCCGTGAGTAAAAATACTTTCTTCATAGTAAAGTTACTTGGCGCAGTCGCAGTGCGAACATTGCGCATGCGTACTAAGCGGATTTTCACTGCGATGCGATGAAAAATACCGAGCGAACAACTCGGAATGAGGGCCATAATACCTTATATAGCAGGGTATTACATAGTTATAAGTAACAATTCAGTTTGCACTCTGTACATGAATAGACCCAAATCCTTCTTATCTAGTAATGTGCGATGTGATCTCTGGAAGCCTGGATTTGTGTGCAGTCAGTTGGGGGATTAACAACTCACTTGATAGATAAAGGAGTTGTTACAATAATAAGGGGTACATTTACTAAGCAGTAATAAGAGCAAAGAAGTGAGCCAGTGGAGAAGTTGCCCATGGCAACCAATCAGCACTGAAGTAACATCTATAATTTGCATACTATAAAATGATACAGAGCTGCTGATTGGTTGATAGGGAAATTTCTCCACTGGCTCGCTTCTCCATTCTTATCACTGCTAAGCCCCAGGGTGTATAAGTGAAACCACAGTAGCTGGAGACACACTATAAGATTATCAGGGGAATTCAATTGCAAGTGGGAAATTTAAAAAAAACTTCAGTTGAAGGACAGAAACTGGGACTTGGGGAATCACTGGGCTTTGTTCTCACACCTCCAGAGCAAGGCTGATTTTTTTTCTAAAATAATGAATTTTAGGAAAAATCACCAGGACTTGCTCTGGCACCGCAGTGCCCCCTCCCCCTCCCGAGGACTAATTAAGCAATTGGAAGATTCTAATTATCTTAACTAGTCTGTAACTACTCACCTTACGAATAAGTGTCTACTGTACCCAACGTCTGGAGCTGGTCTCCTGCAGCAGCGGTGAGTATGTAGTGTTGTGTGAATGTGAGTGAGTGTGAGACCCCACTATGATACGTCATCACCACCAGATCTGGAAACTGGGAGAACTACATATCCCAGCAGCTCTTTAGCCTCCCGGCAGCGCCCTTCCCAGTGGGAAAATTGAGGGAAGACCACCGTACACGTAAGCTTTATTTATTATTTTTTTTACTCATGTCGCAGGGTTTTCAGCGGTGAATATTTTATATTTTTTTTAATCTGGATGCCATCTTTATCAGGAGCGAGCACATCTGTGGAAATCCAAAATTGGGCGCAAGATACACAAGGTTTTAAACCTTGCTAAACCTCATGCCCAATTTAATTCCCCCCTATCTGTCCAATCTCCAGAAAATGGACAAAACCAGTTGTTCAGATAAATTGGTTAAAAATCAAAAGGATTTAACCAATTTGTCAGAATGACCGTTTTTGTCTGTTTTCCAGTGTTTGGAAGCAGATGGTCAGTTGTCATTTGCTCTCATATACAATACCAGATTTTCATTCCAACCAGGAAGATTGGACAGATAATCTTATAGTGTGTATTCAGATTTGGTGTCATCTCATCCCACAATATGGGTCAAGATTAAATGAATGAAGGAGGAATTATAACTAGGGATGGCCATCGACCATCGATTATCTATAATCATCTATGGTTTTTGGCAGATGTAGGATACTTTTGCCATCGATGGGGGAGAACCAGATGGTTTCCCTCCATCGATGGCATAACCCAAAAACATTTTCTAGTTTTTTTTTAAACTAAATTCTGGGACACAGAGCATAGCTCTGTCCCCCGACACCCATGAAGCCATGCCCCCAGGCCCCGATTGGCCTGTGGCTTGCTCAATACTAAAGTAGGGGTTAACCAACGATGGCTGAAACCATTGATGGTTCCCTTACAGATGGTTTCCCACCATAGAGGTTATCCATAAATTGTACCATCGATGGTAACCATTGATAGATAACCCATCCCTAATTATAACAAATACCAGTAAATAAAATATTGAACTTCAGAATGCCAGGGTAACATTAGCTCTGTATTATTATGTTATCCCTGCACTTTGTGCCTGGCTGGGGAGTATGGGATCTATGCATGGACTAATCAGCATGAGCAGAATAAAGGATCTACATGACGTCTCTGGAAGCCTGTATTTGTGTGCAGTCAATTGGGAGATTAACAGATCACTTGATAGATAAAGGAGTTGTTACAACAATAAGCCCCAGGCTGTATAAGTGACACCACAGTATAAGATTATCAGGAGAATTTAAAACCCTTCATTTAAAGGATGGCAAAAGGGGGTTCTGTGAATCACTGCAATTTTTCTCATGCACCTCCTAAGCAGCTGCAAGTCTGATTTCTACTGAAATCGTTAATTTTAGGAAAAATCACCAGGTCTTGCTCTGGCAGCTCCCGGATCTGTTTTTGCCCTTCGCCGCCGGAAGTACCTGTGTGTAACGCACGGACACGGCACACCCCCTGACGTCACCCAGCCCAGTAGCCCTGCATGCTAATATGGACGATATATTCCACACTGGCTTGCAAGTATAAACGAGCTGGCACCAACGATGAACGACCGCGGGGCCGCGCATCATTGATCGTTGGTGCCTACACACTGATAGATATGAACAATTTCTCGTTCATTACTGAACGAGATTGTTCATATCTGCTGCACACATTGACCAGTGTGTAGGGCCCATAAGTCTCTGCGTAGTCTAGATCTGTAGAAATCAGACATCAATAATTAGATTATTAGTGTCACAACTGAGGGCCTGAGCTGACGGGAGGCAGCCTCAGTTGTAGGGGCTGAGATGTAACGGAACCTGGGAGGTTGTATCAGACCCCTAGACATGTAAGTAACATGTAGAATAACTGCCCGAAGGCGTGACCACGACAACCAGGATAAAAGTCAATGATGTTTATTATGACAAACTCCGTAACACAGCAGCAGTAAAAGGAAACATAAAAGTCAACAGAGGATAAATACAATTCCTGGGTACTACAGGGTGGCAAGGGCCACAGGCACTGGTAGTGTGAGACAGTTCTTATAATCTTCTAGTTGGAAAGTCCTTACCAGGCCTGACTGTAGCAATGGAGAGAACCCAGGATCGTACCAGCTGATGTTCCAGGAAAGGCTGGGCTGCTGAAGGTAAAACGGCTGCTGTGGATACTGGCTGGAACCAGACTGTTGTTGGTACGGAGTGAATACTGGCTGGAACCAGTTAAATAATAAACGAACTTGAGAGCGATGAAATAATAATGAAGTTTGGAGTTTGAGAGCGGTGAAATAATAATACCGGTGGAGAGTGGAAAACTGCAGAAAAGGGCACCGGCCCTTTAAGAGAAGCTGTACACTGCTGGAAGCTGGGCTGGAAGCAGGTGATTGTTTGAGAGCGGTGAAATAATAATACCGGTGGAGAGTGGTAAACTGCAGAAAGGACACCGGCCCTTTAAGAGAAGCTGTACACTGCTGGAAGCTGGGCTGGAAGCAGGTGATTGTTGTAGCTGGAAACAGGTGAGTCCAGAATGGATCGGAGAGTCAGGCTACACCGCAGATGGAATGCTGGTGTGGGTCTCTATAGCAGAAGTCTGGAGACAGGAGCTGGAACCTGGAAGACAACCACAGGAGAGAGACAAACTGGAACTAGGTTAGACAACCAAAGCACTGATGCCTTCCTTGCTCAGGCACAGCATATTTATACCTGCAGCAAGGAAGGGGTTGGCTAGGCAATTATGCAGATTAACAATACAGACAGCAGATTGGTGGAAATGATCAGATGACAAAATCCAAGATGGCTGCGCCCATGCAGACACTTGGAGGGAAGTTTGGTTTGTAATCCATGTGAGAATTGAAACAGCAATGGCGGCGCCGGCCACAGGAGACAGGAGACGCCAGACTGATGATTGCACATCTAAACCACGCGGGCACAGCGGAGGCCGCGGCTGACGTAATCGCCACTCTGACACTCTGCATGCAGGAACTCAGGGACAGCGGTGGAGGCCGCGGGGAACGCCATTCCAGATGTTACATGGCGCCGTGGTGACCGCGTCTCAGAGTGACAGGAGAGGAGGCAGGAATGTGGACATCAGTGTAACGGATGGGATCCGGTCCTGGAACGCTGAGCCAGCCTCAGGAGGCATCTGAAGGGTAAATAATGGCGTCCAGATACCCGGATCGTGACAGCACCCCCCCCTTTAGGAGTGGCCCCAGGACACTTCTTAGGCTTTAAAGGAAACTTTGCGTGGAAATTTCGGACCAAGGCAGGAGCATGGACGTCTGAAGCATTGGTCCAAGAGCGTTCTTCAGGACCATAGCCCTTCCAGTCAATGAGGTATTGTAACTGACCGTAACGGAAACGTGAGTCCAAAATCTTGGCCACCTCGTACTCGACTCCCCGTTGAGTCTGAACTTTGGGAGCTGGAGGAAGTGCGGAATGAAACCGATTCAGGATCAGCGGTTTCAACAAAGAAACATGAAATGTCCTGGGTATTTTCAAGAAGGATGGTAACTGTAACCTGTAGGCAACAGGATTGATGACTTGTTCAATCTTGAAGGGTCCGATGTAGCGAGGTGCAAATTTCATGCTGGGAACTCTCAACCTCAAATTCTTCGTGGACAGCCACACACAATCACCCACCTTGAGAGCAGGAACCGCTCTACGCTTCCTATCGGCAAACTTCTTATACCTGAATGAGGCTTTAAGCAGGGCTGCGCGGACGTTCCTCCAGTTATTTGAAAACTGACGCAAGGTGACATCCACTGCTGGAACAGAAGTTGCGGGAAGCGGTTGGAATTCTGATACTTTAGGGTGGAATCCATAATTAATGAAGAATGGTGTAGAAGAAGATGAGGAATGGTATTGATTGTTGTGGCTGAACTCGGCCCAAGGAAGGAGTTGAACCCTGTCATCTTGAGAGGAAGACACATATATACGGAGGAAGGCCTCCAAGTCCTGATTCACCCTCTCGGTTTGACCATTGGTCTGAGGATGGTAAGCCGTGGAAAACTTTAACTTGACTTGGAGGGCTTGACACAAACTTCGCCAAAATTTGGCTACAAATTGTACTCCACGATCCGAGATGATCTCTTCAGGAAGACCGTGAAGTCGGAAGATCTCTTGTATAAACACTTGAGCCAACTTGGAAGCTGACGGAAGACCGGTGAGAGGGATGAAATGTGCCATCTTGGTGAACCGGTCAACTACCACCCAGATGGTATTAAACTTGTTGCAGATAGGTAGATCGGAAACAAAGTCCATCGACAAATGGGTCCAAGGTCGACGGGGAACAGATAATGGAACCAGTTGCCCCGCAGGCGACTGGCGGGAGACTTTGTGTTGGGCACACTTTGGGCAGGAGGCAATAAATTCCATAACGTCCTTCTTCAGAGTTGGCCACCAGTAGGACCTAGAAATAAATTCAAGGGTTTTCTGAATGCCTGTATGTCCAGAAAAACGGGAAGCATGGGCCCAATGCATGAGCTTCTTCCTTAGAACTGGCTTAACAAAACTTTTCCCTGGTGGAGGCGTAGAGTCCATCCCTACCGTGGAGAATGCCAACGGATTAATAATAGGATGCTTGTCTGCAGACTCGGACTCATTTTCTTGCTCCCATGAGCGGGAAAGGGCATCGGCCTTACGATTCTGAGAACCCGGACAGAACTGGAGTTTAAAGTCAAACCTAGAGAAGAAAAGTGCCCATCTGGCCTGACGAGGATTCAGACATTGTGCGCCTTTGAGATATAAAAGATTTTTGTGGTCGGTAAGTATGGTGATTGAGTGGGAAGCTCCCTCCAACAGGTATCTCCACTCCTCCAGAGCGAGCTTGATGGCTAGCAACTCCTGATCGCCAATGGCATAGTTGCGCTCAGCTGGGGAGAACTTCCGGGAGAAGAAACTGCAAGGATGTAGATGTCCATCTTTGGCCCTCTGGGATAACACTGCTCCTACTCCAACGGAGGAGGCATCTACCTCTAAGATAAAAGGAGAGTCGGTGTCGGGCTGTTTCAGAACTGGTGCAGAGATGAACCGTTGCTTCAGAAGGTGAAAGGCCTGTGTAGCTTCCTCGGACCACTTGGACGGATTAGCACCTTTCTTGGTTAATGCAGTGATAGGCGCCACAATGGTGGAAAAGTCTCGTATAAATTTTCTAGAATAATTGGCGAACCCTAAGAACCTCTGGACCCCTTTGAGGCTTAAGGGTATAGGCCAATTCTGGATTGCTTGGAGTTTCTCAGGATGCATCTCTAGTCCGGAACCGGACACAATGTAACCTAGAAACGGAATGGTTTTAACTTCAAACACACACTTCTCCAATTTACAATAGAGGTGATTGACACGGAGACGGGAAAGAACCTCTTTTACCCAGAAACGATGATCTTCGAGATTATTAGCAAAGATGAGGATGTCGTCTAGATAAACCACGACATGGCGGTACAAGATGTCCCTGAAAATCTCATTCACGAAGTGCTGGAAGACTGCTGGAGCGTTGCTCAATCCGAAGGGCATGACGAGGTACTCATAATGTCCGTCACGGGTGTTAAAGGCGGTCTTCCACTCGTCACCCTCACGGATTCGAATGAGATTGTAGGCACCCCTCAAGTCCAGCTTTGTGAAAATAGTTGCACCACTAACTCTATCAAAGAGCTCGGTAATCAGGGGTAAAGGGTATCGGTTCTTGACGGTAATGTCGTTCAGACCTCTGTAGTCGATGCACGGACGCAGACCACCGTCTTTCTTCTTAACGAAGAAGAAGCCTGCGCCGGCTGGAGAAGAAGATGGTCGGATGAAACCCTTCGCCAGGTTCTCTTTGATGTACTCTTCCATGGAGTGTGTCTCAGGCAGAGACAACGGATAAGTTCGGCCTCGCGGTGGAACCTTCCCTGGAATGAGGTCGATTGGGCAGTCCCATTCTCTATGAGGAGGAAGGATATCAGCAGAGGCTTTACTGAACACGTCCGTGAAGTCTTGATATGGAGGAGGCGGAACATCTGATGACCTGGGGAAGGAAGAACAAACAGGAAGAACTTTGGCTAAACAAGTCTCAGCACAGGAGGGACCCCATGCCAGTATTTGCGTAGTCGTCCAGTCAATTGATGGGTTGTGGAGACGGAGCCATGGAAGGCCTAAAACCACTGGATGTGTGGCTCTTGGAATCACTAAAAAAGAAATATACTCAGAATGAAGAACTCCCACTCTCAGACGAACTGGAAGAGTCCTTAAGGAAATGACTGCGTCAAAAATCTTGCTGCCATCCACGGCAGTCAAAGAGATGGACGAGGACAGTCTCTCGGTGGGTAGGGACCACCGTTTAACATAAGCTTCGGTTATGAAATTCCCAGCTGCTCCGGAATCAAGGAGGGCAATGACGTTCCTGTAACGTTGAGCAATTTGGAGCGACACTGGGAGGTTACAGTCATGAGGAGATGGAGAGGAGATCATTACTCCTAGCCGGCCCTCTCCTTGGCGAGCTAGGATCTGGAGTTTCCCGGACGTTTGGGACAGGCATTGATAGTGTGCGACGGAGCTGCACAGTAGAGACAGAGAGACTCAGAGAGACGTCTTCGGCGCTCAGCGGGAGATAGACGGGAACGACTAATTTGCATAGGCTCATCCTTGGATGGAGATGGTTGACGAGGAGGAGGAGCAGAAGATTTAGGAGTAGATGATCTTCCTCGCTCGGTTGCTCTCTCTCTGAAACGTAGATCAACCTTCGTGCAAAGAGAAATTAGCTCATCCAACTTAGAGGGCAAGTCTCTGGTAGCTAACTCATCCTTGATGCGTTCTGATAAGCCATGCCAGAATGCAGCATACAGGGCCTCGTCGTTCCATGCCAGTTCGGATGCCAGGATTTTAAACTGTATAAGATACTGTCCCACAGTACGTGTTCCCTGGCGTAAACGGAGAATCTCAGATGAAGCAGATGTTATCCGGCCTGGCTCATCGAAGATGCGCCTGAATGTAGCTACAAAGTCAGTATAGGAGGATAGCAGGGGATAAGACTTCTCCCATAAAGGTGATGCCCAGTCAAGGGCTGAGCCACTGAGAAGGGAGTTGATATAGGCAATTTTGGTACGGTCACTGAAGAAATTGCCAGGTAGAAGCTCAAAGTGGATTTCACATTGATTGAGAAATCCCCTGCAGAACCTTGGAGATCCATCAAATTTTGCTGGCGTTGGAAGATGAAGATGTGGACTGGAAATGGGTAAGGTGGGTGGGGTTACAGCTGGTGTCACTGTAGTGGACGCACCGGACGTGCCAGGTCCACGGAGGGTCGTTTGAATCCCATCCAGCCGTGTAGAGAGATCCTGGAGACAGCGGATGATGTGGCCCTGTGCAGCCTCCTGATGTTCAAGTCGGGCTGCCAGTTCTTGCATCGGCCTGGCCGCTTGATCCTGGTCTCCGGCTGGATTCATTAGGTCAGTGCTTACTGTCACAACTGAGGGCCTGAGCTGACGGGAGGCAGCCTCAGTTGTAGGGGCTGAGATGTAACGGAACCTGGGAGGTTGTATCAGACCCCTAGACATGTAAGTAACATGTAGAATAACTGCCCGAAGGCGTGACCACGACAACCAGGATAAAAGTCAATGATGTTTATTATGACAAACTCCGTAACACAGCAGCAGTAAAAGGAAACATAAAAGTCAACAGAGGATAAATACAATTCCTGGGTACTACAGGGTGGCAAGGGCCACAGGCACTGGTAGTGTGAGACAGTTCTTATAATCTTCTAGTTGGAAAGTCCTTACCAGGCCTGACTGTAGCAATGGAGAGAACCCAGGATCGTACCAGCTGATGTTCCAGGAAAGGCTGGGCTGCTGAAGGTAAAACGGCTGCTGTGGATACTGGCTGGAACCAGACTGTTGTTGGTACGGAGTGGATACTGGCTGGAACCAGTTAAATAATAAACGAACTTGAGAGCGATGAAATAATAATGAAGTTTGGAGTTTGAGAGCGGTGAAATAATAATACCGGTGGAGAGTGGAAAACTGCAGAAAAGGGCACCGGCCCTTTAAGAGAAGCTGTACACTGCTGGAAGCTGGGCTGGAAGCAGGTGATTGTTTGAGAGCGGTGAAATAATAATACCGGTGGAGAGTGGTAAACTGCAGAAAGGACACCGGCCCTTTAAGAGAAGCTGTACACTGCTGGAAGCTGGGCTGGAAGCAGGTGATTGTTGTAGCTGGAAACAGGTGAGTCCAGAATGGATCGGAGAGTCAGGCTACACCGCAGATGGAATGCTGGTGCGGGTCTCTATAGCAGAAGTCTGGAGACAGGAGCTGGAACCTGGAAGACAACCACAGGAGAGAGACAAACTGGAACTAGGTTAGACAACCAAAGCACTGATGCCTTCCTTGCTCAGGCACAGCATATTTATACCTGCAGCAAGGAAGGGGTTGGCTAGGCAATTATGCAGATTAACAATACAGACAGCAGATTGGTGGAAATGATCAGATGACAAAATCCAAGATGGCTGCGCCCATGCAGACACTTGGAGGGAAGTTTGGTTTGTAATCCATGTGAGAATTGAAACAGCAATGGCGGCGCCGGCCACAGGAGACAGGAGACGCCAGACTGATGATTGCACATCTAAACCACGCGGGCACAGCGGAGGCCGCGGCTGACGTAATCGCCACTCTGACACTCTGCATGCAGGAACTCAGGGACAGCGGTGGAGGCCGCGGGGAACGCCATTCCAGATGTTACATGGCGCCGCGGTGACCGCGTCTCAGAGTGACAGGAGAGGAGGCAGGAATGTGGACATCAGTGTAACGGATGGGATCCGGTCCTGGAACGCTGAGCCAGCCTCAGGAGGCATCTGAAGGGTAAATAATGGCGTCCAGATACCCGGATCGTGACAATTAGTTCATGTACACCAGACTATTGTGTAACGGAATCATCTTTGTTTACCTAAACCACAGGAGACCTAGCTAGGTGTGGAGTCCCCCTCTGTTCCAAATCCAGCCAGATAGGGTGGTTCTCTGTGCCCGAATCAATCACCTTAATTAGGAAATGTGTATTATGTTCCTATACACAGAACACAGAAGAAAGACAAACACACCTACAGCCTGAGGCTATTCTGGGGGTATAAGAAGGAGCAGTTTAGTGTGATTCAGTTACGTGAAGCTATGTACACACTATACCAGAGGGTCTCAAACGCGATCCTCAAGGCACCCCAATGGTCCAGGTTTTAGGAATATCCAAGGCTCAGCAAACATGATTTTTTTTTTATTTTGTTATTTCAATATGTTTTTATTGATTTTTCCAGACAACCAGACAAATTATAACATTGAATAAAAGAAAGTATGCACTATGTGTACACATAAAAAACCATTGAATGTTGTATGCATTAACAGAACTACCTAAATAAAGTTGCAAACAGCTACAAGTTATACATAACGGGTGTCGTGTTTTCTTTACATTTGTTCATACAATGGTGATACATGAAGCGACCAGATATCAATGCGAGGCATAAGCACGGATACACTGGTATAGTGGGGATGATAACCACCTATCCCATATCTTGTAGAATTTATCCGGGGCTTTCCTAGAAATATAAACAAACTTTTCATGGGACACAACCGAGTTCACTAACGGGATCCATTTATTAATATCAGGGCCCTCAGTCGCCATCCATGAGCGTGCTATCAATACTTTGGCCAAAGCGCATAAATTAAGAATATATCTCCTAGAATGAGCATCCAATATCTCCTCATCTATGACCCCAAGGATACACACAAGGGGGGTAAACACATCTAAGGGGATTCCCGTAGAGGCTATCATCCGTATCACCGCTTGCCAAAAGTCCTGCACCACTGGACAGGCCCACAATAGATGCCAGAAGGTACCGTCCAGAGAGGCACACTTCGGGCACCTAGAGTCACTCCGTCCCCCTATGTTAACAAGACGGGTGGGAGTGATGTAGACTCGGTGTAATATAAACAAGTGTAACTGTTGAAAACGAGCCGAGGTGGTAGCGGTACGTGAAGTCCCCAAGGCCTCCTCCCATACATCTAGGGAAACCGGTCCCAAATCAGCCTCCCATTTAGATTTAAGGTGTGAGAGACTGTCAGAATGGTGGGCACCGAGCAGAGCGGAGTAGAGAGCAGAAACAGTCCCAGAGCCTAGAGTATCAGTCAGGAGCAGGTGAACCGGTGACTTTCGAAGGAGAGGTGGAGCAGCACTAAACTGAGACGCGCACGCGTGGCGAAGCTGAATATATCTATAATAATAGGATGCGGGTATATTAAACTCAGTCTGCAGTTGTCCAAAAGAAATAAGCGTGCCCGAGGCGTACAATTGATTAAGGGAACAAACACCCCAGCGTCCCCACACCGATCCCATTTGTAGGGACATGAAATGAGTGAGAGCACGAGTGTGCATCAGTGGGGTGTCGGGATCCCATCCCTCCCCCCCCAATATAGAGTGTACCTGCCTCCATACCATAATCGCTTGTTTAACCAACTGCATCTTAAGGAGTGCAACATTATCACTAAGTAGGAGCTGGAGGGGTGACAAATTGATTTCAGATGCTAGTAATACAGAAGAGATTAATAAATCCCCAGACGAATCAGAGACCCAAGGTATTAGATGGAATAACTGAGCCGCTAAGTAATAGAATCTAAGTTTAGAGAGGGCCAGACCACCCGAGTCCCGAGGTCTAGTTAGGGTATCGAGTTTAATCCGAGCTCTACGGTTGGACCAAACCAGTGAGGACAAGAGACCATCTATGATACCAAATAATCTCTGGGGGAGATAGACAGGGGAATGTTGGAGGACATACAGCATTTTAGGTAATACAACCATTTTAATTAGGTTTATCCTACCCGTAACAGTAAGTGGCAATTTACTCCACACCCTGACACGAGACCGTAAATAGACCATTTGTGGACGTATATTCAGATCAATAAATTGCGAGGACCGGTTGCTAACCCATACCCCCAGGTATTTAAAAGAGTCCACCCAACAAAGCGGCAGGTCCCCGGGAGGGAAGACAGGACAGGGGCCTCTAAGCGGAAGGACACAGGACTTGTCCCAATTAATGGACAAACCAGAGAATCCCCCAAAAGTGTCGATTACTTCCAAAATATGAGGCATAGTGGTAAAGTAATCAGGTACAAACAACAGGATATCGTCTGCATAAAGAGCAATTTTGTCTGTCCTGCCCCCCAACCGGAATCCCGCCACCCGCGAGGAGGATCTAACAGTACAAGCCAACGGCTCTACGGCCAGGGCAAATAGGATCGGGGACAACAGACAACCCTGTCTCATCCATCTCTGTAGAGAGAAAGTGGAGGATATGTGGCCGTTAACAGAAACCCTAGCCCGGGGTGCAGAATAAAGCAGTTGGACCCACTTTTTAAAAATAGGTCCAATACCAAATCGGTCTAATGTCCCCCACAAGAAGCCCCACTCCACAAAATCAAACGCCTTAGCAGCATCCAGGGAAACTATAGCTGAGGAGCAGGACCCCTCGTGAGGGGCCTGGAGATGCGTATAGAGTCTACGTAGATTAGGTAAAGTGGACCGGCCCGGCATGAACACTGATTGGTCCTCATTGTTACGACCCGGATGCTCAGGACTGGAGAGATCTTATACGGTAGTCCAGAGCAGCAGGACGTAATGCTGGGAAAGGGAAATGGAATGGGAAATGTTACTACCTGGAGGCTCAGGACTGGAGAGATCTTATACAGTAGTCCAGAGCGGCAGGATGTAATGCAGGGAAAAGGGAAACGGAATGGGAATAGCCCCTGGCACCCTACCTCCGTTGTTTTACCCGTGCTGTCAATTCACTCTTGCGAGACTATGGTTTCTTGGGCCCATGGCAGCCGCGTTTGAAGGGCGGATTAAGTCTGCCCAACTCCGATGCCCCCTCAGGTCTTAAGGAGAGACAAAGAGTGAACTGAGACAGGGTAATAACAAGGGGCCCTCTAACTGAAACAACAAGGCCAGGGGCTACTGGCTAACCTAAAACAAAAAGTATGCGCGGCTTGCCGCCAAGGAAAAGGACAACCAAAGATACCACTTGTCCACTCCCCTACACGGCACCGCCGAGCTGCGGGGAGGACAATGGAAGCGGAAACCTCCGCAATGCTCCAGTACAAACAAAACAATACTAAAGCGGCCTAGGCAGCAACACGCGGCAAGGCCGCCACTCACGAAACCCGGGTGAGAACCCCAACCGACTGCCACAGGTAAATGAGGACCAGAAGGATTCCCAGGACCGGGTAATGAACTCCAAGATACAGGAACTCAGGGAGCAGGACGGACCGGATACGACAGACCAAGAACAGACGTTCACCAAACATGAGCAGCATGCAGGAAGCTATCACCGGCGTTAGTGTGAGGCACTGAGGAGGCATATAACAGGGAACCCTCCAATAGAAACACAAAGGCTAATGAACAAATGCCGTGCAGCTGCTTTGCTGCACGAGCAGGGGAAAACAGGTGAATGCTGATTAGTGCAACGGGGAACGCGGTCCGCCTGTGGCATCCCCGTTGCTAAGGACGCGGCGGCCCTGCACGCACGGCGTCCTAGCGTTGCCAGGGAGCCGGCGGCTTGCACGCGCCTAGCGTCCCGGCGTTGCTAGGCGCAGTGCAGAAGAAACAAGAAGAGAGGCGCGGCGCCCGTGACCGCTGCTCTGTCAGCGAGCGGGCGCACCGCCGCGCCTAACAGTACCCCCCCCCTTGAGGAGGGGTTACAGAACCCCTAGAGCCGAGTTTCTGAGGAAACTCCTGAAAAAATACCCTCTTAAGTCTTGAAGCATGTAAATCTTTATCCAACACCCAAGATCTTTCTTCAGGGCCATAGCCTTTCCAGTGGACCAAAAAATAAAGTCGGCCCGAGACATCTTAGAATCTAAAACCTTCTCCACCAAGTACTCCTGCTGCCCCTGCACATTCACCGGAAGTCTACTCCGGGAAGCCCTCCGAAGAAATCTCCTGGAGGAAAAGTACTGTTTCAGAAGGGAACAGTGAAACGTATTGCCAAAGGAAAAGGACAACCAAAGATACCACTTGTCCACTCCCCTACACGGCACCGCCGAGCTCCGGGGAGGACAATGGAAGCGGAAACCTCCGCAATGCTCCAGTACAAACAAAACAATACTAAAGCGGCCTAGGCAGCAACACGCGGCAAGGCCGCCACTCACGTACCCGGGTGAGAACCCCAACCGACTGCCACAGGTAAATGAGGACCAGAAGGATTCCCAGGACCGGGTAATGAACTCCAAGATACAGGAACTCAGGGAGCAGGACGGACCGGATACGACAGACCAAGAACAGACGTTCACCAAACATGAGCAGCATGCAGGAAGCTATCACCGGCGTTAGTGTGAGGCACTGAGGAGGCATATAACAGGGAACCCTCCAATAGAAACACAAAGGCTAATGAACAAATGCCGTGCAGCTGCTTTGCTGCATGAGCAGGGGAAAACAGGTGAATGCTGATTAGTGCAACGGGGAACGCGGTCCGCCTGTGGCGTCCCCGTTGCTAAGGACCCGGCGGCCCTGCACGCGCGGCGTCCTAGCGTTGCCAGGGAGCCGGCGGCTTGCGCGCGCCTAGCGTCCCTGCGTTGCTAGGCGCAGTGCAGAAGAAACAAGAAGAGAGGCGCGGCGCCCGTGACCAGAAAGGCAGACTTAGCTTCTGGCGACCAATTGGAAGGGTCTGCTCCTTTTTTAGTCAAGGCTACAATTGGAGCGACCAAATCAGAAAAGGCATGAATGAAATGCCTATAATAATTTGCAAACCCTAAAAAGGCGCTGAATTGCTTTTAAATTCGTGGGTTGCGCCCAATTAAGGATGGCCTGGAGTTTTTTCGGTTCCATATAAAACCCCTGGGGAGAAATAATATACCCCAAAAAAGACACTTCCGTGATGTGGAAATCACATTTCTCAAGTTTAGCATATAAATGATTCTCCCGTAGCTTTTGAAGAACCAGACGCACATGGGAAACATGTTGTTCCAAAGACTCGGAGTAGATCAAGATGTCGTCTAAATAAACGACTACAAACTTCCCAAGAAAGTCACGAAGCACATCATTAATAAGGTCTTCAAATACCGCAGGCGCATTAGACAGCCCAAATGGCATCACCAGGTATTCATAATGACCTGACTGAGTGCTGAAAGCCGTCTTCCACTCATCCCCAGATCTTATTTGGATGAGGTTATAAGCTCTTCTAAGATCGATCTTAGAGAAGATGACGGCAGAGCGTAACTGATCAAAGAGCACTGAAATTAATGGCAAGGGATAGGTGTTCTTAACAGAAATTTTATTCAAAGCCCGAAAGTCAATACATGGTCTTAGCGACCCATCTTTTCTCTCAACAAAAAAGAACCCTGCACTCAATGGAGACTTCGAGGGCCTAATGAAACCTTTTTTCAGGCTCTCCTGAATGTAATTATCCATAGCCGTGGTTTCTGGCCCAGACAGGGCATATAATCTCCCCTTAGGTAAAGTGGCATCTGGAATTAAGTCAATAGCACAATCATAGGACCGATGGGGAGGCAGAACATCCGCGTTTCCTTTGGAAAAAACATGGGCAAAATCCTGATATTCCAAAGGAATAGATTCTGGGGTAACAGCCACAACCCGAACTGGATGGGAAATACACTCCTTGCAACAAAAAGGACCCCATTGGGAAATCTCCCCAGACCGCCAATCTATGGTGGGATTATGAAAGGCAAGCCAGGGGTGACCCAAAACTACTGGAACTGCCGGACAATGTGTAAGGTAAAATTCTATTTCTTCTGAATGTAGGGCCCCCACTGTCAGCAATACTGGAGGTGTGCGGTGAGTAATAACCCCATTGGAAAGCGAACCTCCATCCAAGCCGTGCATGGTGATACGTCTATCTAAGGGTATCTGTGGAACACCTAAAGCCTTAGCCCAAGCTAAATCCATAAAATTTCCTGCAGCTCCACTGTCGACGAAGGCCGACACCAACGAACTGAGGCTGCCAAAGGAAATCTTTACCGGAACTAATAAAGAATCTTTAGAGGAGATTAACTGCAGACCTAAGTGAACCCCCTCACCATTCACTTGGTCAAAGCATTTTCCGATTTATTCGGGCAACTACGTGCGATATGTCCCTTGCCACCACAATACAAACAGAGACCAGATTTTAACCTTCTGGTCCTTTCCTCTGGGGACAGCCGGGAGAAACCCATCTGCATGGGCTCCTCGACGTCCTCAGGAAAAGTGTATACACATGGACTAGGCCTAAAAGTTGTTCCTCTTTCAGCCCTCCGCTCTCGGAGACGACGATCAATTTTAATGGCAAGCTCCATGAGTTTGTCTAGAGTCTCAGGAGCGGGGGTACTGAAGGAGACTGTCTTTAATAATTTCAGACAAACCGAGGCGAAACTGACTGCGCAGGGCCGGGTCATTCCAGCCACAGTCGTTCGACCAACGGCGAAACTCGGTACAATATGCTTCTGCTGGACCTTTCCCTTGCTTTAGAGCACGCAGATGGCTCTCAGCTGATGCTTCTCTATTAGGGTCATCATACAAAAGGCCTAAGGATTTAAAAAAGGCGTCTACTGATAGCAAGGCAGCATCATCTGATTTTAGCCCAAAAGCCCAGGTCTGTGGATCACCTTGGAGTAAAGATATGACAATCCCGACCCGTTGGGACTCAGTACCGGAAGAACGAGGCTTTAAACGAAAATAAAGCTTACAAGCTTCTTTAAAATTAAAAAAATCCTTCCGACTCCCCAAAAAACGATCAGGTAAATGCATCTTCGGTTCAGGAACCACACTCGGGGAGGCTCGCAAAAGATCTTCCTGCGATCTCACCCGAAGAGAAAGATCCTGAACCATCTGAGTTAACTTCTGAATCTGGTTGGCCAAAAGCTGACTGGGATTTGGACCTAACCCTGCTGGATTCATGAGGACGAATTTCTAGGCCCACCAATACAAAAAATAAAACCCTTTTTTTTTTATATGGGCCGGTGATAATGTTACGACCCGGATGCTCAGGACTGGAGAGATCTTATACGGTAGTCCAGAGCAGCAGGACGTAATGCTGGGAAAGGGAAACGGAATGGGAAATGTTACTACCTGGAGGCTCAGGACTGGAGAGATCTTATACAGTAGTCCAGAGCGGCAGGATGTAATGCAGGGAAAAGGGAAACGGAATGGGAATAGCCCCTGGCACCCTACCTCCGTTGTTTTACCCGTGCTGTCAATTCACTCTTGCGAGACTATGGTTTCTTGGGCCCATGGCAGCCGCGTTTGAAGGGCGGATTAAGTCTGCCTAACTCCGATGCCCCCTCAGGTCTTAAGGAGAGACAAAGAGTGAACTGAGACAGGGTAATAACAAGGGGCCCTCTAACTGAAACAACAAGGCCAGGGGCTACTGGCTAACCTAAAACAAAAAGTATGCGCGGCTTGCCGCCAAGGAAAAGGACAACCAAAGATACCACTTGTCCACTCCCCTACACGGCACCGCCGAGCTCCGGGGAGGACAATGGAAGCGGAAACCTCCGCAATGCTCCAGTACAAACAAAACAATACTAAAGCGGCCTAGGCAGCAACACGCGGCAAGGCCGCCACTCACGAAACCCGGGTGAGAACCCCAACCAACTGCCACAGGTAAATGAGGACCAGAAGGATTCCCTGGACCGGGTAACGAACTCCAAGATACAGGAACTCAGGGAGCAGGACGGACTGGATACGACAGACCAAGAACAGACGTTCACCAAACATGAGCAGCATGCAGGAAGCTATCACCGGCGTTTGTGTGAGGCACTGAGAATGCATATAACAGGGAACCCTCCAATAGAAACACAAAGGCTAATGAACAAATGCCGTGCAGCTGCTTTGCTGCACGAGCAGGGGAAAACAGGTGAATGCTGATTAGTGCAACGGGGAACGCGGTCCGCCTGTGGCGTCCCCGTTGCTAAGGACCCGGCGGCCCTGCACGCACAGTGTCCTAGCGTTGCCAGGGAGCCGGCGGCTTGCGCGCGCCTAGCGTCCCGGCGTTGCTAGGCGCCGTGCAGAAGAAACAAGAAGAGAGGCACGGCGCCCGTGACCGCTGCTCTGTCAGCGAGCGGGCGCACCGCCGCGCCTAACACTCATGTATCAATTGTAGAATCACAGCGGTAAGCCTTGTCGCTAGTATTTTAGCTAAAATCTTAACGTCAGTTGTTAACAAGGAAATCGGACGGTAAGATTTGACTCGTGTTGGGTCTTTATCCGGCTTACGGAGAACTATAATTAGGGCCTCAGCAATAGAGTCAGGCAACCTACCCTGCACAAATAAATTATTATATATAGCAAGGATTTTAGGGCCATAAAAAGGTAAGTACTTTTTATAAAGTTCTAGGGGTATTCCATCAAGACCCGGGGTCTTCCCTCCAGGAAAAGAGTTAACAGCGTATTCCACCTCAGTCAGCGTTAAAGGGGAGTCCAAAAAACGTCACAGCGTCCTGGGACAGCGTGGGTAATGGAATATCAGCTAGGTACATCTCTATTTCCATCTCAGTGTGATTAAGCCTAGAACTATACAGCCGTCTATAGTAGTCTACAAAGTCCCCCACGATATCGGGAGTATTGAAATGAGTCACATTATCATTGGTACAAATTGCAGGCACCGTATTAGATGCCCTGTCCGCACCCGCCAATGTTGCCATAAAGCTACCAGGCCTATCACCCGTTGCATAGTACATGTGTTGAGCATAAAGTAGACAGTACTTAGCCTTATCAGCCAAGCAATCGCGCCATTCAGCCTGCGCAAGCAACCACCTCTCCCTCGTAGTGTCAAGACCATCGACCATATACTGCAACTCCAGCCTCCTACATCCTGCCTCAAGGTCACGCTCATCCCGGGCATAAACAGATTTCAAGACGGCCACAGTTTTGATCAGGGTGTCGTGGACATATGCTTTAAAGGCATCCCATAAAGTTGTGTCAGACACCGAGCTCTGATTTTCCAGCAAAAAGGCCTCCCACATCTCCACCAACTCCGCACCGGTGCCCATCTGAGTCAGCCAAAAGGAATTAAACCACCAAAACCGTGCCCCCCTAACGTCTCCCATGTCCAAACATAGAATTACCGGGGAATGATCGGATATTCCCCTGGTAGCATACTGAACATCCACCAACCTGGGCAGCAAGCCTTTGGAAGTGAGGGCCAAATCTATCCTGGAGAAGGATAAGTAGGTCGGAGAAAAGCAAGAGTACTGTCGCTTGCCAGGATGGCGGACCCTCCACGCATCGACCAAACCCAGACAGTCCACTAGCAGCGCAAAGTCCCTCCTGCGCACCACAGGAGCATCAGGGGACATTCTAGTTCTATCTAAAGCGTGGTCGATGACGTTATTAAAGTCACCAAGACAAACAATAGCAACATTCGGATATAGCGAAATAAACTCGGCTGCCTTTTTGAGAACCTCCGGGGAGTAAGGGGGCGGTATATAAACAGCCAGGATAAGCAAAGACATAGAATAAACTTGACATTTTAGAAAAACATATCTGCCCCACTGGTCCAATTGGACCTGACCAAGGACAAACGGGACCGACCTTCGAATTAGGATTGACACACCCCGCGAATGCGACGTATGGATGGAGTGGTATGCCCAGCCCACCCATGGTTTCTTAAGAGCCAGGACTTTTGCCCCCACCAGGTGGGTCTCCATGAGGCAAATAATATCCGCACCATATTGTTTAAAGTGACGGAGCACTAATGAGCGCTTGACTTTGTCATTCAGCCACCGGACATTCCAGGATAGGAGTTTAAGTTGATTAGAGGCCATAAGTCAAGATGAAATAAAATATATGATCGGTCCCGCGTATCCCCGGCAGGCCACCAACACCAGCACTAAATAGAATCGAAAAAATCAAAGAACCCATAGCATTTGCAACACGGACAAAAAAAGAAGAAAAGAAAACAAATACCAAAATACAGTTCCTCCCATCCTGCCCCCCCCCCCCCCCCACCCTGTATACCCACCCAAACTGAGGCATACCTTATCCCGATAAACTGTTCCCCCTTAACAAAGAAAAAGCAAACTATACCAACATAAAAGGGCAATGAATGAAATGACCCAAAGACAAAGGCTGCCCTCCTCCTTCTCCGGAAGCCCCACAAAGCGGACATTATTCCTCCTCAGTCTGCATTCCATATCTAGCATCTTGCCTTTTATAAGCGGTGAGATCTTATCCTCTAGCGTAGAGGTCCGGGTCTCGATTTCCCCGACCCGTTCTCTAACCTTCTGGATATCGTGATGGATTAAGGTCAGGTCGGCCTGTACCTGACCTATCTTGTCAGAGAGACGGGATTCGCTAGCCGCCAGGGCTTCCAACACTTTTTGCAACACATCATCAGAAGCTTCACCAGAGGAGGATGATTGACTGGGGGACACCAGTGGAGGGGTATCCCCACCCCCATCCGGCATCGCCGCATGCCTTCCAGGGGTACGCGAGTACCGCGCAAGCCGGGCCACAGCAGATTTATGGTGGTTCCTCAACATTGTTAGATATATTAAAGCCAATCAGGATCGGTAGTTCAAAGGAGACACAGCAACAGCACAGAATTAGTAGAGTCCACGGCTGTCAATAGATTAATGATAATATGTGCACACACTTGAAGCAGGGGGACCCACAATCACAGCACCTCCTTCCAACAGATTGCAAAATCAGAAGACTGGAGAAGTAAATATGGCGTGGGGCCAGTTAGGAAAAATGTATAAAATCTATAATAAAGGAGCTGACGTTATGAGTAGATGCTGAGCCAGTGGCAGTAGAATCTAGGAGAGGGCTCACAGAGAATAATCAGTAGACTTATGCACTGTTCCAGGAGCAGAGCTGACACAGTGCAGTTTAGTAGAGCACTCCGGTGAACTCAGCCAGCAGGGGAGAGGCAGACTCACCAGCCCACGCAGTGGTAAAGTCCAGCGGCTCACGGCAGCGCGATCTCACCCCCCAGGGAGTGGCAGCGGTCAGCGTCCCGGCGGTAAAGCAGCAGGGAGGACACAGCACAGGGAGGCTGCGGCCGCTGGCGAAGACGTGCCGCAGGGCAGCGGCGTTGTCCGGCGGCTCTTAGCGGCTCAGTGACACGGCACAGGGAGCGCCCGCGAACGGAGTCCCGAACACTCAGCGGCGGGCAGGAGACACCACGGAGAGGCCACAGCCGGCAATAGAAATGGGCGGACTGGGACCGGATGTCGCGGCGCCGGCCTAGAGCTCACAGATCTAGGAGCGAGCAATCAGTTAAACTCCAGCGAACGCCACACCGCAGACATCCAGCACGAGGCACCAGGATTCCATATACCTTCCCCCACCAGTTATGCAAGTCTGGGCTCGGAGGGGTACCCCAGGATATCAGTCACGGATAGTTGAGGTGGAGAGCGCCCAGCCAGAGCAGCTACTCCATGTCCTGCTTCCTCAGCAAACATGATTAAATCAAATTGACTGAGGTGCTAATTACGTCACCTGTGGCCAAGCACGAATAAACTTAAAATCTGGACTGTGAGTTTGAGAACCTCTGCACTATACAATTATTGGGCTGATTTGCCAATAAGCATGACATTGGCCTGATTTCTCGTATAGTGTGTAGGAATGAGAGTTTCTATGTTTCTCCATAGCTTGGAGAATGCAATACTAAACATTTGAAACTAAAATAAATATCCGTGATGCACAGCGCCCTCTATTGGTATAGATTAGTTTTCTGCAAAGTACAATGACTGTCGACATTTGATACACACAAGATATTACAGCGCCCTCTATAGGTTTCACATTCAATGTTTTCTAAGTATAATCATTTAATCTAAGTATAATCATTTAACTCACTAAGGAGTTACAGTGCCTTCTATTGGTTTTACATTCGTTTTTGGCAAAAATAATGTATTTCATTTAACTCACACAGGGAATTACAGCGCCCTCTATTTGTTTCAAATTAGTTTTCTGCAAAATATAATGTAGGATTCTGAATAACTCATACAAGGTATTACAGCGCCCTCTATTGGTGTCACATTCATTTTCTGCAAAGTATAATTAATGATTTCATTTAATTTACAAAAGGAATTACAGCGCCCTCTATTGGTGTTATATTACTTTTTTTTGGCAAAGTACTGTATAATGTATGACTTTTAACACAGATAAGGAATTTCAGCGCCCTCTATTGGTTTCAAATTAGTTTTCTGCAAAGTATAATCATTTTATTTAACTCGCAAAGGAATTACAGCGCCTTCTATCGGTTTCACATTCCTTTTCTACAAAGTATAATGTATGATTTAATTTACCGTAATTTACACAAGGAACTATAGCGCCCTCTATTGGTTGTACATTAGGTTTTGGCACAGTGCTGTATAATGATAATTTCATTTAAGTCGCACAAGGAATTACAGCGCCCTCTATTGGTTTAGATTAGCTTTCTGCAAGACGCAAAGGGGGAGATTCAATTTTTTTCACCCCTTTCCACACTCATTCTGTTTCTGCCCTCAGGGACGTTGAATCATTATTTCAGCTCGCTACCCCCCGGAGTAGTGAGGCACCCAACCCTTTACACAGTAAACCTGATTACTATGGGCGCAATATGCGCGATAACTGAGATAATTTTAGAAAGGAAATTGGGCGTGATATGTCATTTGAATCTAACCCAAAGTGTTTCATTTAATTCATTCTTGTTACTCATTCTGTACGACGGAGGGTCGCTACAGAGCTCTGCAACGGGGACCAGGCCAGCTAACATCCATACAGACAGCAGAGAAGTGCCCTAGCTTTCTTCTAACACCTGCCCCGCCCACTTACTGCTCTGCTGCACTTACTACTCTTCTTTTCTCATACACTCCCACATGTTGCAGGGAATAGATACGTCTGCTGCTCCATGTCTATAATGTTCAAGCTGTCTGCTGTTTCCACTTTTCAACAAACTGGATAAACATCAGTGAAATTTTTGTACCATTAGTGAATTTAAATAAGCATTTGATATTTATACAAGAGTTTCCTTTTGTCTTAATCTGGTACTTGTTTTGCTTTGTACATTTTGATACTCTGCACAGGGCTGGTTCCCCAAATCCGTGTCTTGCTTAGGTCTAAATCCACCTCAGCTGGACACACACTTGTCCAGATCAGACCACAGATCAGACTGTTTATACAAACCTTCTGCAGACCTGCTCGTGTATTCTATATCCAATCCTCGCTACATGCTTGTCCAATTTTACAGCAGGCCAATTCGTGTCTGCTGGAACATTTTGCTGAAAAAATACAATTTTGGCTGTGGAAAGGGGGAATTATTAATGAGGATTTTAATAAATTATAAAGACTAAGGAGAGATGGGGACAGGATTTTAATGCCCCACCCAAAAAAAAAATAAAAAAAATAATATAATAAATGTGTGGGCCTAACCAGCCCTGGTTCAAAAAATACAGGGAACTAATTTTGTAAGGGTTCCCCGTATTTAATGAACCAGCACTGGGCTCTCTGCGTTGCCCTGGTTCCAAAAATATGGGGAACAAAACATCTAGGGGTGCCCCCATATTTACAGATCCAGCACTGGGCTCCACTTGCAGGGGGTAAATGCATACCTCCCAACATGACCCTCTCCAGGAGGGACACAATGCTCTGCTTCTGGACTTTTCTCTTAGTTTATGATTGCTGACATCTGTTTTGAACAGGTTAATGGATAAGAAAGGTGTTTCAGCACAGGTGATTGCAAACATAAATTAAGAGGGAGGTCCAGAAGCAGAGCCTTCTATCCCTCCTGGAGAGGGTCATGTTGGGACGTATGAAAATGCCACAGCCAGGGGACACACTTGGTGGAGTCCCGTGGCCGAAGCATTCATCCCCCCTAACTAGTCAGCCCAGGCCGGGGATTCCTGAGGAAGTGGGGACCCCCACCAATAAAGGGGTCCCCCCTCTCCATGGCACCCAAGGCCAAGGCTGAATCCTGGTGCTATCCTTCGTGCCCCTGGGATAAGGGTGCTTAATTGATAGGCATTAATGAAAGAGAATATTATATTTTACAGGAGGACTACAGGTCCCAGCAAGTCTCTACTGAATACTGGTACTTGGAGAACCACATGTAAAGGCATGTGAGGCATTAAGGGCCTGTTGGAACCTATAGATGTGTTAAAATAAAAATCTGACACTGAATGTTTTAATATTTTATTATCCAGCAGCTTAACCTGGGGTGCGGCAGCCTGTAAGCTCTTTTGCATGGTGTCAAAGTCGAAAAATATTGCAGTACACACATCAAGTACAAACTACACACAGATGGCCTCTGCGTGTGTACTTGTTCTGTCGTGCGTGCACATATTCGCAATTTGCGTATGGTCGGTCCTGCGCATTAGTGCGTGGTATGAGTATTTACGGTAGAGTTTGTGTACGCATGGAGGGCCATCAGATCACATTACATATTTAATCCAAATAGTGCACAATGTACACATAGTCCCCCTGCACCACATCAGAAAGTTATAGCAGTTTAAATGGTTTCAGAACAAAGGGATTCACCTTTTCAGGATAGGAGGGGACAGAATAAGGTCATAAGGTGGTGTTTGGTATCCAGCTTTAGGGTATTTTAAGGGTAACATTCCGGTGTTGGTCTGCGGAAGATCGCATGTTCCTGAGGATAGTTAGGTGCAGAAGCAGAATATAGATATAAACTGTATTTACTGTACATTATGTATGCGGCAGGAATCCAGAGGAGACCACCCACAAGAGCAGTTGGAACAGACATCGCCCACCAATTCAAATTGACCTATGACCTCTCCTGTACTGTAAAAGTGCATTCCTGTGTCCAATGGACAAAGGGATTACAGTATCCATTGTATTGCTTTTGGAAGAATTGTATAAATAAAGCCTGCAGCAGGCCTGGTCAGACACAAGACTCACAACGTTATCTATTAGATTACGGAGGACCAGACCGGGAAGCGCACGCAAATATACTCACGTATGTACCATTGACTGTAGCCATTATTCGGTTATATTGTCTTATATTGTATTGTATATATTGTAACCCCCCTTTCAGCAATATTACGCTGTGGTGTCGGAACCCAGTGATTTAACTACAATCGGTGTTGTGTCTTCCTTTCCCTGCTAAGGTTTAAACGTGTTTAGTAACGCATTGCTTTGCTGTATAAGGTTTAAAGCGTATTCATTGGGTGTGTATGCGCTGTGGGTACATTATACCGTCAGCGCGGCATTTGTTCGCAGAGTCCGTACATCGTACAGGACTCTGTACGCTAATAGCGTAAAAAGTAAGTAGCATGTGTACCAAGTACAGCGGCCGCAGCGCCTAAAGGTTTAAAGTGTATTTAGAGTGTATAGAAGGTATAGCTTTTCATTCCTGTATATAAATCGACATTATCAAATGGGCGCATCGTCCGGTTTTCCACATATCCACAGCCTAACAGGTCACAGCAGACTTAACCTAAAAGCAAGAGGGTGGACAGGTATCCTACGTAACCTTTTCTTGGTTGGTGGATGCACTGAGAAACCCTACTTATTTGCTGATTAGATGACGTCTGCTCTGTATGGTTTGTAGGGATGCTGGTAGAACTCGTAAGGTAAACAGGAAAAAAGCTATTTAAAATCTGTGAATTTATTTTTGGCGCCAAATGCGTACACAACAAAAGCGTACACCCATACTCTTTGTACACCCGCTCACATTGTTGCCATAGGACTGATTGCTAGATTCATAAAATAAATATTAAGGAAGTAAGTGTAAAACACAAATGCAGTCTGGCCTAGTTATAAAAGTTTATACAGAAAGAAACTGTGTGGCGTGTTAAGTGAGCGATTATAGTTAATATTGCTCACATTTATAGAAATTGTGTGAGTTGTTTTATTGCGTACGCACATTGATATACGTGGTATAGAACGTGAGGACAGCGTACACAAAACGTGCACGTGGCGCAAGGCCGCACACGTGGCATAGAGGTACGCACGGTTGCGTAATTACGCAAGCTTGCGTAGCGTTGTGTGCACAAAATAAAACCACACGATAGTTCGTTTAATTTAAAGGTGGGACAGTAGCCACGCTACAATAGCACAAAATTGCCCAGTTTCCAAAGTTTAGTATAAAACTCTTATTTACTGTATTGCCTCTGGGAGTAAAACTGCTTATCTGAATGAATGATAATTTTCTGTACAGAAAAACCAAAGTGTATTTGAGTGAGCGAACGTAGGAGTGAGTGGAAATTTGAACCCCGGAATTCGGGATCCCGTCGTGCGGTACATCAAGTGAGTGGAGACTTGGTGGCGTGAGGTGGCTGACTCACGTTAGTATAAGGTTTAATACGCAAATCGTGAGGTGATTTGTAAAGGAGCGTGATAGTGCATTGTATTGCGAAGTATTGAAGTTAAAAGGTTTTTGTATTACGCTCCGGACTGAGAGTCCCAGTTGGTACAACGACCCGTGGTCGTACGGCAGATAAGTAACAAGTACCTATATGCTGTGCGATTGGACCGCGCATTTGTGGATGCAATATATATAGCGCAACTGGATACCCCTTTACGTGCTTTGCGTAAAATCGCGGTACCATTAGCACTGTATAGACCATACGCAAGTGTGATTTGTGTATAAGTGTATAGGAAGTTTTCGCTGGTCTCTCTCAGGAAAATCTCCAGCGGTGTATATTCATTGGAATAGGTAAGTCACTCCTAAACACTTCCAGTGAATAGAAATCAGATAGGGACCTCACTGGGTACGCGGTGGTCATTATTGGAGTGAGTCGTGGTACCCGGCGGAGAAGGAGTGGGTGAAAGCGCTTTAAGAACTTTCACCGTCTATTCGTATTGTGCATTGGGGATTGCGAAATAAGGAAAAAGTCCGCGATGGGATCCAATTGCACAATCGGTGGACGTTTAACCAGGGTTCAGGTTGAGGTGCCGCGGCCCAAGGGGTCGGCGAGGTTTGTTATGTGTGGTAAATATGGATCACACACTGAAGACTTTTTGTCTGAATGGGTACGTATGACTGACAAAGATAGGGTACCATTCCCTAAAGTGGGCAGTTTTGAACCAGAGGTATTGCAGAATTTAAGGATAAGGATATGTTTAATAAAATTAAGAAAACAAAGGATTAGACATACAGATTGTTTAAATTTATGGCAACAAGAGGGGGATATACAAAGAGAATTAGCTCGCGCAGCAGGTTCCAAACCTAGCAGGAAAATAATGGCGACCGCACCACCACCACCACCACCGTATATTGTGGGGGAGAAAGTGGCTACAGACAATGGCACATTGGTACAAGATAAGAGTGTAATTGATAAATGTACTAATGCTAACCATTGCCAGTTGTATCGCATTTTAAATTTTCCCCAGGACTGTGAGCAGGAAGATGAGCCCAGTACGATATCGGCACTCTCTCTAGCAGCCACCATACAAGACACTCAGGTGGGCACGGCCCAACCAACAAGAGCAGTAGTTAGGCCCCCTAGTGGAGGGATAAGTGAGGTCGTGTCCACAGGTAAGTACGGTACCGTACATTATGCAGAAACCATAGCACCCCACATTGTAGAATCAAACCTGAATTATGTAATTGAATTAAATCCTGTCAGGGTGATTGCAGTCCCCAATGGGAAGACTGACGCTCAGGGAGTAACTCCCATCAGGAACATTGCCATGCATTGTCCCTGGTCCCGGACAGAATTAAGGTCAATTATGTCAGAATTTCCTGATCCCAGAAAAGATCTAGTCGCATGCCAGAGGTTCATTAAAGAGTTAGGTAACGCCACCGAACCCACAAACAAAGATTGGCGAACAGTGCTACGGGCATGTTTACCCTCCAATATTGACCCCGCAAAGTTCATAACTGATTGTAACTTAGACGCAGAGGTACCTCTCACTGATGAGTACACTCAGGACTCAGGAGAATGTGCAGCAAATCAATCTGCAATTAGGAGTATATTTCCCTACTGTTGTCAAATGGAATAAAATCTTTTCCATAAGACAAAAAGAAGGTGAAATGGCATCTGAATATTTCCATCGAGCACTGCAGGAAATGGCTAGATACACTGGGGTCGAGGATATTAAGGACAATGCACATCACAGGCAGGTAGCCATTTCTGTATTAATGGATGGGTTGAAGGAGACACTGAGGACAAGGGTACAGACCTCTCTACCAAACTGGAGAGGTATCTCAGTGGCTGCATTGAGAGAGTCCGCTATCGAGCATGATAGGAACATCGTTAAACACAGGGAGTCACAGGGGGAAAAACTGATGACTGTAAGTATAGGTGCACTTACCACAAAGCGACATCAGCCGAAACCCCAGACCCCTGATGGTAAGTCACGTGAAGCAACATGCTATAATTGTCACAAGGTAGGACATTACTCGAGGGAATGTAAGAATAAAGGTTCACATTATGTATACCGACCCCCTAGACCAGGATATGAACTACACTACAATACACATAATTGGGATCAGGGACCGCATAGGAGAAGTTACGAGCCACACGCAGGGGAAACAAGGAGGTACCCACCTAGGAGGGACTGGCAGACCTCTGAAAATTATCAGCTACCCCCCTCACATATTGTAGCTGCCAGTGCGCTGCGGGAGGGTCTCACCACACAATAGGGATTGGGCCACACCTGTAGTCTGCAGCCAGTGAAGTTGATTGCTAGCCTTGGTAGTGAACCTGAGGTCACGGTTGATGTAGCTGGTATACCATTACCTTTTCTTGTAGACACAGGGGTGGCCAGGTCAGTGTTACATTCGACGGTAGGTATAAAAACCACGGGTAAAACAATTTCGGCAATGGGAGTAACAGGAACAGTGCAACACTACCCTTTGAGTAGGCCTGCAGAGATTACGATAGGGCCCTTGCAAACCAAGCATTCTTTTTTGCTGGCTGCAGTGGCTCCGACTAACCTGCTTGGAAGAGATTTATTGTGTAAAATGCGGTGTGTCATATACTATACTCCTGAGGGTGTCTTCTTGGATATACCTGAGAACCACGTTCAGGAAGTGCAAGATATATTAGACACCCCTCAAAGGCTAATGTCGCATTCTGCTGTTATAGACAAGTGTCCAAGAAAGGTAGAGGAAATGATCTCACAAATTCCGGGTTCCCTTTGGACCAAAGATGGACAAGACACTGGATTGATGCTCCGGTAGTAGTGTAAGTAAAAGACGGTAGGATAGCTCCAAAAATCCCTCAGTATCCTCTGAAGCCAGAGGTAGAATTAGGAGTGTACCCCATCATAGAGCGGCTGCTACAACAGGGCATACTAGTCAGGACGTCCAGACTGCCAATAGTCCCATCTTCCCTGTGAAAAAGAGTGGGCGGAGTGGTTACAGGCTAGTGCAGGATCTAAGGGGGATAAACAAGATAGTTGAGAGCCAATTCCCCGTAGTGCCCAATCCAGCTGTCATCCTCATGCAAATTCCCCCTACTGCAAAATTTTTCACTGTCATTTACCTCTGTTCTGCCTTCTTTTCTGTCCCTCTGCACCCTGACAGCCAATACCTCTTTGCATTTACATACAGGGGAGTACAGTACACCTGGACTCGTCTTTCCCAAGGTTTAATTGACAGCCCGAGTATTTTCTCCCAGGCTTTGCATGACTGTTTACAATCCTTTCAACCTGAGAGTGGATCAGTGCTAATACAGTATGTCGATGACTTATTGTTGTGTTCTGATTCACTCGAATCGTCCTTGAAAGACACGAAATAGCTTCTGTTTCATCTTTCCCAAACGGGACACAAGGTTTCAAAGGACAAGTTGCAGCTGTGCCAGACCAGGGTAAAATATTTGGGACATTGCTTGACTCAAGGACTTAGACACCTCACCGCTGATAGCATACAGGCGATTCGCGACATGACTCTGCCACAAACCCAGCAACAGATCCGCACTTTCCTTGGAATGTGTGGGTACTGCCGAAACTGGATCCCAGGGTTCTCCATACTGGCTTTACCTTTGCAAGAGATGGTCTCTTCGAACAAACCAGATCGGAATTCGCACACAGATGAGTCCGAACTGGCATTTGAGAGACTCAAACAGTGCCTATCACAGGCACCTGCATTAGGTATGCCAGATTATGGGAAGCCCTTTGAATTATACGGTACAGAACGTGCAGGGTGTGCGGAAGGTGTCTTAACCCAGAGACATGGTGATGCCAGCAGGCCGGTAGCTTACTACAGTGCACAGTTGGACACCGTAGCGCGGTCTCTCCCCACATGCTTGCGAAGTGTTGCAGCGATAGCTTTGCTAGTAAGTAAAAGCGAAGATGTAGTGTTAGGACACAACCTGACCACCCATACACCTCATGCAGTATCAGCCTAACTAAACTCCGCCCAAACCAGACATGTCTCATCGGCACGGTTTACAAAATGGGAATTATCACTGATGGCCCCTGTAAACATCACCATTAAGAGATGCAGCGCACTAAATCCTGCAACTTACTTGCCAAGTGTGCCTGGACAGGCACAAAGGGTGGAGGATGAGAATGATGGTGAAGGAGGATTTAGTGCAGACACTGATACGCATGATTGTATGGAATACCTGAATCAGACTTTCACCGCGAGACCTGACATCAGTGACAACCCACTGGAAGGCGTAGACTTTACCTTTTACACTGACGGTAGTTGCCACAGACAGACGGACTCGGGAGACCTGTGCACTGGATACGCAGTTGTAGATGACAGAGGTATCATAGAAGTTGAACCCCTGGGCCCACCGCACTCAGCACAAGTTGCTGAGCTGGTCACCCTAACCAGAGCGTGTGAATTGGCCAAGGGTAAGTCAGCTAATATATACACAGATTCTAGGTATGCCTTTGGAGTGGTGCATGATTTCGGGGCCCTATGGCGCCTCAGAAATTTCATGACGGCAGCTGGCACACCTGTAGCGCATGCGTCCCACATAAAAAGGCTTCTAACAGCGATACAAGAACCAGACAGAGTGGCTGTTATCAAGTGCAAAGCACACACTTACAACCAAGACCCAATTTAACTTGGTAACAGCCGGGCAGACGAAGCTGCTATATCAGCAGCCAGCACCCCCATACAAACGAACATCACATCACTGATGACATTCAACACAATCAACACACAAAAATTTCACTTGGTAACAGCCGGGCAGACGAAGCTGCTAAATCAGCAGCCAGCACCCCCATACAAACGAACATCACATCACTAATGACATTCAACACAATCAAGACACAAAAATTAATTGAAATGCAAAAATTGTGTTCTTCACAGGAAAAGGCGGTCTGGAGGTCAAAGGGGTATGGCCTGGAGTCCTCAGGACTCTGGACAGGTGGACATGGTAAGCCAGTGGCCCTCAGAACATATCTTCCAGGTCTAACTGAGGCGGCACACGGTCTGACTCACAGAGGCAAAGAGGGTATGTGCAAGCTAGTGAGAGCCTACTGGTGTACGCCAGGATTCTCTTCTCATGCAGGTAAGAGAGCAATGACATGCCTTACTTGCTTGAGGAAGAATATTGGAAAGTCAATACTAACAGAGCCATCCCATATCCCTCCAACAGACGGACCTTTTCAGGTAATACAAATTGGTTTCATACAGTTACCACCCTGTAGGAATTTAAAATATGTGTTAGTCTGTATTGATGTATTTTCCAATTGGGTAGAAGCGTTCCCTGCTGCCACAAATACTGCTACGTTCACTGCAAAGAAAATTGTGCAGGAATTTGTGTGTAGATATGGTATCCCTAGAATAATTGAAAGTGATAGGGGTACCCATTTTACAGGTGAAGTCTTTCAGGTTATGTGCAAACTGATGGGAATTAATAGCAAGCTGCATACTCCGTGCCGACCACAGGCGAGTGCGAAGGTGGAGAGAATGAACAGCACTATTAAGAACAAGCTGAGCAAAGTGATGGCTGAGACTGGATTGTTGTGGCCAGAAGCTTTGCCACTAGTATTGTACAGCATCAGAACCACTCCCAGGTACCCCCTTAACCTATCACCCTTTGAGATTCTTTTTGGCCGACAACCTCATGTAATGATAGACCCCCAGGATGATTTGAAATGCAATAATGAAGTGACTGTGAAAAATTTGGTTGGGATGAGCCAGCAGCTGAGAAATCAAAATAGAAATCTAAAGCTGGTGATTCCTGACCTACCGAACAGTAATTGTCATGACATTGAACCTGGGGATTATGTAATGATTCGAAATTTTCTACGCTAAGGTTGCCTCATTGACAGGTGGGAAGGACCATACCAAGTCTTGCTAACCAGCACGACAGCATTAAAGGTTGCCGAAAGAGAGACTTGGGTCCACTCGTCCCGCTGCAAGAAGGTCGCTGACCCAGAGAAAACTTGTGACAAAGAGCAGAGTGGAGAGAACCTCGTATCACTAGAGTGTTTGTTCCGGGAAAGCTGAGAGGCAGGACTGTTGAGACGGCACCTGAGCATGGAGAACAACAAGACCAGAGGCGGTTGTCGCACCAGTTTTTGTTTTTCCACCTCCCACTACCCTCCTTTTTTTCTTCTCTTTCTCCTCCCTTCTTGTCTCCCTTCTCTTCCCTTAACAAGATGGATCTACCACAAGAGACTGCGTTTCGGGTTTTCCTGTTAATCCTGTTGTTGACCAGGACAGTCTGTTTCGGTGAGGGTCCCAGAGAGGTCGAGCAAGGATCTGGAATGGGTTCTGATGGCGAGGATGGATTTGTAGAATCTCAGGAGCAACACATCACTCGAGCAAAGGCGGGTATCAGAAAGCGCTCTGGTAGTCAGGGAGCTCGGAGGCACTGTGAAGCGTTATTGTCTGAGGAAAATTGCGTTTGTAGGAATTGTGAGAACATAGTCGAGGATGGGTGCATCTAGAGATGCCAGTCCATCCTTAATATCGACATGGACTGTCATCCATTGAGTGATTACCACTCATTAGTGGGTAAGGTCTTAAACCAGACAGAATGTTGAGTGTGCTCACAAGTACCTCAAGGTCAGAGCAAGTCAGGATTAGTACCATACCCTTTACCAATAGATGAGGTACTCGAATTGCGGGGTGGGAGACCGGTGGACAAGAAATTCAATATTTCTAGGCCCCCTAGTTTGAAGCTCCACCAGTATCATGTAGATAGATCCTTATTATGTTTCAATATTTCCAATTACCGAAAACCGGGAAATTGGGAAGTGACGTGGAATAACCAGACAATTACCTTTTCACACAGAGATGATAGGATACCCATAGACTCTGAACTTGTACGCCAAATAGCCAACAGTGGGAGGTATTTTTGGTATAGGTATACTCGTGGAAGCAAGACCATGTGGGTTGGAAAAGTATCACCAGGGTATTGTGCTCATATCATCCATCCTGATACTTGTACTGAGCAGATGGGAGAACTAGGGATTGGGTTTTTCACTTGGAAAGTTTGTAATATTGTGATGTCATATTCTGTCCCCTATGTTCTCCCAGATGATGCCTATTTCATATGTGGGAGGAAGGCGTACAAGTGGCTTGCCCCGAGTTCAGAGGGATTGTGTTATATTGGGAGAGTACTGCCAGAGGTCATGACCATAACCCATGATAAGATGAAAGATGTTCACCGCAGTGCTCAGGCTCCTTATACTCATACTCAAGACACATCGTCAAGAGACACCTCATAGATAGGACAGAGCACGCAGCCTCTGATTTGATCCACGAATCCACCGGGATTCAATTCCTTCTCGCATTAAACATCACCCGTACTGCCAGAGGAATTATAAATTATAGGTATAAGCGAACTTGATAGATAATATCACTGAGATGTATGACGACACCTTCAGGTATACGGGAAGGGAGTTACAAGCTTACAAGAAGGAACTGATCCAGCACAGGGTGGTCCTAAATTATATCACAGCCGTGACGGGTGGGTACTGTGTCACTTTAGCAACTCAATATGGTGTGAAGTGCTGTAAGTATATTACAAACAGCACTGATGACCCGACCGAGATTATCGATCAAAAGATGGACGATATCTTGCAGTTGAAGTGGGAGTTCCGGAGGAGACACAACCTTACCCTGACGGCTGTGGGTAATGAGCTGACCGGCTGGGTCTCATGGTTGAACCCACGAAATTGGTTCTCAGGATTAGGAGAGTGGGCTCAAAATGTTATTATGAGTGTAGGAAAGTTTCTCCTTTGTATCCTGGGAGTCGTCATAATTATTGGCTTGATATTTAGGTGTGTTCGAATTCTAACGCGGCGCAAGCACGGCACAAAATTGATGAGTCTAAGGAGCGGGGGCATTGGTACAGCAGCAGATTTAATTTATGATCCAACCATAGAGACAGCGTTATGATAAGGATTGCAAATGAATTCCATGGCCTGTTTCTTTCACCCGTTTTTCTTTTGTCTCCTCCTCTGCCCAGATACACCCATCCGGAAAAGACATAAGCCCTACCCAAGAATGTTTATGTAAATGTTTATGTGAACGTATTTTAGATATGTGTCTTATCTTCATCTCTATGTAGAGAAAGAAAAAAGCAAATCAACTTTATATAGCAGCACTCATTCCCTAAGTTCTTTTTTCATAGCAAATGTACTTTATTCAAATATTTTAATAGAAATAATATAAACTTGGAAAAAGATTCTCAATACCCATATGTGATGTAAGTGCCTTTATTATTATCACATATGATGTATTATATGTCCCCTTATAACAAAGGGGACAACTGAAGTGAAATATTAAAACAATAGAGACAGAATAACGTGTAAGAAAAAATTAAATTTGTGTGTATAGAGATGAATTTAAAAAAATGCTGATACGCTGTCTTGATTTATAAATCAATAAATGCCTGTGATTAGAGAGATTGTCAAATGATTTGTTTAATTTATTGAAACAACCACTGACTCCTTTTGGCCAGTGATGTTTGTTCAGGGTTATAAAATGTATCAGTGTTGTAACAATTCTAGTACATTCTCAGTTTTGTGGATCAAAGTGCAACATTTGTTGCTATATGGTAATGCAATAAGAATGTTAGAAACAACACTGCATATATCCGGATGACAGTTTGTCTGTCTATTTATCTACAAATTTAAGGCTGTTGTTGCCTTCAGTAATGCCGGTATATGATTGCACGCTGACAAATGGTAATTTGATATTGGGTATTATAAATTACCCCTGTTGGAATGTATGCTCACTAGCCACTACTCCTAAATTGGTATCCTGCGATCACAGCAATACCTAGGATGAAGATTGCAATTTAGTACTGTGCTGTTTTAAGAATAAGCCTGCTTAGACAGCTCTTTATGGAATTCTATAAGAGGGGAATATAAAGTAAATGTATGCATATTAATGCTGCTGCAAAAATTGCTGTTTAAACATGTGCAGCTAATCCAAGCACATATGAATCTCGAGTTGGTGATTTCATCCTTTTATGACCCCTGTATGGTTCCAGTGATATATGTTCACAATAAAACAGGGGGGAGCATGCCAGATTTTTGAGAGATATAGATGGTTTATTTTATTCTCTTATATCTTAATGTGACCATTTACAGGACCTGTTATTATCTCAGTATCAAGTTGGTATTGCACCGCGGCACAAACATGCACTCATAAAAAACACCTTAGTGTATATTGGGGAGCTTCAAACAAGCGATCTTAATTTATATGCAATCTTCTATAGGATTTATGTATACGTTTAAATACTACTGCAAGTATGCTGTCATAGATGAACAGTTAATCCAAACCTATGTAGTTTCCAAATAGATGGTTATATCATTACATGATCACTGTTAGTTGTTATCCCAGTGACATGTGTTCACAGTAAATCAAGCATGTCAGAATTTTCAAAGATATAAATAGCTTGTTTGGATTTCCCATATACACATATAACAATTCAGGTCCCTGTCACTGCCTGCAAAGTCTGGCTGGTATTGCCATGCAGCACAGGTACCCATTAAGAGTTACCCCTCTGGTATGTATGGTAGAATTGATTGCAGGCAAGTGGCTAGTACTAAGAGCAAACCCTCCTATCTTCTATATATATTTTGCCAGCATGTATCTATTAGTCTAACAAATAACCCTTCCTAATATTCTGGTATGCACAGGTTGTTAATACATGATAATATTTCTATTGACAGCGCACAGCTGAGCCGATGCGCATTTCACTTTATTAAGCTTCGTCAGGGCTTATAGTCATGGGCGCCCGCCTCAGGGAGCATATTTATTGTTAATCATAGCCAATCCGAGGAGAGCAGCATTGGATGGGCTAATCCTATTATCCGGACAGGGAATTCAAATCCCTGTCCGTTGTATTCAGAGACTCTGTATGCGGCGGCCGCTAATTGCCGGCAGCTGCAGCGCGTCTAACCTTTTCTCTGATTAGTGATTACTAAGCGGCTCTGCGATAGCCGCTAATTGCAGCCACCCGCGGCACTGGTCCTTTCCCCATCTCTGAATGAGTGAGCAGGCCTGTTCCTGAGTGATTGAGAGCGCCCTGGAATCTGTAATTACTAGATCTGTCAAGTCTCGTCACCCTGGGAAACGACAGACAATCACGACAAATTCAGTTCCTACATGCTGGGCTAGACATTCTGTATGGGATTACCACTTCTAAACATGCATTAGTTTGTGATAATAGAAAGATCTTACCACATATATACAGATGGTGTGCCTATATACATTTAATTAATTTTAATGATGTATTTATTACGGAAATTGGAGGGATGAAACATGTTCTATTGATTATAGTTCTGTACTCAAGGTTTTTGTTATACTGAATAATCAAACAGTGATAAAAGTGAGAGATTAAATAAACTGTGAAATGTAAAATAAACAAGTTTCGTTTAAAATAGTGACCGTGTGTGCAAATAAATTATTACATATTATCTTCATCTCTACAACCTTCAGTTAATGACACACATAGTCGACAGGTGATATCCACATATACTAGCACTCACATATGTTCCCCCTCCATGTATCATCAACTAAATGTGCACCCCATTAGTTGGAACAAGAAGCCGAAAAGAGCTCGGTAGTGTTTGTTGGCCCACTTACAGACCCTTGATACAGGATAAGAAGGATTTAATGTATACTTTGCAGTACCTCGAAGCTTATCTAGAACATATACGGCACGATGATACATGCCCCTCAGACATGGATTCATACATACATGCTTTTTACTATGCCACTAGGTCATACCTTTCCTACCTACCACTCTCCCCCGACCATCCAATTTTCTGTAGATATTGTGTAGATATTTTTGTTTAGTGATTAGATAGTGGCAGTTATTGGTGACTGCCAAAGGGTGGACTGTCAAAGTCGAAAAATATTGCAGTACACACATCACGTACAAACTACACACAGATGGCCTTTGCGCGTGTACTTGTTCTGTCGTGCATGCACATATTCGCAATTTGCGTATGGTCGCTCCCGCGGTCCTGCACATTAGTGCGTGGTATGGGTATTTACGGTAGAGTTTGTGAACGCATGGAGAGCTATCAAAACACATTACATATTTAATCCAAATAGTGCACAATGTACACATAGCCTCCCTGCACCACATCAGAAAGTAACAGCAGTTTAAATGGTTTCAGAACAAAGGGATTCACCTTTTCAGAATAGGAGGGGACAGAACAAGGTCATAAGGTGGTGTTTGGTATCCAGCTGTAGGGTATTTTAAGGGTAACATTCTGGTGTTGGCCTGCGGAATATCGCATGTTCCTGCGGATAGTTAGGTGCAGAAGCAGAATATAGATATAAACTGTATTTACTGTACATTATGTATGCGGCGGGAATCCAGAGGAGACCACCCACAAGAGCAGTTGGAACAGACATCGCCCACCATTTCAAATCGACCTATGACCTCTCCTGTACTGTAAAAGTGCATTCCTGTGTCCAATGGACAAAGGGATTACAGTATCCATTGTATTGCTTTTGGAAGAATTGTATAAATAAAGCCTGCAGCAGGCCTGGTCTGGCACAAGACTCACAACGTTATCTATTAGATTACGGAGGACCGGACCGGGAAGTGCACGCGAATATACTCACGTATGTACCATTGACTGTAGCCATTATTCTGTTATATTGTCTTATATTGTATTGTATATATTGTAACCCGCTTTCAGCAATATTACGCTGTGGTGTCGGAACCCAGTGATTTAACTACAAATCGGTGTTGTGTCTTCCTTTCCCTGCTAAGGTTTAAACGTGTATTAGTAACGCATTGCATTGCTGTATAAGGTTTAAAGCGTATTCATTGGGTGTGTATGCACTGTGGGTACATTGTATCGTCAGCGCAGCGTTTGATCGCAGAGTACGTACATCGTACGGGACTCTGTACGCTAATAGCGCAAAAAGTACGTAGCGTGTGTACCAAGTATAGCGGCCACAGCGTCTAAAGGTTTAAAGTGTATTTAGAGTGTACAGCAGGTATAGCTTTTCATTCCTGTATATAAATCGACATTATCAATGGCCTCCCCCATCCAGGACTTCCCTGGCGTCTTCATTCTACAGGAGCTCTACACTGCTCCTCCTCTGCTGTCAGACTGACAGCTGCTGCTTCACGCTGGCTAATATTAGCTAACACAAGGGTGCGGGGTGATGACGTGATGAGCCGTGATTGGAGGCACCATTTCTGAAATGGAAATTTGTGCCCTGCTATTCTGCATGTCACCCACTGCTGAACTCTGCACAGGTATAGTCCCATCCTGCCACCTTGCTCCCTGCAACTATACTCTCCTCCATGTCCCTCAGCAATGATCCCGCCTCGACGCAACACCGATAGTCTGCAGGGCTGCCAGGACTGGAGATCGGTCGCCTGCTCCGGTCTCAGCAGTCTACACACTTCAGTATCGGTGGGCTGGTCAGAGGTCGGGTCTCCTAGTTTTTAAGCAGGTTTAAAAACCAGGAAACCTCACAGGCGACCAGGATCGGGTGTGCGAGTTGGTTGGTGGAGGGTACACACTTACCCAATGTCGGGCAAACCAGTCAGTCAGGAGTCGGATCTCCTGAGGATTAGACAAGTGTGTACCCAGCTGTACAGCTGCCGCGCTGGGCATGAGTCATCCACTCAGTTTGAATGAGCAGATACATTGTATTTATCACCAGACAATGTTTCGGGGAACAAGAAACTCACATATACACAGCTTGATTGTGAATGCCAGCAGTGCTCAGCTTTATTTTAATTGTACACTTTCTAATTTATTTCACACATTTCTTTGTCACACATATATATATATATATATATATATATATATCTCTTCAAAAACTAAGGATGCACTCACCAGACTTCTTCAAAAGGTACAAACCGAGCCTTTAATGCCAACAGCACATACTCACAAGGTCATGGTCAACGTTTCGGCTCACCACAGAGCCTTTTTCAAGACCAGATCACCAGATGCCATCTGATCTGGTCTTGAAAAAGGCTCTGTGGTGAGTCGAAACGTTGACCATGACCTTGTGAGTATGTGCTGTTGGCATTAAAGGCTCGGTTTGTACCTTTTGAAGAAGTCTGGTGAGTGCATCCTTATTTTTTGAAGATATATTTGGGACTTTGTCTGGATCAGACTTTGCTCTGGATTTTGCACCCAGCTGATGTGTGAAAAGAATGTGCGAGTGCAGCTTCTACACCACTACTATATATACACTGCTCAAAAAAATAAAGGGAACGCTTAAACAACACATCCTAGATCTGAATGAATGAAATATTCTTATTAAATACTTTGTTCTTTACATAGTTGAATGTGCTGACAACAAAATCACACAAAAATTATCAATGGGAATCAAATTTATTAACCCATGGAGGTCTGGATTTGGAGTCACACTCAAAATGAAAGTGGAAAAACACACTACAGGCTGATCCAACTTTGATATAATGTCCTTAAAACAAGTCAAAATGAGGCTCAGTAGTGTGTGTGGCATCCACGTGCCTGTATGACCTCCCTACAATGCCTGGGCATGCTCCTGATGAGGTGGCAGATGGTCTCCGGAGGGATCTCCTCCCAGACCTGGACTAAAGCATCCGCCAACTCCTGGACAGTCTGTGGTGCAACGAGGCGTTGGTGGATGGAGCGAGACATGATGTCCCAGATGTGCTTAATTGGATTCAGGTCTGGGGAACGGGCGGGCCAGTCCATAGCATCAATGCCTTCGTCTTGCAGGAACTGCTGACACACTCCAGTCACATGAGGTCTAGCATTTTCTTGCATTAGGAGGAACCCAGGGCCAACTGCACCAGCATATGGTCTCACAAGGGGTCTGAGGATCTCATCTCGGTACCTAATGGCAGTCAGGCTACCTCTGGTGAGCACATGGAGCGCTGTGCGGCCCCCCAAAGAAATGCCACCCCACACCATTACTGACCCACTGCCAAACCAGTCATGCTGGAGGATGTTGCAGGCAGCAGAACGTTCTCCTTGGCGTCTCCAGACTCTGTCACATCTGTCACATGTGCTCAGTGAGAACCTGCTTTCATCTGTGAAGAGCACAGGGCGCCAGTGGCGAATTTGCCAATCTTGGTGTTCTCTGGCAAATGCCAAACGTCCTGCACGGTGTTGGGCTGTAAGCACAACCCCCACCTGTGGACGTCGGGCCCTTATACCACCCTCATGGAGTCTGTTTCTGATCGTTTGAGTAGACACATGCACATTTGTGGCTTGCTAGAGGTCATTTTGCAGGGCTCTGGCAGTGCTCCTCCTGTTCCTCCTTGCACAAAGGCGGAGGTAGCGGTCCTGCTGCTGGGTTGTTGCCCTCCTATGGCCTCCTCCACATCTCCTGATGTACTGGCCTGTCTCCTGGTAGCGCCTCCATGCTCTGGACACTATGCTGACAGACACAGCAAACCTTCTTGCCATAGCTCGCATTGATGTGCCATCCTGGATGAGCTGCACTACCTGAGCCACTTGAGTGGGTTGTAGACTCAGTCTCATGCTACCACTAGAGTGAAAGCACCGCCAGCTTTCAAAAGTGACCAAAACATCAGCCAGAAAGCATAGGAGCTGAGAAGTGGTCTGTGGTCACCACCTGCAGAACAACTCCTTGCTAATTACCTATAATTTCCACCTATTGGCCCTCATTCCGAGTTGTTCGCTCGGTATTTTTCATCGCATCGCAGTGAAAATCCGCTTAGTACGCATGCGCAATGTTCGCACTGCGACTGCGCCAAGTAACTTTACTATGAAGAAAGTATTTTTACTCACGGCTTTTTCTTCGCTCCGGCGAACGTAATGTGATTGACAGGAAATGGGTGTTACTGGGCGGAAACACGGCGTTTCAGGGGCGTGTGGCTGAAAACGCTACCGTTTCCGGAAAAAACGCAGGAGTGGCTGGAGAAACGGTGGGAGTGCCTGGGCGAACGCTGGGTGTGTTTGTGACGTCAACCAGGAACGACAAGCACTGAACTGATCGCACAGGCAGAGTAAGTCTGGAGCTACTCTGAAACTGCTAAGTAGTTAGTAATCGCAATATTGCGAATACATCGGTCGCAATTTTAAGAAGCTAAGATTCACTCCCAGTAGGCGGCGGCTTAGCGTGTGTAACTCTGCTAAATTCGCCTTGCGACCGATCAACTCGGAATGAGGGCCATTGTCTATTCCATTTGCACAACAGCATGTGAAATTGATTGTCAATCAGTGTTGCTTCCTAAGTGGTCAGTTTGATTTCACAGAAGTGTGATTGACTTGGAGTTACATTGTGTTGTTTAAGTGTTCCCTTTATTTTTTTGAGCAGTGTATATATATATATATATATATATATATACATACAGTGATCGCACTGAGCAAAAGAATTTGTGGGTCCCAGGGACCCCTCACTTTAAAAAATTGGGGTCCTATTCCACTATTTCTGGGTCCCATCACATATTATAGGGGATGAAGGCAGGAAACAGATGGGACAGTGCTGGGGGACAAGAGCAGTGCCACCCGCGCCAGGGGGTAGAATGACATAGTACTCACTGAGTACATCCCTTAGCAGTGCTTATCCACTGCCGGACTCTCAGAAGCGTATTGCACTCTGACACTCTCTGCGACTACAGTCACAATGATGGTGAATATAGCTGGGGAGTGGGGCATTTCCAGGTATAGGGAGGGGGCAAGGCATCTCCTCTTCCTCATCCGCTCCCCTTCTCATTGGTCCCACGTGATCTGTCACCAGCCACTACAATCAGCACCAGTCAGCAGTGCAGCATCAGCATACCTGTACATTTTCTGCGGTACCGTAGCTGCACTGCATGGTCTATTCTGGCAGTCTGGATCACAGCTTACAAAGAGCTCTGTGTGGAGAATTATCTAGACCAGTCACTGCCTGTTCAGCTGTGTTGAGACTACAAGTCCCAGCACACCTTGTCAACTGGATTTGATGGGACATGTAGTGCCATCACACTTAGAGAGGGGTTTTTAACTGTATGTGTGCATATATCCACTCGGTGTCCCTGTCCGCATCCTTCATGTAATTCCCCCTCAGTGTCCCTGCCCACACCATCCCTGTAACTGCCGCCTCAGTGACCCTGCCCATACACTCCTGTAATTCCCTCTCAGTGTCCCTGCCCGCACCCTCCCTGTAACTGCCGCCTCAGTGACCCTGCCCATACACTCCTGTAATTCCCTCTCAGTGTCCCTGCCCGCACCCTCCCTGTAACTGCCGCCTCAGTGACCCTGCCCATACACTCCTGTAATTCCCTCTCAGTGTCCCTGCCCGCACCCTCCCTGTAACTGCCGCCTCAGTGACCCTTTCCATACACTCCTGTAATTTCCTCTCAGTGTCCCTGCCCGCACCCTCCCTGTAACTGCCGCCTCAGTGACCCTGCCCATACACTCCTGTAATTTCCTCTCAGTGTCCCTGCCCGCACCCTCCCTGTAACTGCCGCCTCAGTGACCCTGCCCATACACTCCTGTAATTCCCTCTCAGTGTCCCTGCCCGCACCCTCCCTGTAACTGCTGCCTCAGTGACCCTGCCCATACACTCCTGTAATTTCCTCTCAGTGTCCCTGCCCACACTCTTCCCATAATTCCACCTCAGTGTCCCTGCCTGCACCATCCCTGTAACTGCCCCCTCAGTGACCCTGGCCATATACTCCTGTAATTCCCCCTCAGTGTCCCTGCCCGCACCCTCCCTGTAACTGCCCCCTCAGTGACCCTGACCATACACTCCTGTAATTTCCTCTCAGTGTCCCTGCCCACACTCTTCCCATAATTCCACCTCAGTGTCCCTGCCTGCACCATCCCTGTAACTGCCCCCTCAGTGACCCTGGCCATACACTCCTATAATTCCCCCTCAGTGTTCCTGCCTGCACACTCCTCGTAATTCCATCTCAGTGTCCCTGCCCGCACACTCCTGTAATTCCCTCTCAGTGTCCCTGCCCGCTCTCTCCTCGTAATTCCTCGTCAGTGTCCCTGTCTGCACCCTACCTGTAATTCTCCCTCAGTGTTTCTGACCTCAGCCTCCCTGTGACTCCCCCCTCAGTGTCCCTGCCCGCACACTCCTGTAATTCCCTCTCAGTGTCCCTTCTCGCACCCTCCCTCTAATTGCCCCTCAGTATCCTTGACCTCAACCTCCCTGTAGGCCCTGCCTCTCATTTTCCCTACCCGAACCCTCCCTGTAATTCCCCCTTAGTGGCCCTGACCTCAGCCTCCCTGTGACTCCCCCCTTAGCCTTCCTGCAAACAACCTCCTGTAATTCCACTTATACATACCTCCCAACTTTGACATCTGCGGAGGAGGGACCCTATCGCGCACCGAAGGCGCGTGTCCGATTTCGGGAGCGTGGCCTAACGGAAAGGGGGTGTGGCCTCGCGGCAAGTGCCGCAATCGCAAGCCACGCCCCGTTTTCGTCATTATGGGGGCATGAATAGCGCTCAGAGAGCTGCTGGTCATGACCCCTGTCCCTCACTGCCGTGAATAGAAGCTGTGCGCATGCTCACAGCATCTATTCACCACTGGAAAGCTACAACTCAACACCCTCCGAGGAACAGCACTTTTGCGGACGCAGATTTGCCTAATTACCTCGAGAGACGTTGGTGGTAACTATAACCCACGGATAGGACATTGTGCCTTAAAAATCAAGGGGACTTTTATAGGAACAGGCCCATTTCACCATCAGTTTTCCAATAGGATCACTCGGTATTGGGAGTCACACCAATCATTTTTCTTCAGTGTTTTTAGGTAGCATTAACCACTTATGTGCATTGCATCTAATTTTTATTATGATCAAAACTATATTCTTATAATAAATTGTGATTTTAATTGTGACACACCTTTGCATTTGTGACCATTAAGCCCTATTATCCTTTGTATCATCTATTCACCGCTGCATTCCTCAGAGCAGCGAGTGACAGGAGGGGATCTCCCAACTGCCCCCCCCCACCCTGCGACCCGCGGGTGGGACAGCGGGACAGACCGTGAAAAACGGGACTGTCCCGCCAAAATCTGGACAGTTGGGAGGTATGACTTATGTGTCCCTGCCCGTACCCTCCCCGTAATTCCCCCCCAGTGTCCCTGCCCGCACACTCCTGCAATTCCCCCTCAGTGTCCCTGTCCGCCCAGTTCTGTAATTCCCCCTCAGTGTCCCTGCCCGCACACTCCTGTAATTCCCCCTCAGTGTCCCTGCCCGCATACTCCTGTAATTCCCCCTCAGTGTCCCTGCCCGCCCAGTTCTGTAATTCCCCCTCAGTGTCCCTACCCGCCCAGTTCTGTAATTCCCCCTCAGTGTCCCTGCCCGCACACTCCTGTAATTCCCCCTCAGTGTCCCTGCCCGCACACTCCTGTAATTCCCCCTCAGTGTCCCTGCCCGCACACTCCTGTAATTCCCCCTCAGTGTCCCTGCCCGCCCAGTTCTGTAATTCCCCCTCAGTGTCCCTACCCGCCCAGTTCTGTAATTCCCCCTCAGTGTCCCTGCCCGCACACTCCTGTAATTCCCCCTCAGTGTCCCTGCCCGCCCAGTTCTGTAATTCCCCCTCAGTGTCCCTGCCCGCACACTCCTGTAATTCCCCCTCAGTGTCCCTGCCCGCACACTCCTGTAATTCCCCCTCAGTGTCCCTGCCCGCCCAGTTCTGTAATTCCCCCTCAGTGTCCCTGCCCGCACACTACTCTAATTCCCCCTCAGTGTCCCTGCCCGCACACTCCTGTAATTCCCCCTCAGTGTCCCTGCCCGCACACTCCTGTAATTCCCCCTCAGTGTCCTTGCCCGCACACTCCTGTAATTCCCCCTCAGTGTCCCTGCCCGCACACTCCTGTAATTCCCCCTCAGTGTTCCTGTCCACACCCTCCCTGTAATTGCCCCTAAGTGTCCCTGATCTCAGCCTCCATGTAAGCCCTCCACCTCATTGTCCCTACCCGCACCCTCCCTGTAATTCTCCCTCAGTGTCCCTGATCTCAGCCTATTTGTAACCCCCCCCTCTGTGTCCCTGGGTGGGGAAGGTGAGGGGTGCCAGTTCCTTACTTTGCCAGGGGCACTCAGACCCCTAGATAGTGATACACCCCTGTGTACAGCTATAAATAAAGGATAATAACAATGCCCAGCATGCCGGCAGTAAAAGGCTTTCTCTATTCTAACATCCAGGTTTACAACCTGAGCTACTATCTATAAAATAAAACACAGACTACACAGAAGATACTGTAGGCCTGATACACAACCTGCTCAGGCTCCCAGGTGCAGTAACCATCAGTAAGCCTGGGTCTAATACCTGCACCATAGCGAGCCACAGATTGCCTCCTCCTGCTGTACAGGCCAGAAAGGGAGAGAACAGAGCAGCATGGGAAAGGGACCAGGGACGGCTGTATTTATGTGCGCTCCATGGTCACAAGAATTGGTGACAGAGCCACCCTCTGTGACAGCTTCGCCACACTCCTGCCCAGCCCAAGGCTGCCCCCTCCCATGTTACCTGTCGCTGCTGCTCGTGCTGCACTGATGAGATAGACACGCACCCCCCACAGTGCTGCAGCGGCGGATCTAGATAAGTAACGGTCTATGCATACATTAAGTCCAGTGTTAATAGTTTCAAGTGACCATGTGTATACATTAGCATTTATAGATATATCGGCCCTGCAGTACAGCTGACGGCCAATCTACCGATCTATTGGTACATCGTGCTGTGTGTACTGGCGGTCAGTTGACCGCCCGTACACTTGCTGCAGACGCCGGCAGTGATTGACAGCAGAACTGGGTGTGCGTATGTAAATGCCCGCCCAGTTCGTGATGTCAGTCACAACAGATCAAGCAGTGTGTATGCACAAGACATTGCTTGGTCCGTCTATAGATATAGCGGATATCGTGTACCCAGCACTGAACCTCACTGATCTTACAGGAAACTAAAAATACTAATTACACACTGAACACGCCCTCCACAGTTGCTTGACCAAATGTTTGCAGACACACAGCACTTCTTAAAAAAAAAAAAACCTGAAAATGTACAAGAAATGTAAATAAACACAAAATATTTTTTATCTGCTAATTTGTTTTCATTTTAAAGAAACAATGGGGTAAATTTACTAAGATGGGAGATTTTTTAGAACTGGTGATGTTGCCCATGGCAACCAATCAGATTCTACTTACCAGTTATCTAGCTGCTTCTAGCAGATAATAGATATAATCTGATTGGTTGCTATGGGCAACATCACCAGTTCTAAAAATCTCCCACCTTAGTAAATTTACCCCAATCTGAGAAACACAGTAAGTGGACATATTTTTCGGTTCTGAGATCCAGGTATCCTGCAGAGTGATTTACACTGCAGCTGCTGCCCGGGGGAGTGTGAGCGTAAGCCGTCCATTGATTTTATTAACGGCCTCGCCGTCCGTTCCCCCCTACCACCTTTTCTCCCCAATAAACACTCGGACAACTGAATTGCGATTTAAAAGGTCACAGCCAAATTTATTGATCAGATTAGAATTGGTACTGTATAAGTGGGTGGCGAGAAAGCAGTGCGTACCCCCGGCTACAGCCTCCATATTAATTTCTCCTAAATTAAACAACGGGGCGGAACCTAAGTCCCGCCCTTGCGCAAGTTAGCTGAGCGGTACCACTTCCCACCATTGGCATAGCACCGGTCCACCCTTAAGATGACGACCGTGTCGGCCCTTGAGGCCACGCCAAACTCGCCGAGTATCTGGGGGAAGTGCCGGCCAACCGACGTTGCGCTACTACAGACTGCCGAGGAGCACTGCTTGCCGCGCCTGCTGGACCTCTTTTGCCAGACCATAATTAAAGACCGAATTGGCCTGACGGTGCCTCCACCGGACGTAAACTTAATTTCAAATTCCAGTTACCTCACCTTTTCCTTGGTGATAATGAAAACTCTGGATTGGCCTATCGGTGCCACCACCGAACATAAAGAATATTCAATTCCTAAATACCAGGGCCAATTGCCCTACTACTTGGGCGGGAGGGTGGGTGCCTTCTTGGATCCTTGATCAGCATGAAAGAGGGAGCCTGCCTGGCATTCCTGATCTTTTGTATCTCCCAGGTAACTCTCCTCCCCTTTTTCCTAAAGGATGCTGCTATGCTACCTGCTCTACCCCCCCCCCCCCCCTCCCCTCCCCTTTTCACCTATTCTCTGCCCCTGGCTCCTTCTTATAAAAAACCCAGGACGCTTATTTATTCTCGGGCCTAATTTGTCCCTTGAATTCTTTAAGCCGTCCATTGATTTTATTAACGGCCTCGCCGTCCGTTCCCCCCTACCACCTTTTCTCCCCAATAAACACTCGGACAACTGAATTGCGATTTAAAAGGTCACAGCCAAATTTATTGATCAGATTAGAATTGGTACTCTATAAGTGGGTGGCGAGAAAGCAGTGCGTACCCCCGGCTACAGCCTCCATATTAATTTCTCCTAAATTAAACAACGGGGCGGAACCTAAGTCCCGCCCTTGCGCAAGTTAGCTGAGCGGTACCACTTCCCACCATTGGCATAGCACCGGTCCACCCTTAAGATGACGACCGTGTCGGCCCTTGAGGCCACGACAAACTCGCCGAGTATCTGGGGGAAGTGCCGGCCAACCGACGTTGCGCTACTACAGACTGCCGAGGAGCACTGCTTGCCGCCATAGCCTGGTTCCTAGAACCCAGGCCCGCCACCCGCTGCTACCTCCTGCCTCCCGCTGACGCTTTCTGCTATGTCGCCCAAGAATAAAGCTAAACCTTTCTCTGTGAGGTGTACCCCGTCTTGCCTGAACAGTCCCTCCTCTCCGAACCTCAACAACGGGTGCCTGGCGATTGTATCGCCTTCTCCCGTCAAGAGCCGGGCTACCGCCTTGTTCACCTTTCTTCTGACCCTTTCTAACCCCGGGCCCCCCTGCGCCCTTGGGACTATATCGGACCATGTGATCCCTGTATTAGGCCACCGGCCCTTCAGCCATTGTATGTCAGCTTGTATTGCCGTAATCAGCTCGCTCCCCTTGCTTTTTCCTAGATCGTTGCCCCCAAGATGTATTACGACCCTCCCTGGTATCCCCTGTGCCCTCTCGTTCCTTAGCAGCGTGTCCCGTAGCCCGTTCCACCTCAAACCCCTGATGCCTATCCATTCCACCTTTGCCCCCCACTTTTGTGCTAAGCCCCCTGCTGATTTGTGTCTGCTGGCCCAGTAAATATACGAGTGGCCGACCATCCAGACTCTCTCGTCCTTCTTTTCCCCTCCTGAAAAGTAGAATTACACATATCCGTTACCCCCTGCTGTATGCGGACCTATGTTGCGAACTTTCGCGCGACCCATATGAAGGTGAAAACCACAAAACCTCTTTTTGTTTGAGGGCAAAATTGGAAAAAGTCCTTCACTCCCCCATTTTATGGCGGGCAGCTTAAGGCCTTGGGTTTCGCGAAAGACGCCGCGCTGCCTTCTAGTCTTGCTTTTCCGCGCGTAAGTATACCTTGTACGCTCCTGATTTCCACCTGCCCAGCTTTTTGATCTCGCTTGCCGGCAACCCCTCGGCCTCCGCGCAAGTTGCCGCTCCTATCCTAAAGGAATGGGTACCGTACTGCCCCACGGGCAGCTGTAAGGCCCTCAGGCCTCTCTTGAATATGCTTTGGAACTGAAATTTTGTCAGGGGGGATCCGCTCTCATGCACTAGCCACTGCGGCCAGGGCCCTTGCGGGCGTTTCCGCTCGTAATCACTTGCTAGCGCCACTGCGCATGTGCTTTTTTCCTCCTGTCTGCCTATCGCTACCCAGCGCCCCCGGCCTAACTGATCTGTTTTAGACTTGTGTATCTTGCAGAGCACCCTATCTTTTTCCACCGCTACGTTGCCTGACAGTAGGCCCGAATCTTTTGAACTCTTGGAGCTTGCTACCAGCTCGCCTACCCTGAAAGCTCCGAAGAATGCGAGGGAAAAAGCCAGGCGGAATAGCCCTGCTTCGTACTCATCCGCTGCGATGCGACTGACTACTTCTATTAAGTTCCTAAGCATGGGGCGTCCTATGGGCCTGCGCGCGTCGCCTGGCGTTGCCTGCTCCCTTGCCCACCCTTTTAGCGCTTTTGATAACAAAAATGACTTTGTAGGGTCCTCCTCCCCTCTAAGCTTTGCGATGTACGCTATCCCTGCGAGTGTTGCGGACATTGCTGCCTTAGATCTCCCCTGGCTATACCCCTGCCACACGTACTCCAACAGTTCCTCGCGAGCGTTCTTACCCGCCTCTCCTTTTCCTATCCTGAACGCCTGCCATTCGCTGAAAGCCGCCTCGTACGTCCTCAGCGTCCGCGGTGCCACTGCCTTTCTTGCTAGCCTTGCTAGCCCGGCTTGATAATCTGCCAGATATAATCAGGACAGTGTAAACCCTCCGACCTGGCTTGTGGTGCGAGCGCCCTGAATCTATCCCACTGGAACCTGGAAAGCGCATCCGCAATCTCATTTTCCACCCCCGGGACGTGGCGCGCTATGAAGTCTATGTTCTTTTGCAAGCAGCGCAGCACTAGGTGCCTCAGTAGCCTGAGCGCTTGTGGCGATTCCGCTTTCTGGTTGCTTATCGCCTGTACCACCCCTAAGTTATCGCACCAGAATACTATGCTTTTGTTCGCCAACCTGCCTGCCCATTACTCCACCGCCACTATTATCGGGAAGAGCTCCAGCAGCAACATATTTTTTGTCCACCCGGCCTCTCGCCATGCCTCCGGCCAGGGCTGCGCGCACCATTCCCCCGCCAAGTAAGCCCCAAAGCCAACTGCCCCAGAGGCGTCGGTGTACAATTGTAGCCCTGTGCTGTGCACCGGCTCGGGCAGCCATACTCGGACCCCATTGAACTCCTTTAGGAATTCCAACCATACCCGCATGTCCTGCCTCAGCTCGCTTGATATGCGTATCTTATATCGCGCTTTCCTGACCCCGCAGGTCGCCCTCTCTAACCTGCGACAAAACACTTTGCCCATGGGAATGACCCTGCATGCAAAATTCAACAATCCTAACAGCGACTGCATCTGTTTTAGCGTGACTTTTTCCGCCCCTGCGCATTCCTGCAGCCTGCCCCTCAGTTTTTCTATCTTCTCTACCGGTAGTCTGCACAGGCCAAGCTCCGTGTCAATCTCTATGCCTAGAAATGTTAGCCTTGGTGTGGGCCCTTCCGTCTTCTCTGCTGCTATCGGGACCCCTAGCTGACTGAAAAGCGCATGCGTCGAGAATAATAGCTCCTTGCACTCCTTGCTGCCCTTAGGGCCCATTAGCAGGAAGTCGTCTAAGTAATGTGTTACCCCGCTCGCGCCTGTCCCTGCCTTCACGCACCATTCTAGGAATGAGCTGAACCTCTCGAAGAAAGCGCATGAGATAGAGCAACCCATTGGTAGGCATTTGTCTATGTAGTATTGTTCGCCTAGCTTAAAACCCATGTACCTGAAGGAATTTGGGTGGAGTGGTAGCAGGCGAAACGCGGACTCGATATCCACTTTCGCCAGCAACGCCCCTTCGCCGCATCCCTGCACCATGGCTAGCGCCTGCTCGAACGATTGGTATGATACGCTACAAGCCTGGGGGTCTAGGGCATCGTTTATTGATTCGCCCTCTGGAAAAGATAGGTGCTGTATCAACCGGAACTTCCCTGCCTCCTTCTTAGGGACGACCCCTAGCGGTGAAACGCACAGCCCTTCTAGGGGCGGCGAGGGGAATGGTCCAGCCATGCGCCCCAACTGGATTTCCCCGTCTATTTTGGCCCTGACCACCTCCGGGAAATCTCTTGCTGACTTTAAATTAGAGATGAGCGCCAGAAATTTTTCGGGTTTTGTGTTTTGGTTTTGGGTTCGGTTCCGCGGCCGTGTTTTGGGTTCGAACGCGTTTTGGCAAAACCTCACCGAATTTTTTTTGTCGGATTCGGGTGTGTTTTGGATTCGGGTGTTTTTTTCCAAAAACACTAAAAAACAGCTTAAATCATAGAATTTGGGGGTCATTTTGATCCCAAAGTATTATTAACCTCAAAAACCATAATTTACACTCATTTTCAGTCTATTCTGAATACCTCACACCTCACAATATTATTGTTAGTCCTAAAATTTGCACCGAGGTCGCTGTGTGAGTAAGATAAGCGACCCTAGTGGCCGACACAAACACCGGGCCAATCTAGGAGTGGCACTGCAGTGTCACGCAGGATGTCCCTTCCAAAAAACCCTCCCCAAACAGCACATGACGCAAAGAAAAAAAGAGGCGCAATGAGGTAGCTGTGTGAGTAAGATTAGCGACCCTAGTGGCCGACACAAACACCGGGCCCATCTAGGAGTGGCACTGCAGTGTCACGCAGGATGGCCCTTCCAAAAAACCCTCCCCAAACAGCACATGACGCAAAGAAAAAAAGAGGCGCAATGAGGTAGCTGTGTGAGTAAGATTAGCGACCCTAGTGGCCGACACAAACACCGGGCCCATCTAGGAGTGGCACTGCAGTGTCACGCAGGATGGCCCTTCCAAAAAACCCTCCCCAAACAGCACATGACGCAAAGAAAAAAAGAGGCGCAATGAGGTAGCTGACTGTGTGAGTAAGATTAGCGACCCTAGTGGCCGACACAAACACCGGGCCCATCTAGGAGTGGCACTGCAGTGTCACGCAGGATGTCCCTTCCAAAAAACCCTCCCCAAACAGCACATGACGCAAAGAAAAAAAGAGGCGCAATGAGGTAGCTGACTGTGTGAGTAAGATTAGCGACCCTAGTGGCCGACACAAACACCGGGCCCATCTAGGAGTGGCACTGCAGTGTCACGCAGGATGTCCCTTCCAAAAAACCCTCCCCAATCAGCACATGATGCAAAGAAAAAGAAAAGAAAAAAGAGGTGCAAGATGGAATTGTCCTTGGGCCCTCCCACCCACCCTTATGTTGTATAAACAAAACAGGACATGCACACTTTAACCAACCCATCATTTCAGTGACAGGGTCTGCCACACGACTGTGACTGATATGACGGGTTGGTTTGGACCCCCCCCAAAAAAGAAGCAATTAATCTCTCCTTGCACAAACTGGCTCTACAGAGGCAAGATGTCCACCTCATCTTCACCCTCCGATATATCACCGTGTACATCCCCCTCCTCACAGATTATCAATTCGTCCCCACTGGAATCCACCATCTCAGCTCCCTGTGTACTTTGTGGAGGCAATTGCTGCTGGTCAATGTCTCCGCGGAGGAATTGATTATAATTCATTTTAATGAACATCATCTTCTCCACATTTTCTGGATGTAACCTCGTACGCCGATTGCTGACAAGGTGAGCGGCGGCACTAAACACTCTTTCGGAGTACACACTTGTGGGAGGGCAACTTAGGTAGAATAAAGCCAGTTTGTGCAAGGGCCTCCAAATTGCCTCTTTTTCCTGCCAGTATAAGTACGGACTGTGTGACGTGCCTACTTGGATGCGGTCACTCATATAATCCTCCACCATTCTATCAATGTTGAGAGAATCATATGCAGTGACAGTAGACGACATGTCCGTAATCGTTGTCAGGTCCTTCAGTCCGGACCAGATGTCAGCATCAGCAGTCGCTCCAGACTGCCCTGCATCACCGCCAGCGGGTGGGCTCGGAATTCTGAGCCTTTTCCTCGCACCCCCAGTTGCGGGAGAATGTGAAGGAGGAGATGTTGACAGGTCGCGTTCCGCTTGACTTGACAATTTTGTCACCAGCAGGTCTTTCAACCCCAGCAGACCTGTGTCTGCCGGAAAGAGAGATCCAAGGTAGGCTTTAAATCTAGGATCGAGCACGGTGGCCAAAATGTAGTGCTCTGATTTCAACAGATTGACCACCCGTGAATCCTTGTTAAGCGAATTAAGGGCTGCATCCACAAGTCCCACATGCCTAGCGGAATCGCTCCCTTTTAGCTCCTTCTTCAATGCCTCCAGCTTCTTCTGCAAAAGCCTGATGAGGGGAATGACCTGACTCAGGCTGGCAGTGTCTGAACTGACTTCACGTGTGGCAAGTTCAAAGGGCATCAGAACCTTGCACAACGTTGAAATCATTCTCCACTGCACTTGAGACAGGTGCATTCCACCTCCTATATCGTGCTCAATTGTATAGGCTTGAATGGCCTTTTGCTGCTCCTCCAACCTCTGAAGCATATAGAGGGTTGAATTCCACCTCGTTACCACTTCTTGCTTCAGATGATGGCAGGGCAGGTTCAGTAGTTTTTGGTGGTGCTCCAGTCTTCTGTACGTGGTGCCTGTACGCCGAAAGTGTCCCGCAATTCTTCTGGCCACCGACAGCATCTCTTGCACGCCCCTGTCGTTTTTTAAAAAATTCTGCACCACCAAATTCAAGGTATGTGCAAAACATGGGACGTGCTGGAATTTGCCCATATTTAATGCACACACAATATTGCTGGCGTTGTCCGATGCCACAAATCCACAGGAGAGTCCAATTGGGGTAAGCCATTCCGCGATGATCTTCCTCAGTTGCCTTAAGAGGTTTTCAGCTGTGTGCGTATTCTGGAAAGCGGTGATACAAAGCGTAGCCTGCCTAGGAAAGAGTTGGCGTTTGCGAGATGCTGCTACTGGTGCCGCCGCTGCTGTTCTTGCGGCGGGAGTCCATACATCTACCCAGTGGGCTGTCACAGTCATATAGTCCTGACCCTGCCCTGCTCCACTTGTCCACATGTCCGTGGTTAAGTGGACATTGGGTACAACTGCATTTTTTAGGACACTGGTGAGTCTTTTTCTGACGTCCGTGTACATTCTCGGTATCGCCTGCCTAGAGAAGTGGAACCTAGATGGTATTTGGTAACGGGGGCACACTGCCTCAATAAATGTCTAGTTCCCTGTGAACTAACGGCGGATACCGGACGCACGTCTAACACCAACATAGTTGTCAAGGACTCAGTTATCCGCTTTGCAGTAGGATGACTGCTGTGATATTTCATCTTCCTCGCAAAGGACTGTTGAACAGTCAATTGCTTACTGGAAGTAGTACAAGTGGGCTTACGACTTCCCCTCTGGGATGACCATCGACTCCCAGCGGCAACAACAGCAGCGCCAGCAGCAGTAGGCGTTACACGCAAGGATGCATCGGAGGAATCCCAGGCAGGAGAGGACTCGTCAGAATTGCCAGTGACATGGCCTGCAGGACTATTGGCATTCCTGGGGAAGGAGGAAATTGACACTGAGGGAGTTGGTGGGGTGGTTTGCGTGAGCTTGGTTACAAGAGGAAGGGATTTACTGGTCAGTGGACTGCTTCCGCTGTCACCCAAAGTTTTTGAACTTGTCACTGACTTATTATGAATGCGCTGCAGGTGACGTATAAGGGAGGATGTTCCGAGGTGGTTAACGTCCTTACCCCTACTTATTACAGCTTGACAAAGGGAACACACGGCTTGACACCTGTTGTCCGCATTTCTGGTGAAATACCTCCACACCGAAGAGCTGATTTTTTTGGTATTTTCACCTGGCATGTCAACGGCCATATTCCTCCCACGGACAACAGGTGTCTCCCCGGGTGCCTGACTTAAACAAACCACCTCACCATCAGAATCCTCCTGGTCAATTTCCTCCCCAGCGCCAGCAACACCCATATCCTCCTCATCCTGGTGTACTTCAACACTGACATCTTCAATCTGACTATCAGGAACTGGACTGCGGGTGCTCCTTCCAGCACTTGCAGGGGGCGTGCAAATGGTGGAAGGCGCATGCTCTTCACGTCCAGTGTTGGGAAGGTCAGGCATCGCAACCGACACAATTGGACTCTTCTTGTGGATTTGGGATTTCAAAGAACGCACAGTTCTTTGCGGTGCTTTTGCCAGCTTGAGTCTTTTCAGTTTTCTAGCGAGAGGCTGAGTGCTTCCATCCTCATGTGAAGCTGAACCACTAGCCATGAACATAGGCCAGGGCCTCAGCCGTTCCTTGCCACTCCGTGTGGTAAATGGCATATTGGCAAGTTTACGCTTCTCCTCCGACAATTTTATTTTAGGTTTTGGAGTCCTTTTTTTACTGATATTTGGTGTTTTGGTTTTGACATGCTCTGTACTATGCCATTGGGCATCGGCCTTGGCAGACGACGTTGCTGGCATTTCATCGTCTCGGCCATGACTAGTGGCAGCAGCTTCAGCACGAGGTGGAAGTGGATCTTGATCTTTCCCTAATTTTGGAACCTCAACATTTTTGTTCTCCATATTTTAATAGGCACAACTAAAAGGCACCTCAGGTAAACAATGGAGATGGATGGATTGGATACTAGTATACAATTATGGACGGGCTGCCGAGTGCTGACACAGAGGTAGCCACAGCCGTGAACTACCGCACTGTACTGTGTCTGCTGCTAATATATAGACTGGTTGATAAAGAGATAGTATACTCGTAACTAGTATGTATGTATAAAGAAAGAAAAAAAAACCACGGTTAGGTGGTATATACAATTATGGACGGGCTGCCGAGTGCCGACACAGAGGTAGCCACAGCCGTGAACTACCGCACTGTACTGTGTCTGCTGCTAATATATAGACTGGTTGATAAAGAGATAGTATACTCGTAACTAGTATGTATGTATAAAGAAAGAAAAAAAAACCACGGTTAGGTGGTATATACAATTATGGACGGGCTGCCGAGTGCCGACACAGAGGTAGCCACAGCCGTGAACTACCGCACTGTACTGTGTCTGCTGCTAATATATAGACTGGTTGATAAAGAGATAGTATACTCGTAACTAGTATGTATGTATAAAGAAAGAAAAAAAAACCACGGTTAGGTGGTATATACAATTATGGACGGGCTGCCGAGTGCCGACACAGAGGTAGCCACAGCCGTGAACTACCGCACTGTACTGTGTCTGCTGCTAATATATAGACTGGTTGATAAAGAGATAGTATACTCGTAACTAGTATGTATGTATAAAGAAAGAAAAAAAAACCACGGTTAGGTGGTATATACAATTATGGACGGGCTGCCGAGTGCCGACACAGAGGTAGCCACAGCCGTGAACTACCGCACTGTACTGTGTCTGCTGCTAATATATAGACTGGTTGATAAAGAGATAGTATACTCGTAACTAGTATGTATGTATAAAGAAAGAAAAAAAAACCACGGTTAGGTGGTATATACAATTATGGACGGGCTGCCGAGTGCCGACACAGAGGTAGCCACAGCCGTGAACTACCGCACTGTACTGTGTCTGCTGCTAATATATAGACTGGTTGATAAAGAGATAGTATACTCGTAACTAGTATGTATGTATAAAGAAAGAAAAAAAACCACGGTTAGGTGGTATATACAATTATGGACGGGCTGCCGAGTGCCGACACAGAGGTAGCCACAGCCGTGAACTACCGCACTGTACTGTGTCTGCTGCTAATATATAGACTGGATGATAAAGAGATAGTATACTCGTAACTAGTATGTATGTATAAAGAAAGAAAAAAAAACCACGGTTAGGTGGTATATACAATTATGGACGGGCTGCCGAGTGCCGACACAGAGGTAGCCACAGCCGTGAACTACCGCACTGTACTGTGTCTGCTGCTAATATATAGACTGGTTGATAAAGAGATAGTATACTCGTAACTAGTATGTATGTATAAAGAAAGAAAAAAAAACCACGGTTAGGTGGTATATACAATTATGGACGGGCTGCCGAGTGCCGACACAGAGGTAGCCACAGCCGTGAACTACCGCACTGTACTGTGTCTGCTGCTAATATAGACTGGTTGATAAAGAGATAGTATACTACTAATATTATATACTGGTGGTCAGGTCACTGGTCACTAGTCACACTGGCAGTGGCACTCCTGCAGCAAAAGTGTGCACTGTTTAATTTTAATATAATATTATGTACTCCTGGCTCCTGCTATAACCTATAACTGGCACTGCAGTAGTGCTCCCCAGTCTCCCCCACAATTATAAGCTGTGTGAGCTGAGCAGTCAGACAGATATATAATATATATAGATGATGCAGCACACTGGCCTGAGCCTGAGCAGTGCACACAGATATGGTATGTGACTGACTGAGTCACTGTGTGTATCGCTTTTTTCAGGCAGAGAACGGATATATTAAATAAACTGCACTGTGTGTCTGGTGGTCACTCACTATATAATATATTATGTACTCCTGGCTCCTGCTATAACCTATAACTGGCACTGCAGTAGTGCTCCCCAGTCTCCCCCACAATTATAAGCTGTGTGAGCTGAGCAGTCAGACAGATATATATAATATTATATATAGATAATAGATGATGCAGCACACTGGCCTGAGCCTGAGCAGTGCACACAGATATGGTATGTGACTGAGTCACTGTGTGCTGTGTATCGCTTTTTTCAGGCAGAGAACGGATTATATTATGTACTCCTGGCTCCTGCTATAACCTATAACTGGCACTGCAGTAGTGCTCCCCAGTCTCCCCCACAATTATAAGCTGTGTGAGCTGAGCAGTCAGACAGATATATATAATATTATATATAGATAATAGATGATGCAGCACACTGGCCTGAGCCTGAGCAGTGCACACAGATATGGTATGTGACTGAGTCACTGTGTGCTGTGTATCGCTTTTTTCAGGCAGAGAACGGATTATAAATAAAAGTGGTGGTCACTGGTCACTATCAGCAAAACTCTGCACTGTACACTACTGAGTACTCCTAATGCTCCCCAAAATTAGTAAATCAAGTGTCTCTCTAATCTATTCTAATTCTAAACGGAGAGGACGCCAGCCACGTCCTCTCCCTATCAATCTCAATGCACGTGTGAAAATGGCGGCGACGCGCGGCTCCTTATATAGAATCCGAGTCTCGCGATAGAATCCGAGCCTCGCGAGAATCCGACAGCGTCATGATGACGTTCGGGCGCGCTCGGGTTAACCGAGCAAGGCGGGAAGATCCGAGTCGCTCGGACCCGTGAAAAAAAACATGAAGTTCTGGCGGGTTCGGATTCAGAGAAACCGAACCCGCTCATCTCTACTTTAAATTCCTCTTTGCTACTGCTGACACTGGCCTCTCTAGTGGCAACTTGAAACCCTCCCTGAACCCCTTTTCCAAAAAGGCCGCCTCCCCTCTTAGCGGGTAGCGGCCTAGCCAACGCTGTAGCGGTTCAGTATTTATTGGGGAGGGCGCCTTGCTTATCCCCCCCTTTACCTTGGGCGCGACTGCAGTCTTTGGCTGAATGATTTGCGTTGCAGCGTATGCATGTGTGCTTGTAACGGCAACCCGCTCCCCTGCTGCATGTGGCGGAATTAAACGCGTAGCATTTTCCTTTTGCTGCGGCGCTACCGCCTGCTTTTGGCAGAAAGGGCTGCCTGCGCTCTGTCGCTTGCGCCGCCTGATTTGTGACTTCCAGCCAAACTTCTACGTCTTTTACCCCAAAGCTAATGACCTTCAACCCTTCTTGCTTTTTTCTAAATTTCTCGTCATATTGCCTCCAAACCCATGCTCTGGCCGTCATGTACATGGTATGTATCATGTGCATGTAACGGAGGATGTTCAAGGCCTCGGCCGGCCTTGTTTCAATGTAGCATGCTGCGAAAACATACATACCCTCCGTCCAATGCGCGTAATCTCTCCGCGCCTCCTCTTCCCTTGCGCCCGCTGCCTTAGCCGCATCTAGACTGCGCTTCGCTTCCTCCGTCATTGCGAAGACGTCCACGAACTTCCCCTTACGTATACCATCCTTTACCTTTGGCCTAACCCCCCTCAATATTGCTGTATTAGCGCAGTGCACCATGCTCTCTTGCGAATCTGGCCCTGCGTCCCCCTTCTTCCCCGCCTCCCTGCTGCGCTTCTTGCTACTCCTTTTGCGTTTAAAATATTTTCTGAACTGTCGCCGCCTTTCGGCGGAGCTAGATGAGTCGCTCGAGTCAGTGTATGATTCGCTACTGCTAGAAAAAGACTTTCGCTCACCTGTTCCTGAAGCCTCGGGTGTCCGATTGACCATCTCTGCCGCTCCGTTCTGTCCCTCGTTGCGCAGCGCGCCCGCCGCGACTTGATCCGATGATGACCCTGCTGCCGGCTGTCTATCTTCTATGGAGGCTGGAACCTGTAACCTCACAGAGGACATGTGTAACGTATCTGCTGGTTGCTCCGCTGGGTGCCGCTGCTGCCCCTCTAGCGGCTGGAGGGCCTGCGCCCCACTGTTCTGTCCGCGGTCTCCTGACCCCAAACTTCCGCTGATCCCTGTCCCCATTGCCTGACCCGGATGCTGCTGCAGGCCGCTGTCAAAGGTGAGGGGCAGCCCGCATGACTGGAGGGGGGTTGCCCTGTGGAGGGCTCCTCCCGGGTGTGTGTAATGGCTTGCTGCTGCGGGCTGCGACGGGGGTGGGTACCATGGGGTTTGGGCGGTGGTGGGCCAGCAGCTCGCCCATTGTGGGTAATGGGCCGGGGGAAGGTGCAGCCCTGTCTGCCACCAGGGGGGGGGGAGCGCTGTGTGCTGCTGCCCCCATCCCATCTGCTGCACCGTTGCGTATTGCGGCTGGCTGCACGCCGCTTGTTCTGCCTGTGCGTGCGGTGTGAGGGAGCCCCGCACCAATATTGGTGGGTACGGGTGGCTCATATGCAGCGTCGCTGGGGGTGTATGCAAGGGCTCCGGCGGTGGGGCCTGTCCCGCCGGAGGCGTGCTATGCGGCTGCTGCTGCTGGGCACGCCCCATCATGTGTGGGTACATGCTGCTAATGCATAGGGATGCGGGGGGGGTACGTGTGGGCTCCGGCGGTGGTGCCTGTCCCGCCGGTGCCGGGATATGCTGTTGCTGGTTTGCACGCCCCAACATGTATGGGTACGTGCTATACATGTCCAGGGATGCGGGGGGTGTACATGCGGGCTCCGGCGGTGGGGCCTGTCCCTCCGGAGCCGCAATCTGCTGTTGCCGCCGCTGGTTTGCACGCCCCATCATGTGTGGGTCCGTGCCAATGCCTAGGGATGCGGGGGGGGGAGTCTGTGTGTGCTCCGGCGGTGGGGCCTGCACCGCCGAAGCCGGGGTTCCCGGCTGCCGCTGCTGTAGAGCGGCGCCAAGCGTGACGCGTTCGCTCGGCGCCGGAAGGGGAGGGTGTTGCGCGCCGAGCGACGGGATGTGCTGTATCACATCCCGCGACGGGCTGTGCGTTGGCGCGCCGGAGCCTGCCTCGAGCCCGCCGCGTGCCAGCCAAGTATGGAGGGGGGAAGCGGGTGGAGGTCTCGCCGACCCCGGCCGGGGCCCGTGGCAGCGTGCAGTACCGCGCGCTGGCGTGGACTCGGGTGCGTCTGTTTGTATGAGACGCCGGGGGGGGGGCTGCATTTCTCTTAGGCCTGGGCATGCTGCACGTGTGTGCTGGTTGTGCAGCGATGGGGCTTAAATGAACGTGAGCTAAACGGTGTATGAATGTTTGAATGTGGACTGCAGTGTGTGTATATACCTGCAGTTTGGGAGAGGGGGAGCGCAGGGAGGATTAGTAATGTAAATTGTACTTATTCTTTCCCTTGATTCCAGGAGCTGTGATGGTGGTGCCTTCTTGGATCCTTGATCAGCATGAAAGAGGGAGCCTGCCTGGCATTCCTGGTCTTTTGTATCTCCCAGGTAACTCTCCTCCCCTTTTTCCTATAGGATGCTGCTATGCTACCTGCTCTACCCCCCCCCCCCCCACCCCTCCCCTCCCCTTTTCACCTATTCTCTGCCCCTGGCTCCTTCTTATAAAAAACCCAGGACGCTTATTTATTATCGTGCCTAATTTGTCCCTTGAATTCTTTTAGCAGAGGGTCGGGCAGGCAGCTCAGCAATCGATACAGACAGACTGTGGCAGACATCATAATCAATGTCTGATCCCGGAAAAGTACTGCAGCTTGCTGAGTTTACAAACAATGGAGGACAAGCTGATGACAGCCACACAGTGCCCTATCCGCCCCCCATCCGACACTGCTGCACAGCGCACCACAAATACCTCTCCCCTTCTGCTGCAGGGGCAACAAACGACCTGGATCAATCCGGCACCGGGTTCCCGCCCTGATATGATGGACAGCCTATGTGTTGCACGAAGGGGCTCAGGTGGGGCATGCTGCTGAAGGTGATTGACATGGGAAACGGCCACTGAGGAATGACCGAGTCCTGCAGGACGCGCTGTGTGTCAGAGAACTGTGTGCGCCTCAACCAATACCATTCCTCAGTAGTGGCTGAGGCATACCCAGGACTCTGACTCACAGCGAGTCCTGCCGGACCCGGTCATTTTTAAAAAGTGAGTCCCCTGCTGCCTGTAACACGTAAAAACGCGCTACATCGCGTATTTTACAATCCCTGATATATAAGACAGAAAGTGAGGGGCGCACCAGGTGAGTATAAAAGTATCAATGATTTAATGACAAAGTAAAAGGTTCACATACATCTAAGAAAGAAATCATCAGCCTCACGCTCCTCCTGCGATACCTCCGGATGACTCACAGTGTAAACTCTGTAGGGCTGGTAGCAGCGGCGGCTCCGGCTCCAGGTCTACCTCTAGCAGAACGCTTGTCTGCAGTGTATTAAAGTGTTTCCCGGCCTCAGATCTCCGCTCCCCATGGACACAGACTATGACGTCTGTTAGCTTCAGTCCACAGGCCATACCCAACCAGTTTCGTCATTAGACTTTGTCAGGGGTGTGTGGCCTGAGTGGTTTGGTTTGTTACAAGGTTTGGTAATTATATGTTATAATATAAATGTATGTAATGATGGGGTTAATAGACTGCTGGTTAAACGGGCTATGTATTATATACTATAGAATGTGGATGTATTATATGCTACCGCTTCCACTGGTAAATGATAAATATGTATGTATTTTTAATTGTGACTATTATGAAATGTCGTTTTAATAGTTAATGAACTTGTATTATGCTAATGGGTTAAAGAATGTATAAATGTGCTAATTTGCATAGTAGATTGAAATGATCATAAATGCTGAGCAGTTGCTAGCTTGGCCACACACCCCTGACGAAGTCAAACGACGAAACCGGTTGGGCGTGGACTGTGGACTGAAGCTGACAGACGTCATAGCCTTTTACTTTGTCATTAAATCATTGATACTCACCTATTGCGCCCCTCACTTTCTGTCTTTTACATGTGTCTGATAAACCTGTGGTAAGGTTCAAACCAGAGGAGGCAGCACTAAACATATATATTAAGGACAACGAACTTTTAAAGCTATAATAAGGACCTGAGTGGACTCTGCGCAACATATTTCTTTGTGTATATATATATATATATATATATATTTATATATTATAGATGTGATGTCACCGGATCCCGACTGCAGGGGTGCAGCGTGGGTGATGGTCTCGGTGGAGGTTTCCTCTCCTCTCTCCCTATATAAGGTAAGAAATTGTATGTCTTCTTTTGTGTCCTGACGAAATGTTATAAAATAAAATGAAACATTGACAAGATTAGCTTCCAGCCATGTTGACTTCTTAAACACCAGTGATCTGGATTTACAAGACCTGCGAGTGCCGCAGTTATTGTATGTATGTATGTATGTATGTATGTATGAATGTATGTATGATATTTTGACACCCCCCATGGATCAATGGGTGGCAGCTCGTGCCCAGTAAATGGATAAAATGAAAAAAAGTGAAGTGCAATAGAGCGCCTACTGGTGTTTATCGAGAATCTGGATTTATAGAATTTTTATGTAGCCAGTTCACCATGTGAAAAGTGCAGAGTGTAAGTTTAAGACGGATTGACTTAGCTTCCTTGGGAACAGCTTCAGTCTGATGATGCTTTTTAGGACATGTAAAACAGAAATAAAACCAACATAGTGTGTACTGTTTGAATTATAAATAATGTTTAACGCTTTAGGGACCTTGCTAGTCCCAATATAGAAAAATAAGTTGGATAATAGGTACTGATTCCAGTACACAAGGGCTGGACAGATATTTATAAAACAAGAAATTTTAATATAACAAATCCTGAAATAAATGTAGGTAGCACACGTACAAAAATAAAATTGTATAAACAGCTTATCTGTCCACAAACGAAATCACCATGTGAGCAGCAGCCCAATCCTATTGGTGAATGTTAAAATGTCCTGAAGCAAATGCAGGTAGCATACGTACAAGATATAAAATTAAAACAGCTTATCTGTCCATTCAGAGAAGTCGTGGGTGAGTCATAAGTCCCGGTCCCGACGCCTTTCGTCCTGTAGCATAGGACTTCATCAAGGGGATACATAGTGGGAGCACAGCAGGGTATTTATGAGGTAGATCATTAGTCACATGACTACCAGGAAGCAGACATCACTTCCTGTGAGGACTGGAATGTATTTACTACTACATTTTTAATATACCTCTACTCAGGCAAGTTAATATAAGTAAAAAGCAGATGTAGAACACACATATATTGCCATGAATACATAAAAACATAAAAACGAGGGCTTTCTATACCAAAAACGGCTCTGGAGCGGCTGTGAACCGCATCTTTGAGCCGCATGATGTCACTTCCGCCCGGCGCTGTGGAGAGCGGTTGTGCGCCATGTGACACGCGGCGTGAGCCGCAAACGTCACTTCCGCCGGACGCTTGAGGAGATAGTTCATGGTAACACACTATGTCTTGCTCGCCGCGTCACTTCCCGCTAAGGAGTGTCTCATTTAAGTCCGGCTGGGGTAGGGTGGAGATTAAAAAGTCCTGGAACGCACGGCCATCTCCGGATGCTTTAGCCCAGACAATTCTTGTTAGTAGTGGCGCCGTGGAACGCACGGCCATTTTGGCAGAAACTTAATGTACAGGAAGAAAATATACGGATCTTTTATATCTAAAAATGATTAAAAATTTTTTTAGTATAGTGATACATGTTAAAAAATAATCAAAATAGTTTACAGGATAGAATTAAATAAATATTTGTTAATGATCTCAAATAGGTGGAAGTGCACTTAGGTGAGTTATAGGAAAACCATATATCTGAGTATGTGGCTTAAAGTGAGGATGATTAAAAAATGTATATGTGTGTGTGTGTGTGTGTGTGTATATATATATATATATATATATATATATATATATATAACAATTCGGGCGACACTCCCGTTGTCCTTCATGTCTTATAGGCCCTACACACATGCCGATCTTTCTGCATGATATGAACGATCTCGTTCATTAATGAACGAGATAACGTTCATATCGTGCAGTGTGGAGTCACCAGCGATGAACGATGCGCGGCCCATCGCTGGGGACATGTCGGCTGTGCATGCAGGCCAATATGGACGAGATCGTCCATATTTGCCTGCAAGTCTACGGAGCCGGGTGACGGGGGGAGTGAAGAAACTTCACTCCCCCCGTCACTGCCCCCCCGCCGCCGGGTCGCCCGTCGGCCGTATCGGCCGTCGGGCACCTCGGCGGCACCTCGTTAAATGTGTAGGGCCCATTAGTACATGTACAGCTTGGTGTGCGGGGGGACACCGGGGGTTAATCCCCATTGTATTTCTAGCTTAGACTACCCCCTCCCTTTCACACACCTGAATTGTATTTTCTAATTAATATGAGCAACTACCCCCAGAAAAAGCTTTAATAGAAGCCTTGATTCTTCTAATGTAATAGAACTTTCCATCTTCTCTCTAGCCTCTACGGAATGAGTTGGGATAGCAATTTCCCTCACATAGCTCTGTAGTTCCACCTGGCTACATGATTATCTTGAGGAATATGTATTCTTAAAAAAGGTTAAAAAAAAACCTCAGCAATCTGAGGAGAGAACCCACCAGATCACCCTCTACTGTCATCATTATCATAATATTAGCAGGACGTTCAGTGTTAACTAAATACACTAAGTAGCTACCTGCCCTATCTGAATTTAAATATTGAATATGTGATGTAAAAAGCAAACGACCTTTCACTCATTCCTGCATATGATTGATCTATTCTTTTTGAGCACTTAGCCACTCTGTCCTAGATGAATCCAATTTATCGGCCAAATCAATTCCAAAACCCTACATTTTGTTTCGAGCTCAAAAATCCATCTTTCTACTTCTAGGCAGCATCTTCAGCTCAGCAATTTTCTTCAATAATGTACCTCGTTGAAAGGCTTTAATCGTATCCCAAAAATCTCTAGAGGCTGAACTTAAATTACCCATAAAAACCTGACCATACTTCCTCCAATTCAGACCCTGCTCCCATTTGTAGTGACCATCAAGTATGACATTTCCAAAAAGCCTGTCCAATATCTACCTTCATATCTAATTGGAGAATAAGTGGTGCATGATCAGATATACCTCTGGCCTTATATTCTATGCTACATATACGAGATAGAATATTCCTAGAGATAAAAGCCATGAATATCCTAAAACAATAGGAGCAATGAATAACAATGGCCACCAAAGCACGCTGGGCTCTCCGGCCTAACACATATATATTGTCCCAGTATACTCAGGAACCCTGTCTCACATATCCCCGGAGTTATATCCAGGAATTCATGTTATACAAAGTACCACAACGTGCATCAATCTGTCAACCACCAGGTGCTATGCGGTCAAGCCAGGCACCAGCCTCTCATGATGTAATGAACATCTTAGTCTCACAATCTACCAGGGATGTGCAGTCAGGGGAGGATTAGTGGTTAAAATAATGCAAAGAAGATACTTATGAAACATATTCTGTGTCATAAGTATCTGCTTTGTACAAACCAATTCTACACTAAAAATAGGTTTGGGAGGCCCGATAGCGGTGCCTCCCGTTGCTAATAGGAAAGCTGCTGGAATGGGGGCCGGGCGGGGGCAGGGCCAAGCCATGGGCATTAAAAGCCCATTGGAAATAACATTGAAAGCGGCACTAGTTTGAGTGGCTCGGTGACAGGGGCATGCTTTCACTGCACATGAAAGCACGCCCCTGTCAATCACCCAGATGTGATTGGACAGCGGATCTGTCAATGGATACAGCTGTCCAGTGATGGATCCGCTGTCATCACTGGTTGGGCAGCTGGATGTGCAGTGGAGGTATGGCGTTAGAGGCGGCGGTGGGACCCGGCGGGGATACTTGGCAAGATGGCAGGCCTGGATCCAAGAGGAGGTTCCAATTTAAAAAATGGCGCCGTTAGCGGCATTTTCTCTGGCTGGGTCCACAGGATTATCCACAGGATCACATTGGGATATTGTCGAGCGACAGCGAAAATGGCACCAACACGGTCACGAGCTTTCTGGCCTCCCCGGATGCATTGGGGCCTCCACTATATAGTCCCGCCCACTGACTCAGTCAGATCAGTTTTTTGCTTGGTGCGGCAGGAAGCCGCATGGTCACAGGGCTGCTGTGAAAGCAGCCTCAAGTTTTCATTACTTTATTTTTATAGACTTACTGTTTTGGTTTGAGCGACTTCTCTTAACAGCGTCTTAAACGTGTATTAGAAAGAGTCGCTCCAACAACTCCCCACCGGGTCGCAACAACGCTTACCTTCGCGGTACAGTGCTGTCTCGACGGGCGTCTGTGTCGGATGTTCTAGCAGGTCCAGCAGACGTTACCAGGCTGTGGCCGGAGCATGGGGAGACAGTGAGTATATGGACTTCCTCTTACTAGAGGGGTCAGGACACAGCTGCGCTGATTTGGTGGAGACTACAAACAGCGTGTTGATGCGCCGAACATCTCGAGTGTGACAGCGCTACGCTCCGGGGATCATAGGCGCCAGGACTAGGTGAGGCCGCGATCCTGGGAGTTTAAGTCAACAGGGGGTTTCAGACGCTCTCCTGGCCGTCCCTCCTCCGAGTTCATGGCCAGTTCCCGCGGGTCTCTCGTTTCATGAACTGAATGACCTCACTTCCGGCTCAGACGCTACCACGAGGGTACTCGGTCGCAGCTTAGACGCTGCGGTTGTGTACACTGGATATAAACCCGCCCAGACCGAGTCGCAGGCCTTTAGTGTCTGCATGCACGTGGAGTCGCTCAGCGTCCGTGTCCGTTGGTGAGCGTCCGTGTCCGTTATCAGTTACCAAGAGCGGCAGTGTACACCAGTAGCGTCTGAATCCACTCAGCGTCTTTCGAGCGTCTTTGCTTGGATATGGAAGTGTGGTGAGTCTCCCTGTATCCCGCTCCCTGGAGGCAGGGTATACAGTACTAAAAATTCCTTCTACTTCTTAGTGTGCACTGTTAATTTTTAGTACCTATTGCATATGAGACCTGTATGTTACTGTGTTTTCTGCATGTTATGTTGAAAAAGAACCAGTTAAACAGAAGTACAATTTTCCTACTTATGTATAAGTTATTATGGAGGTTGTATTCTCATATGACAATGTCTAATGCTTTAACATGTGACTGACTGCTAGTATGTGTGCTGACTTTTCTGTGTAATGTCAGTCCTGTTCAGACCCTCAAATCAGGTGCACTGTGGTCAGATTGATTTCACCTCTATATACTGATTATAGGGTGTGGTTCAGTCACAAAATTGTGTAGTCAATATCAGAAAAAATGTCTGTGAGCGGCAAAAGTGATAAGGAGAATTTGTCAAGCACTCCTACAGCCCTAACATGCTTATCTTGTAAGTCAGGGGTAATTGATATGATTCAATTGGTCACTTATGAGGGTTTGTGTGCAAACTGTTTCGCTTTTCAGCGAAGTAAAAAACAGGAGTTAGTTCAACCTCCAGTAGAGCCACCATGGAATATGTTCGCAAAGACTCTATCTTCAATAGCGGACAGGTTAGCTCCAGTAGCACCACTTCAAGGGTTAGGTTACACTATGAACCCATACATGCAGCTCCCTTCCTATGGTTTGGTTCCAGTAGCCTCTACAAGCAACCAAGGGGTAGGTAAGACTAAGACAGATACGTCTGTATGGCAGACTACACAAGAGGATACATCGGATGATGATGCGGAAACAATAGATTCAACTCCGTATGATGATCAGTCGCAGAGCTTTAGTTCAGATGATGTAGCTGAACTCATTAATGCAGTAAAGGCTGTGCTTTCTCTGGAAGAACCAGCCAAGACAGCGTTAAAAGCAAAAGCACCTGTATTCAAACGAACAAAGTCAGTGAAAGCTGAATTTCCAGCGTCAGAGGAGTTGACGGAAAAGATGGATGAGTCTTGGGCAGCGCCCGGTAAAAAGTATAAGATTCCTAGGAGATGGGATTCTTATTATCCATTTCCTGCTGGAGATTGTTCGAAGAGAGAAGTTCCTCCAAAAGTAGATGCACATGTTCTGCGACTAGTGCACAAATCTGCTTTGCTACTGTAATCTACCTCTTTGAATGATGTCACAGACAGGAGGGTAGAGAGCCTATTGAAAAATATTTTTTCTCTTGTGGGTGCAGTGGTAAGACCTGCTATGGCTTCGGCCTGGGTAGCAAAGGCAATGGGCGAATGGATAGAGGAACTAGAGAATGACATCCCCTCTCCTACTAGGGAGCAAGAGGATCGTCTTTGCCGTTTAAGACAATCTGCCCAGTATTTAGAAGAAGCAGCCATTGATGTAGGCACTGTTGCTTCTAAAGCTTCAGCCCTGGCAGTAGTCGCTCGCAGAGCAGTCTGGCTACGGACCTGGAAGGCAGATGCGGAGTCCAAGAAGGAATTGGAAGCATTGCCTTTCGTGGGTAATATATTATTTAGAAAACCTTTATCGGATATCCTAGAGTCAGAGGCTGAATCGAAGAAGGTCAGATTTCTGGCTACCTACAACCCTAAGTCCAAGGGTTTAAAATTTCACTCATTTCGCTGGCAAAGCAAAGCGAAAGGTAAAGAGGAGCCTAAACAACCCTAGTTTAAATCCAGGGGTAGGAAGCAGTGGGCTAGCAAAAAGCCAGCTTCCAAACCTGAACAAAAGCCCTCAGCCTGAAGAGACGGGCCTCCGCCTGGAGGATTCCAGGGTTGGGGGCCGACTCCTGCAATTTGCACCCACATGGCAACAGTCAACAACAGATACCTGGGTGCAGAAGGTAGTATCTCAGGGGTATGGGTTCCCATTCAGGAGGCAGCCTCCTCAAAGATTTTTTTGCACCAGCCCGTCTCGTATAGAGTCGAAGGCCAATGCCCTGCACGAAGCAGTCCAAAAATTACTGCAGTCAGGTGTGATTGTCCCAGTACCTCCATCACAAAAGGGACAGGGGTATTACTCCAATCTGTTTCTAATCCAGAAACCAAATGGGTCATATCGACCAATTCTAAATCTGAAGATGTTGAACAATTACATATGGATCCCGAAGTTCCACATGGAGACGTTACGCTCCATAATGTTGGCTATGGAACCGGGAGACTATATGGTATCTCTGGATGTGCGGGATGCTTACCTACATGTGCCTATAGCACTATCACATCAGTATTACCTCAGGTTTGCCATCCTCAAGGAACACTTCCAGTTCCAAGCTCTGCCCTTCGGGCTAGCTACAGCACCCAGGGTGTTTACCAAGATCATGGTGGTTATGGCAGCTTGTCTGTGCAAACAAGGGATAAGGATATTCCCATACATAGACGACCTATTAATCTTAGCACAGTCGCAAGATTTACTGTTGAGCCATCTCCAACAGACGATAGTTTGTTTACAGAGACACGGGTGGCTCATAAATTGGGAGAAGTCGTCCCTGAATCCATCACAGCGGATGGTTCATTTGGGAGCCATATTGGATTCAGACCTACAGAGAGTTCTCTTACCAGAGAAGAAAATAGTCAAGGTGCAGGTCATGGCTCAGGAAGCGTTGCAAGCCCAGACAATGTCAGTCCATGCAGCAATGCGACTGTTGGGTCTGATGGTATCAACGTTCGACATGGTGGAATATGCGCAATTCCACTCCAGACCATTGCAGCACCTCATTTTGACAAAATGGAACGGAAATCATCAAACAATAAAGAAGCAGATGATAAAGAGTCCAGTAAATATAAAAAGGTCTCTAGCATGGTGGCTACAGACAGACCATTTAAACAAGGGGAGACCCTTTTGGATAAAAGAGTGGCAAGTCCTGACGACAGATGCCAGCCTGCAAGGTTGGGGGGCGGTACTCGGAAGCCTATGGTTCCAGGGAAAATGGACCGCAAGGGAAAGTCGCCTGCCGATAAATCTGTTAGAAATAAGAGCCATTTACTTGGCCCTAGTTCAGGCAAAGGACAATCTACAAGGAAGACCAGTCCAGATCCGCTCAGACAATGCGACGGCAGTAGCATACCTAAATCATCAAGGAGGGACTCACAGCAAGAGTCTGATGGAGGAAGTAACTCCCATTCTAAAGTGGGCAGAACTCCATCTCCCAGCATTGTCAGCAGTATTTGTCCCGGGTGTACTAAATTGGGAAGCGGATTTTCTCAGTCGGCACACCATTCAGGAAACCGAATGGGCACTACACCCAGAAGTGTTTCAGACACTGGTGAACAAATGGGGTCTACCGGAGATAGACCTTATGGCGTCTCGTCTAAACAACAAAGTTCCGAGGTACGGATCAAGAACAAGGGACCCAGGAGCAGTCCTGGTAGACGCACTGTCAGTAGAATGGAGGTTTCAGCTGGCATATCTGTTCCCTCCAATATCTCTGTTACCCAGAGTAGTGAGAAAGATAAAACAGGCAAAAGGAGCAATCATTCTAATAGCTCCAGCTTGGCCAAGAAGGCATTGGTACACAGATCTGTGGAGAATGTCCGTGGAAGCACCGACACTGCTCCCTCAACGTCCAGATCTGTTAATGCAGGGTCCTTGTTGTCACAGTCATCTGGATCGCCTGTCTTTGACGGCGTGGCTGTTGAAACCTCTATCTTAGAGGCTAAAGGATTTTCAAAGCAAGTAATCAAAACCATGCTTAGAGCAAGAAAGCCTTCTTCGGCCCGTGTATATCATAGAATATGGCAAGCCTATATTCATTGGTGTTCTGGAAAAAATTACAATCCAAGAGCCTTTAAAGTAGCTAGAATTTTGGATTTTCTGCAGGCAGGATTGGATAAGGGGTTGAAGGTTGCTTCCTTGAGGGTGCAAGTCTCAGCGTTGACTGTATGGTTTCAGCAGAAGATTGCTGACCTACAGGATGTACGTACGTTTTTTCAAGGAGTAGTACATATTCAACCTCCATTTGTTCCTCCTGCAGCTCCCTGGGATTTGAATTTAGTTCTTAAATTTCTCCAGGGTCCTTTGTTTGAACCACTTGAGAGAGCGGATCTTAAGTGGTTAACGATTAAAGTTCTTTTTTTACTGGCAATGGCGTCAGCCAGAAGAGTGTCAGATTTAGGAGCATTATCATGTAAGTCTCCTTTCCTAAGTTTTTTTCCAGACAGAGCAGTTCTCAGAACGAGATCTAGTTATCTTCCAAAGGTGGTGTCAAAGTTTCACCTGAATGAAGAGATTGTAGTCCCAGCTTTTCAGGTATCGGGACTATCTGCGGGAGAAGCGTCACTGGACGTGGTTCGGTATTTAAAAATCTATATAGATCGTACTAGTGCCATCAGGAAAACAGATTCCCTCTTCATCCTCTACGGATTCCATAGGAGAGGTTGGCCTGCTAGTAAACAGACGCTGGCGAGATGGCTCCGAGTGGTAATATATGAAGCTTATTCTCATGCAGATCTCCCTATTCCGGCTAATGTCTCTGCACACTCTACACGTAAGGTAGGTCCTTCTTGGGCAGCACAACAGGGTGCATCAGCAGAACAGATATGTAAGGCAGCCACATGGTCTTCCATAAACACATTCATCAGACATTATGCCTTGGATACTTTTGCCTCTCATGACGCAGACTTCGGGCGAAAGGTCCTCCTGTGCAATCAGGAGCGTCCCCACCACTAAAATGGCTTTGGGAATCCCAATGTTATCCTGTGGATAATCCTGTGGACCCAGCCAGAGAAATAAACGTTATGGTAAGAACTTACCGTTGATAACGTGATTTCTCTTATGTCCACAGGTATCCACAGGGATCCCACCCGGACGCATCTGATTTGAGGATCTAGACAAACACTAAAAACCTCTTCCTTCTTGTATGGAAGGGTGTGCATGTGTGTTCTTATCGCCTGTACAGGTCTCTACCTAATGTTCCTGCCTATGATCGCTGTGGAAAGAACTGATCTGACTGAGTCAGTGGGCGGGACTATATAGTGGAGGCCCCAATGCATCCTGGGAGACCAGAAAGCTCGTGACCGTGTTGGTGCCATTTTCGCTGTCGCTCGACAATATCCCAATGTTATCCTGTGGATACCTGTGGACATAAGAGAAATCACGTTATCAACGGTAAGTTCTTACCATAACGTTTATTTTTAAATCTAAGATGGCCGCCGAAAGCCAATCACGGCTCACCGCATCATCGCTCTGCCCATTGGGTCTGGCTTATAAAAACCAGCGCGAGGCAGCGATGGTCAGGCCGGCGGCGGAGAAGGAGCGTGCAGAAGATGGCGGAAAGTCCTGGGAGGCGGCGGCCATGGAAAAGAGCTGACCAAAGGCCGCCGCCAACCCAGGTGAAGACAGAAGACGACAGAAAGCCCTGGGGAGGCGGCGGCCATTCAAAAGAGCTGCCCAAAGGCCGCCGCCCACCCAGGTGAAGACGCGGAAGCCCTGGGAAGGAGGATCCCCCCAGGTGAAGACAGAAGACTCCAAAAGTCCAGGGGAGGCGGCGGCCATGGAAAAGAGCTGCCCAAAGGCCGCTGCCCACCCAGGAGAAGATGCTGCAAAATAAACTTTTTGAAATAAATTGTGTTGTGTATTTATTTTAATATTTTCTTTACAGGCGGACTATAGGTGCCAGCGGGCCCTTAATGGCCGGGCATGCTGGCAGTTGTGGTTCTCCAAGTGCCGGCATGCTGGGGCAGGCTTGCTGGGACCTGTTGGCCGCCTGTAAAGAACAATATTAGCATGGCATGAACCCCGCACCCACCGCCACCAGGGGTGCGGGGCATAGCACTGGGCTTTCAGCCCAGTGCTGGTTGTTGCTCGGGAGGGGGGACCCCATTCATTTTTTTTTCTGGGGCCCCCCGCTTCCCGAGGAATTTCAGCCCTGGGCTGACTGGTTTGGGGAAGTCTAATGCGATGGCAGGGGGACCCCACACTGAGTGTCCCCCCTGCTATGGCATTACTCCCCCTGGCTGGTTTAGCCTGGTGCTGGTTTTGTGTAGGTATGGGGACTCCCCCCCCAAAAAAAATAAAAAAAATAAAAAAAATCTCCATTGAGTGTGGCATACACTGGGTGTGGCATACACTGCACAGCTTGTGTTTACCCATGTTTCACAGTAAGCACAATAACATACACACAGACTGCCCTAACTGTATGTGAGAGGAGACACAAGAGAGAAGGACACCAGCACACCCCAAAGCTGTATAGCCCCAGTGAGGCTTGCAGCTTGCTATATCACAGTAACCACTAATACATTTTGTCCAGATGAGGACCCAGAAAGTGTACAATAGCGTCTCTCCCCCTTTGTTACACCCTGTACCAGTTTTCCAGCGTGTCTTGTGAGGCAGGAAGTGCTGTGTGTGCTGTCTGTGGCTGCATTAAGCAGAGGAAGGTACCAAAATGCCTCTGGTCCCACTCTGAGGTAGATCCGCCCCCTCCAATGGCGCCGGAGCTACAGTGAATATTTATACTGGCAGTCTCCTTTCAGCTAAAAAACATTACAACAAGTGCTAGTTTTAGCGGTTTAGTGCCAGTCTACACGGGGGATCTTAGCGGGACCCCCCAGGGAGGACCCCGTGTGCCGCGCCGTGGTCAGCCGCACAGTGAACCGTGGGGGCCCCCTGTTTGTACTCACCACAGATGTCACCTTCAGACAGCGTTAGGGGTGTGCGGCGTGCTGCGGCTGTGACAGCCAAGGCGCAGTGCCCTGCTGAGTGTGTATCCTCTCCTGAGGGGGCATAGAGGGGAGGAGCCAGCACACCCAGTGAAGAACATTTAAAGTGCACTGGCTCCTATGGACCCCGTCTATACCCATCGTACTAAGTCTCCCCCAATATCCCTTATGGATGCTAGAGAAAATAAGAATTTACTTACCGATAATTCTATTTCTCATAGTCCGTAGTGGATGCTGGGAACTCCGTAAGGACCATGGGGAATAGCGGCTCCGCAGGAGACTGGGCACAAAAAGTAAAAGCTTTAGACTAGCTGGTGTGCACTGGCTCCTCCCCCTATGACCCTCCTCCAAGCCTCAGTTAAGATACTGTTGCCCGGACGAGCGTACATAATAAGGAAGGATCTTGAATCCCGGGTAAGACTCATACCAGCCACACCAATCACACCGTACAACTCGTGATCTGAACCCAGTTAACAGTATGATAACCGTAGGAGCCTCTGAAAAGATGGCTTCCAACAATAAACAACCCGATTTGTTTGTAACAATAACTATATACAAGTATTGCAGACAATCCGCACTTGGGATGGGCGCCCAGCATCCACTACGGACTATGAGAAATAGAATTATCGGTAAGTAAATTCTTATTTTCTCTGACGTCCTAGTGGATGCTGGGAACTCCGTAAGGACCATGGGGATTATACCAAAGCTCCCAAACGGGCGGGAGAGTGCGGATGACTCTGCAGCACCGAATGAGAGAACTCCAGGTCCTCCTCAGCCAGGGTATCAAATTTGTAGAATTTAGCAAACGTGTTTGCCCCTGACCAAGTAGCTGCTCGGCAAAGTTGTAAAGCCGAGACCCCTCGGGCAGCCGCCCAAGATGAGCCCACCTTCCTTGTGGAATGGGCTTTTACAGATTTTGGCTGTGGCAGGCCTGCCACAGAATGTGCAAGTTGAATTGTACTACAAATCCAACGAGCAATCGTCTGCTTAGAAGCAGGAGCACCCAGCTTGTTGGGTGCATACAGTATAAACAGCGAGTCAGATTTTCTGACTCCAGCCGTCCTGGAAACATATATTTTCAGGGCCCTGACTACGTCCAGCAACTTGGAGTCCTCCAAGTCCCTAGTAGCCACAGGTACCACAATAAGTTGATTCATGTGAAACGCTGAAACCACCTTAGGGAGAAATTGAGGACGAGTCCTCAATTCCGCCCTATCCGAATGAAATATCAGGTAAGGGCTTTTATAGGATAAAGCCGCCAATTCTGATACGCGCCTGGCTGAAGCCAGGGCCAACAGCATTACCACTTTCCATGTGAGATATTTCAAATCCACTGTGGCAAGTGGTTCAAACCAATGTGATTTTAGGAAACCTAAAACTACATTGAGATCCAAAGGTGCCACTGGAGGCACAAAAGGAGGCTGTATATGCAGTACCCCTTTGACAAACGTCTGAACTTCAGGCACTGAAGCCAGTTCTTTCTGGAAGAAGATCGACAGGGCCGAAATTTGAACCTTAATGGATCCTAATTTTAGGCCCATAGACAATCCTGCTTGCAGGAAATGTAGGAAACGACCCAGTTGAAATTCCTCCGTAGGGGCCTTCTTGGCCTCACACCACGCAACATATTTTCGCCAAATGCGATTATAATGTTTTGCAGTTACATCCTTCCTGGCCTTGATCAGGGTAGGGATGACTTCATCTGGAATGCCTTTTTCCTTCAGGATCCGGCGTTCAACCGCCATGCCGTCAAACGCAGCCGCGGTAAGTCTTGGAACAGACAAGGTCCCTGCTGGAGCAGGTCCTTCCTTAGAGGTAGAGGCCACGGGTCCTCCGTGAGCATCTCTTGCAGCTCCGGGTACCAAGTTCTTCTTGGCCAATCCGGAGCCACGAGTATCGTTCTTACTCCTCTCCTTCTTATGATTCTCAGTACTTTTGGTATGAGAGGAAGAGGAGGGAACACATATACCGACTGGAACACCCACGGAGTTACCAGAGCATCCACCGCTATTGCCTGAGGGTCCCTTGACCTGGCGCAATATCTGTCCAGTTTCTTGTTGAGACGGGACGCCATCATGTCCACCTTTGGTTTTTCCCAACGGTTTACAATCACTTGGAAGACTTCTGGATGAAGTCCCCACTCCCCCGGGTGGAGGTCGTGTCTGCTGAGGAAGTCTGCTTCCCAGTTGTCCACTCCCGGAATGAACACTGCTGACAGTGCTATCACATGATTTTCCGCCCAGCGGAGAATCCTTGCAGCTTCTGCCATTGCCCTCCTGCTTCTTGCGCCGCCCTGTCTGTTTACGTGGGCGACAGCCGTGATGTTGTCCGACTGGATCAATACCGGTTGACCCTGAAGCAGAGGCCTTGCTTGACTTAGGGCATTGTAAATGGCCCTTAGCTCTAGGATATTTATGTGAAGAGACGTTTCCATGCTTGACCACAAGCCCTGGAAATTTCTTCCCTGTGTGACTGCTCCCCAGCCTCTCAGGCTGGCATCCGTGGTTACCAGCATCCAATCCTGAATGCCGAATCTGCGGCCCTCTAGAAGATGAGCCTTCTGTAACCACCACAGGAGAGATACCCTTGTCCTTGGAGATAGGGTTATCCGCTGATGCATCTGAAGATGCGATCCGGACCATTTGTCCAGCAGATCCCACTGAAAAGTTCTTGCATGAAATCTTCCGAATGGAATCGCTTCGTAAGAAGCCACCATTTTTCCCAGGACTCTCGTGCACTGATGCACTGACACTTGTCCTGGTTTTAGGAGGTTCCTGACTAGCTCGGATAACTCCCTGGCCTTCTCCTCCGGGAGAAACACCTTTTTCTGGACTGTGTCCAGAATCATCCCTAGGAACAGTAGACGTGTTGTTGGAATCAGCTGTGATTTTGGGATATTTAGAATCCACCCGTGCTGACGTAGCACTACCTGAGATAGTGCTACTCCGACCTCTAACTGTTCCCTGGACCTTGCCCTTATCAGGAGATCGTCCAAGTAAGGGATAATTAATACGCCTTTTCTTCGAAGAAGAATCATCATTTCGGCCATTACCTTGGTAAAGACCCGTGGTGCCGTGGACAATCCAAACGGCAGCGTCTGAAACTGATAATGACAGTTTTGTATCACAAACCTGAGGTACCCTTGGTGAGAAGGGTAGATTGGGACATGGAGATAAGCATCCTTGATGTCTAGCGATACCATATAGTCCCCTTCTTCCAGGTTCGCTATCACTGCTCTGAGTGACTCCATCTTGAATTTGAACCTTTTTATGTAAGTGTTCAAAGATTTTAAATTTAAAATTGGTCTCACCGAGCCGTCCGGCTTCGGTACCACAAACAGCGTGGAATAATACCCCTTTCCCTGTTGTAGGAGGGGTACCTTGATTATCACCTGCTGGGAATACAGCTTGTGAATAGCTTCCAATACTGCCTCCCTGTCGGAGGGAGACGTTGGTAGAGCAGACTTCAGGAACCGGCGAGGGGGAGATGTCTCAAATTCCAATTTGTACCCCTGTGATACTACCTGCAGGATCCAGGGGTCCACTTGCGAGTGAGCCCACTGCGCGCTGAAATTCTTGAGACGGCCCCCCACCGTGCCCGAGTCTGCTTGCAGATCCCCAGCGTCATGCTGAGGACTTGGCAGAAGCGGGGGAGGGCTTCTGCTCCTGGGAAGAGGCTGCATGGTGCAGTCTTTTTCCCCTTCCTCTGCCCCGGGGCAGGAACGAGCGGCCTTTTTCCCTCTTGCCCTTATAGGGACGAAAGGACTGGGTTTGAAAAGACGGTGTCTTTTTCTGCTGAGAGGTGACCTGGGGTAAAAAGGTGGATTTTCCAGCCGTTGCCGTGGCCACCAGGTCCGATAGACCGACCCCAAATAACTCCTCCCCTTTATACGGCAATACTTCCATATGTCGTTTGGAATCCGCATCACCTGACCACTGTCGCGTCCATAACGTTCTTCTGGCAGAAATGGACATCGCACTTACTCTAGATGCCAGGGTGCAAATATCCCTCTGTGCATCTCGCATATATAGTAATGCATCCTTTAAATGCTTTATAGTTAATAATATACTGTCCCTATCCAGGGTATCAATATTTTCAGTCAGGGAATCCGACCAAGCCACTCCAGCGCTGCACATCCAGGCTGAGGCGATCGCTGGTCGCAGTATAACACCGGTATGTGTGTATATACCTTTTAAGATATTTTCCAGCCTTCTATCAGCTGGTTCCTTGAGAGCGGCCGTATCAGGAGACGGTAACGCCACTTGTTTTGATAAGCGTGTGAGCGCCTTATCTACCCTAGGGGGTGTTTCCCAACGTGCCCTAACCTCTGGCGGGAAAGGGTATAGTGCCAATAATTTATTAGAAATCAGCAGTTTTTTATCGGGGGAAACCCACGTATCACACACCTCATTTAATTCATCTGACTCAGGAAAAACCACTGGTAGTTTTTTCACACCCCACATAATACCCTTTTTTGTGGTACTTGTAGTGTCAGAAATGTTCAATGCCTCCTTCATTGCCGTGATCATGTAACGTGTGGCCCTACTGGACATTACGTTTGTCTTGTCACCGTCGACACTGGATTCAGTATCCGTGTCAGGGTCTGTGTCGACCATCTGAGGTAACGGGCGTTTTAGCGCCCCTGACGGTGTCTGAGACGCCTGAACAGGCACTAATTGATTTGTCGGCTGTCTCATGTCGTCAACAGTTTTTTGCAAAGTGCTGACATTGTCACGTAATTCTTTAATTACTACCATCCAGTCAGGTGTCGACTCCCTAGGGGGTGACATCACTAACACAGGCAATTGCTCTGCTTCCACATCATTTTCCTCCTCATACATGTCGACACAATCGTACCGACACCCAGCACACACACAGGGAATGCTCTGATAGAGGACAGGACCCCACTAGCCCTTTGGGGAGACAGAGGGAGAGTTTGCCAGCACACACCAGAGCGCTATATATATACAGGGATAACCTTATATAAGTGTTACTCCCTGTTATAGCTGCTGTATTTATATATTAGCTGCCAATAGTGCCCCCCTCTCTGTTTTACCCTGTTTCTGTAGTGCAGGACTGCAGGGGAGAGTCAGGGAGCCGTCCTTCCAGCGGAGCTGTGAAAGAAAATGGCGCTTGTGTGCTGAGGAGAAAGGCTCCGCCCCCTTCACGGCGGCCTTTTCTCCCGCTTTTTTCAGGAAACTGGCAGGGGATAAATGCATCCATATAGCCCAGGAGCTATATGTGATGCATTTTTTTTAGCCATATAAGGTTTTTATATCGTTTTAATTGCGTCTCAGGGCGCTCCCCCCCAGTGCCCTGCACCCTCAGTGACCGGAGTGTGAAGTGTGCTGAGAACAATGGCGCACAGCTGCAGTGCTGTGCGCTACCTTATTTGAAGACAGGAACGTCTTCTGCCGCCGCTTTCTCCGGACCTCTTCGCTCTTCTGGCTCTGTAAGGGGGCCGGCGGCGCGGCTCCGGGACCCATCCAGGCTGAACCTGTGATCGTCCCTCTGGAGCTAATGTCCAGTAGCCAAGAAGCCCAATCCACTCTGCAGTCAGGTGAGTTCGCTTCTTCTCCCCTTAGTCCCACGATGCAGTGAGCCTGTTGCCAGCAGGACTCACTGAAAATAAAAAACCTATTTAAACTTTTACTTCTAAGCAGCTCAGGAGAGCCACCTAGCTTGCACCCTTCTCGTTCGGGCACAAAAATCTAACTGAGGCTTGGAGGAGGGTCATAGGGGGAGGAGCCAGTGCACACCAGCTAGTCTAAAGCTTTTACTTTTTGTGCCCAGTCTCCTGCGGAGCCGCTATTCCCCATGGTCCTTACGGAGTTCCCAGCATCCACTAGGACGTCAGAGAAATTATGATGTACACAATTTACAGCACAATCTGTTGGTTTTACATGTATTTTTTGGAGCAAAGCAGTTATTCTCACGAGGACCACAGCGCCTCCTATTGGTTTCAAATTTATTTCAACTGTAAGATTTACTTTCTGCAATACATAATGCAAAACGCTAAATATACTGTACTAGACAGAAACATGCAGAATTGTAGATAACATAAAAGAAAATACAGTATATAGGACCCTATTCAGGTTGGATTGCAGATTCTGCTAAAAAGCAGGATCTGAAATTGTTTCTATCGCATGCTGTGGGCCGCCCAGCGCAGGTCCAGGCCATCCAGCATTCTACCCACCACCCAGCGGCTGCGACCGCAATGTGATTGCGTTTGCTCTGCAATTACATCGCGGGCCGCAGCAACTGTGGATGCCCCCTGACCTTTTTTTTTCATCAGAGCGGCTGCGTGTGACGTCATGCAGCCACCCCGAAAACGGTCCAGCAAAGCCTGCGTTGTCGCCCCCATCACCACCCAACACCCGACCCTACCCTACTCCCGCCGTTGTCACTCAAAGTGTGATCGCATCACTCCGGCATGCAATCGCAGTTTGCTAGTAGTGCATGTGCTGTGAGAATGCAGTGCATGTGTAGTAGTACAAAAATCAATCAATTGCGATTTTTGTACTACTGCGATCCAACCTGAATAGGGGCCATAGTGTTTGAAAGGTTATCCAGTACCTCTATCATACTTCTTCCTCTTGACACAGTAAAGCTCAGCCTAGCGCTTCAGCAGGTTATAGACAAAATTCATGAATTATCCACTAACTAGTATTTTATTTATTAGTACTTAATTGCTGTGTTTCATCAATAGACGTTCCTAAGCTTTGAGGCTCCTCAAATATATAGTAAATATTCATGGTGAAATATGTATCAGTGATGATAAAATAAGATATGGTTGTGATCTTTAGCAAATACAATTACTGCTGTATACTGCACTCAACATAGAAATATCAAGTTGAAAACAGATTATTACCTACACATAACTTTTACCCTAATATGAAATCATGAAGCAGTGATAATTTGTCTCCTTCCTTCTGCTTCCATCCTACAGTTACAATCCAGCCCCGGTTTGTTTAGACTCAATTGTATAATGCTAAATAATAATAATAATAATAATAATAATAATATTATTATGTATGCAGACAGACACAGAGTTATTGATATATTAACAAATATTACTTATAGGGGGTCATTCCGAGTAGATCGCTAGCTAAAAATGTTCGCTGCGCAGCGATTAAATAAAAAAGCGGCACTTCTGCGCATGCGTATGCGGCGCAGTGCGCATGCGCGACGTACTTTCACAATGGGCTAAGTAATTTTACACAATGTCTAGCGACGCTTTTCAGTCGCAATGGCAGCCGCAGAATGATTGACAGGAAATGGGCGTTTCTGGGTGTCAACTGACCGTTTTCATGGAGTGTTCAAAAAAACGCAGGCGTGCCAGGAAAAACGCAGGCATGTCTGGGAGAACGCAGGCGTGGCTGGCCGAACGCAGGGCATGTTTGTGACGTCAAATCTGGAACTGAACAGTCTGCAGTGATCGCAAGCTAGGAGTAGGTTTGGAGTTACTCTGAAACTGCACAATTTATTTTTGTAGTCGCTCTGCGATCCTTTCGGTCGCACTTCTGCTAAGCTAAAATACACTCCCAGAGGGCGGTGGCTTAGCGTTTGCACGGCTGCTAAAAACAGCTAGCGAGCGATCAACTCGTAATGACCCCCATTGGTAGCAGCATTTCCATTATAAGCCAAAGTTCTGGCAATTGGGCTATGTAGTAGAAAATGCTGCATTATACCCCCTGCTAGAGATAATTGACTTACCATTCTGCTTCTACAGAGATGCAAGTGATTCAATGGAATCATGGTAGATATAAAATACACTTATGCAGTATGTTACCATATAGAACAGCAAGGGCCAGTTGGATATTTATAAAATCCTTCGGGGGCTATACAAAATTTATCAACTTAAAAATTAACCTGCCCCCAGTAGATATGCCCCCATTAGATATGACCCCTAGTAGCGCCGCTTACACACACACACACACACACACACACAATACTCACCAGCCCCGCTCCTGCTTCCGGATCGCTGCCCTCTGCATAGCCGCCCGCTCCTAAGTACTATGAGAGAGACATCATGACATCTCTCCCATATCACCGCACAGCCGCACACGCACACTGCCAGAGCCGGAAGCCGGAGCTCAGGAGTGAGCTCCTGCCTCCGGCTGCTGCTGAGGGGAAGAAGCCAGGCGCCCGCTAGCAACAAAATCTCAGCGGGCGCCTGGCATCTCCCTTGGTTAGGTGAGCCTGGGAGGGCCGGATCAAGTGGCTTTGCGGGCCTTATATGGCCTGCGGGCCTGAGGTTCCCCACCCCTGATATAGAACAATGTTTAGCAAAAAAAAAAAAAGAAGGAAGACAATAGGTTATAACAAATGTTTTTATTACTGAAATCATATACTGTAGTTATTGTTCCAAAAAGAAAGTTTTTGAAAAGATAACTCATATACAGCATGTACATTTATAACAATATTCTTACACCTACAGAATCAGTACTAACATTTAGGGGTAAAGTAACTTTTTACAAATTGCTGCTTCTCTAAGTCTTAAATTTATACCCAAATTTATATTAAAGATTTGATAGATAGGGCGGTATTCAATTCTTTCTGCCCCCATCCACACCCGTTCTGTTTCTGCTGACGGGCGTGGCATCATCATGTCAGCTCACTATCCCAGGCGCCCTAACCCTTTACACAGCTAAACCAAATTACTATGGGCAATCATGTGCGCGATAACAGGGATCACTTTAGAAAGGAGATTGGGCATGATATATCAATTGAATATCGCCCCATAGATAGATAGATAGACAGGGACGGATCTAGACTTTTCTTTAGGGGGGGCGGTTTACTGTTTAATCTTGACTCCTCCCTCTACAGTCCCAACTCCTCCCATCTGCAATCCTAACTCCTCCTCTCTCAATTCTGACTGAACTTTTTGAGTGAGACTGAGATAGAGCTTTGTGATTGTTCTATGTACATGTGACTGTGCTATGGGGAAATTATATTTATTAGCCCTAGTACCCACACACCAGCAAGTGAGGGTCAAATGCTCTGTAACCCTTGCTCTCCTGGCTCCTCTGTGCTCCTGTGGTATAAGCTGCAGCACATCGTTCTGCCTCAGTCTCTCCCAAGAGATCTCTATTCTGCTCAAAAGTGGGCGTGGCTATGACTGTTAGGGGGGGCGGTCGCCCCCCTTCGCCCCCCCTTAGATCCGGCCATGTAGATAGATAGCTATATGTATATATAGATCTGTCGCAGAGCGCCATCTATTGGCTTGCATTCATCTTTCAGCAAAGTAGAATGTATTCTAGGCATGGTTACACAATTACCACAGTGCCCTCTATTGGTACAGAATGTATAGGGTGCTGTATAAGCATTCTTTCTTAGATATTGTATTGTAAGTAATTTCCAGCGCCCTCTGTTGGTTTTAAACTTAGTTTTTAGAACAAAGCAGTTATTCCGTAGAGCATCACAGCGTCTTCTATTGGTTTTACATGTAATTAACCTGTGTAGGATTTACTTTCTGCACTATTTCCGTAAAGCACATTGCTATATATACTACACAGCGACATCCAGTATGTATCAGTGATTATAAAATTTATTGCATTCACAGTAAGAAAAAACAACAACAACTTGGAAGCAGATTTTACTCTACCTATAGATAAATAACTATGGCCTGCAGTGATTATTTCTGCCCTTCTTTTTCACTCTATCCTACAGTTAAAAAACTTCTCCTAATAGTCACAGAGGAATACCCCTTTCAGACTAGCATAAATTTCCCGGGTTATTGCACGTGAGCGCACAGCAACTCTGGATTTTGCTTAGTCTGAGAGGGTCCTGAAGGAATTTCCCAGGTGAGCTTCTCGGCATTTCATCGCGACCTGGGTTGAAGCCGGAATCGACCCGAGATGTAGTGCAGTGTGAACGGCCCCTGCCTGCATTTCTGATCCCAGGACCGTTAAAAGGACTGTGATTGGAGCTTATTTGGCACTGAAACTATGCTGTCAACAGCCAGCACCCCTGACAGCATAGCCAGCGCCCCGGACATTATAGCCAGTGCCCCGGACATCATAGCCAGCGCCCCGGACATCATAGCCAGCGCCCCGGACATCATAGCCAGCGCCCTGGACATCATAGCCAGCGCCCAGGAGAGCATAACAAGTGCCCAGGAGAGCAGATCCAGTGCCCCGGACATCATAGCCAGCGCCCCGGACATCATAGCCAGCGCCCCGGACATTATAGCCAGCGCCCCGGACATTATAGCCAGCGCCCCGGACATCATAGCCAGCGCCCCGGACAACATAGCCAGCGCCCTGGACATCATAGCCAGCGCCCCGGACATCATAGCCAGTGCCCCGGACATCATAGCCAGCGCCCCGGACAGCAGAGCCAGCGCCCCGGACATCATAGCCAGCGCCCCGGACATCATAGCCAGCGCCCCGGACAGCATAGCCAGCGCCCTGGACATCATAGCCAGCGCCCCGGACATCATAGCCAGCGCCCCGGACATCATAGCCAGCGCCCAGGAGAGCATAACAAGTGCCCGGGAGAGCAGAGCCAGCGCCCCAGACATCATAGCCAGCGCCCTGGACAGCATAGCCAGCACCCCGGACATCATAGCCAGCGCCCCGGACATCATAGCCAGCGCCCCGGACATCATAGCCAGCCCCCAGGAGGGCATAACAAGTGCCCGGGAGAGCAGAGCCAGCGCCCCGGACATCATAGCCAGCGCCCCGGACATCATAACCAGCGCCCCGGACATCATAGCCAGCGCCCAGGAGGGCATAACAAGTGCCCGGGAGAGCAGAGCCAGCGCCCCGGACATCATAGCCAGCGCCCTGGACATCATAGCCAGCGCCCCGGACATCATAGCCAGCGCCCCGGACATCATAGCCAGCGCCCAGGAGAGCATAACAAGTGCCCGGGAGAGCAGAGCCAGCACCCCGGACATCATAGCCAGCGCCCCGGACATCATAGCCAGCGCCCCGGACATCATAGCCAGCGCCCAGGAGAGCATAACAAGTGCCCGGGAGAGCAGAGCCAGCGCCCCGGACATCATAGCCAGCGCCCCGGACATCATAGCCAGCGCCCTGGACATCATAGCCAGCGCCCAGGAGAGCATAACAAGTGCCCAGGAGAGCAGATCCAGTGCCCCGGACATCATAGCCAGCGCCCTGGACATCATAGCCAGCGCCCCGGACATCATAGCCAGCGCCCAGGAGAGCATAACAAGTGCCCGGGAGAGCAGAGCCAGCGCCCCGGACATCATAGCCAGCGCCCCGGACATCATAGCCAGCGCCCTGGACATCATAGCCAGCGCCCCGGACATCATAGCCAGCGCCCCGGACATCATAGCCAGCGCCCAGGAGAGCATAACAAGTGCCCGGGAGAGCAGAGCCAGCACCCCGGACATCATAGCCAGCGCCCCGGACATCATAGCCAGCGCCCCGGACATCATAGCCAGCGCCCAGGAGAGCATAACAAGTGCCCGGGAGAGCAGAGCCAGCACCCCGGACATCATAGCCAGCGCCCCGGACATCATAGCCAGCGCCCCGGACATCATAGCCAGCGCCCAGGAGAGCATAACAAGTGCCCGGGAGAGCAGAGCCAGCGCCCCGGACATCATAGCCAGCGCCCCGGACATCATAGCCAGCGCCCTGGACATCATAGCCAGCGCCCAGGAGAGCATAACAAGTGCCCAGGAGAGCAGATCCAGTGCCCCGGACAGCATAGCCAGCGCCCTGGACATCATAGCCAGCGCCCCGGACATCATAGCCAGCGCCCCGGACATCATAGCCAGCGCCCCGGACATCATAGCCAGCGCCCCGGACATCATAACCAGCGCCCCGGACATCATAGCCAGCGCCCAGGAGAGCATAACAAGTGCCCGGGAGAGCAGAGCCAGCGCCCCGGAGAGCATAGAGGATACAGGGAGCAAGGCTACTTGGAGCGATGAGGAAGTCAGAGAACTCCTCAGCATAAGACAGATCACAGGCACATTAAAGGATGCCATTGTTTATAATAACATTGCAAAGCTGCTGGAAGCCAGAGGAATAATCCATACACAACAGCAGGTTGTCAACAAAATAAAGAATCTTCTTTCTTAAGGTGCATGACAACTAGGGATGGCCATCAGTGGTTTATCCATTGATGGTCACCATTGATGGATAACCTCGATGGTGTGATACCATCTGGAAGGGATCCATTGATGGTTTTCCCATCGATGGTCATCCCTGCATTTCTGTACAATGAAATGCGGGCCAATAAGAGCCCTTGGGTGTGGCTTTGTGGGTGTCAGGGGGTGTGGCTAAGCACCGTGCCCTGACACTACAAAAAAAAATAATTGGTAGCACGGAACCATCAATCTGGTTCTCCGCCATTGATGGTAAAAGTATTTGACATCGGTCACAGACCATCGATGATTTTTAATCATCGATGGTCGATGGCCATCCTTAATGACAACAACCGGAAAAAGAGTGGGGCTGGCCTGATAGACTGGCAATATTACAAGATCTGCGCAAATGTCTTTAGACACATAGCTCTCTGCAATCCTGTGAGTTTATCATCCAGCTCACAGTTCAGTGCTACAGAAAGCAGCCAAGACCCAGAAGAAACACCAAGCTTGCCAACCAGTGAAGCCTTCCAGTCATCACCCCGGTTAATTGAGGACACAACAGATAACAGCGAACAGGAACACGATACATCCACCCATACATCTACCAATGATGACAGCATATGTAACACCACGGACGAGGTTGTGGAGGTTCAGCCCAACGACAGCGGAACTTCATAAAAGATTGTCACCCCAACTTTGCAGAAAAACAGTAAGTATATTAAATAATGTTATAATACACATAACACAGTATAGGGTTAAACATGAGCCAGTATTTAAGGTGGAGAAGTGTGCCAGTGGCGAAGTTGCTCATGGCAAGAAATATATTTGCCATGGGCATCTTCTCCACTACTACACCTCTCCACATATTTCCACAGCTTCACATATGGACAAATTTTAGAAACATTACAAGCCACTTTTAATGCTAATCATGTGTCACTGTCAGAGTGTAGCTAGTGTGTAGGTGGGTGAATGCCACAAACACGTTTGTTAACACTGCAATTTTTATGTACGCTCAATGCTGATTCTAATTAGAGATGTGCACTTGAAATTTTTCGGGTTTTGTGTTTTGGTTTTGGGTTCGGTTCCGCGGCCGTGTTTTGGGTTCGACCGCGTTTTGGCAAAACCTCACCGAATTTTTTTTGTCGGATTCGGGTGTGTTTTGGATTCGGGTGTTTTTTTCAAAAAACACTAAAAAACAGCTTAAATCATAGAATTTGGGGGTCATTTTGATCCCAAAGTATTATTAACCTCAAAAACCATAATTTCCACTCATTTTCAGTCTATTCTGAACACCTCACACCTCACAATATTATTTTTAGTCCTAAAATTTGCACCGAGGTCGCTGGATGACTAAGCTAAGCGACCCTAGTGGCCGACACAAACACCTGGCCCATCTAGAAGTGGCACTGCAGTGTCACGCAGGATGGCCCTTCCAAAAAACACTCCCCAAACAGCACATGACGCAAAGAAGAAAAAAAGAGGTGCAATGAGGTAGCTGTGTGAGTAAGATAAGCGACCCTAGTGGCCGACACAAACACCTGGCCCATCTAGGAGTGGCACTGCAGTGTCACGCAGGATGGCCCTTCCAAAAAACACTCCCCAAACAGCACATGACGCAAAGAAGAAAAAAAGAGGCGCAATGAGGTAGCTGTGTGAGTAAGATAAGCGACCCTAGTGGCCGACACAAACACCTGGCCCATCTAGGAGTGGCACTGCAGTGTCACGCAGGATGGCCCTTCCAAAAAACACTCCCCAAACAGCACATGACGCAAAGAAGAAAAAAAGAGGCGCAATGAGGTAGCTGTGTGAGTAAGATAAGCGACCCTAGTGGCCGACACAAACACCTGGCCCATCTAGGAGTGGCACTGCAGTGGCACGCAGGATGGCCCTTCCAAAAAACACTCCCCAAACAGCACATGACGCAAAGAAGAAAAAAAGAGGCGCAATGAGGTAGCTGTGTGAGTAAGATAAGCGACCCTAGTGGCCGACACAAACACCTGGCCCATCTAGGAGTGGCACTGCAGTGTCACGCAGGATGGCCCTTCCAAAAAACACTCCCCAAACAGCACATGACGCAAAGAAGAAAAAAAGAGGCGCAATGAGGTAGCTGTGTGAGTAAGATAAGCGACCCTAGTGGCCGACACAAACACCTGGCCCATCTAGGAGTGGCACTGCAGTGTCACGCAGGATGGCCCTTCCAAAAAACACTCCCCAAACAGCACATGACGCAAAGAAGAAAAAAAGAGGCGCAATGAGGTAGCTGTGTGAGTAAGATAAGCGACCCTAGTGGCCGACACAAACACCTGGCCCATCTAGGAGTGGCACTGCAGTGTCACGCAGGATGGCCCTTCCAAAAAACACTCCCCAAACAGCACATGACGCAAAGAAGAAAAAAAGAGGCGCAATGAGGTAGCTGTGTGAGTAAGATAAGCGACCCTAGTGGCCGACACAAACACCTGGCCAATCCAGGAGTGGCACTGCAGTGTCACGCAGGATGGCCCTTCCAAAAAACACTCCCCAAACAGCACATGACGCAAAGAAGAAAAAAAGAGGCGCAATGACGTGGCTGTGTGAGTAAGATAAGCGACCCTAGTGGCCGACACAAACACCTGGCCCATCTAGGAGTGGCACTGCAGTGTCACGCAGGATGGCCCTTCCAAAAAACACTCCCCAAACAGCACATGACGCAAAGAAGAAAAAAAGAGGCGCAATGAGGTAGCTGTGTGAGTAAGATAAGCGACCCTAGTGGCCGACACAAACACCTGGCCCATCTAGGAGTGGCACTGCAGTGTCACGCAGGATGGCCCTTCCAAAAAACACTCCCCAAACAGCACATGACGCAAAGAAGAAAAAAAGAGGCGCAATGAGGTAGCTGTGTGAGTAAGATAAGCGACCCTAGTGGCCGACACAAACACCTGGCCCATCTAGGAGTGGCACTGCAGTGGCACGCAGGATGGCCCTTCCAAAAAACACTCCCCAAACAGCACATGACGCAAAGAAAAATGAAAGAAAAAAGAGGTGCAAGATGGAATTGTCCTTGGGCCCTCCCACCCACCCTTATGTTGTATAAACAGGACATGCACACTTTAACCAACCCATCATTTCAGTGACAGGGTCTGCCACACGACTGTGACTGAAATGACGGGTTGGTTTGTAGAGATGAGCGCCTGAAATTTTTCGGGTTTTGTGTTTTGGTTTTGGGTTCGGTTCCGCGGCCGTGTTTTGGGTTCGAACGCGTTTTGGCAAAACCTCACCGAATTTTTTTTGTCGGATTCGGGTGTGTTTTGGATTCGGGTGTTTTTTTCAAAAAACACTAAAAAACAGCTTAAATCATAGAATTTGGGGGTCATTTTGATCCCAAAGTATTATTAACCTCAAAAACCATAATTTACACTCATTTTCAGTCTATTCTGAATACCTCACACCTCACAATATTATTTTTAGTCCTAAAATTTGCACCGAGGTCGCTGTGTGAGTAAGATAAGCGACCCTAGTGGCCGACACAAACACCGGGCCCATCTAGGAGTGGCACTGCAGTGTCACGCAGGATGTCCCTTCCAAAAAACCCTCCCCAAACAGCACATGACGCAAAGAAAACAAGAGGCGCAATGAGGTAGCTGTGTGAGTAAGATTAGCGACCCTAGTGGCCGACACAAACACCGGGCCCATCTAGGAGTGGCACTGCAGTGTCACGCAGGATGGCCCTTCCAAAAAACCCTCCCCAAACAGCACATGACGCAAAGAAAAAAAGAGGCGCAATGAGGTAGCTGTGTGAGTAAGATTAGCGACCCTAGTGGCCGACACAAACACCGGGCCCATCTAGGAGTGGCACTGCAGTGTCACGCAGGATGTCCCTTCCAAAAAACCCTCCCCAAACAGCACATGACGCAAAGAAAAAAAGAGGCGCAATGAGGTAGCTGTGTGAGTAAGATTAGCGACCCTAGTGGCCGACACAAACACCGGGCCCATCTAGGAGTGGCACTGCAGTGTCACGCAGGATGTCCCTTCCAAAAAACCCTCCCCAAACAGCACATGACGCAAAGAAAAAAAGAGGCGCAATGAGGTAGCTGTGTGAGTAAGATTAGCGACCCTAGTGGCCGACACAAACACCGGGCCCATTTAGGAGTGGCACTGCAGTGTCATGCAGGATGTCCCTTCCAAAAAACCCTCCCCAATCAGCACATGATGCAAAGAAAAAGAAAAGAAAAAAGAGGTGCAAGATGGAATTGTCCTTGGGCCCTCCCACCCACCCTTATGTTGTATAAACAAAACAGGACATGCACACTTTAACCAACCCATCATTTCAGTGACAGGGTCTGCCACACGACTGTGACTGATATGACGGGTTGGTTTGGACCCCCCCCAAAAAAGAAGCAATTAATCTCTCCTTGCACAAACTGGCTCTACAGAGGCAAGATGTCCACCTCATCATCACCCTCCGATATATCACCGTGTACATCCCCCTCCTCACAGATTATCAATTCGTCCCCACTGGAATCCACCATCTCAGCTCCCTGTGTACTTTGTGGAGGCAATTGCTGCTGGTCAATGTCTCCGCGGAGGAATTGATTATAATTCATTTTAATGAACATCATCTTCTCCACATTTTCTGGATGTAACCTCGTACGCCGATTGCTGACAAGGTGAGCGGCGGCACTAAACACTCTTTCGGAGTACACACTTGTGGGAGGGCAACTTAGGTAGAATAAAGCCAGTTTGTGCAAGGGCCTCCAAATTGCCTCTTTTTCCTGCCAGTATAAGTACGGACTGTGTGACGTGCCTACTTGGATGCGGTCACTCATATAATCCTCCACCATTCTATCAATGTTGAGAGAATCATATGCAGTGACAGTAGACGACATGTCCGTAATCGTTGTCAGGTCCTTCAGTCCGGACCAGATGTCAGCATCAGCAGTCGCTCCAGACTGCCCTGCATCACCGCCAGCGGGTGGGCTCGGAATTCTGAGCCTTTTCCTCGCACCCCCAGTTGCGGGAGAATGTGAAGGAGGAGATGTTGACAGGTCGCGTTCCGCTTGACTTGACAATTTTGTCACCAGCAGGTCTTTCAACCCCAGCAGACTTGTGTCTGCCGGAAAGAGAGATCCAAGGTAGGCTTTAAATCTAGGATCGAGCACGGTGGCCAAAATGTAGTGCTCTGATTTCAACAGATTGACCACCCGTGAATCCTTGTTAAGCGAATTAAGGGCTCCATCCACAAGTCCCACATGCCTAGCGGAATCGCTCCGTGTTAGCTCCTCCTTCAATGTCTCCAGCTTCTTCTGCAAAAGCCTGATGAGGGGAATGACCTGACTCAGGCTGGCAGTGTCTGAACTGACTTCACGTGTGGCAAGTTCAAAGGGCATCAGAACCTTGCACAACGTTGAAATCATTCTCCACTGCGCTTGAGACAGGTGCATTCCACCTACTATATCGTGCTCAATTGTATAGGCTTGAATGGCCTTTTGCTGCTCCTCCAACCTCTGAAGCATATAGAGGGTTGAATTCCACCTCGTTACCACTTCTTGCTTCAGATGATGGCAGGGCAGGTTCAGTAGTTTTTGGTGGTGCTCCAGTCTTCTGTACGTGGTGCCTGTACGCCGAAAGTGTCCCGCAATTCTTCTGGCCACCGACAGCATCTCTTGCACGCCCCTGTCGTTTTTTAAAAAATTCTGCACCACCAAATTCAAGGTATGTGCAAAACTTGGGACGTGCTGGAATTTGCCCATATTTAATGCACACACAATATTGCTGGCGTTGTCCGATGCCACAAATCCACAGGAGAGTCCAATTGGGGTAAGCCATTCCGCGATGATCTTCCTCAGTTGCCGTAAGAGGTTTTCAGCTGTGTGCGTATTCTGGAAACCGGTGATACAAAGCGTAGCCTGCCTAGGAAAGAGTTGGCGTTTGCGAGATGCTGCTACTGGTGCCGCCGCTGCTGTTCTTGCGGCGGGAGTCCATACATCTACCCAGTGGGCTGTCACAGTCATATAGTCCTGACCCTGCCCTGCTCCACTTGTCCACATGTCCGTGGTTAAGTGGACATTGGGTACAGCTGCATTTTTTAGGACACTGGTGACTCTTTTTCTGAGGTCTGTGTACATTTTCGGTATCGCCTGCCTAGAGAAATGGAACCTAGATGGTATTTGGTACCGGGGACACAGTACCTCCAACAAGTCTCTAGTTGGCTCTGCAGTAATGATGGATACCGGAACCACGTTTCTCACCACCCAGGATGCCAAGGCCTCAGTTATCCGCTTTGCAGTAGGATGACTGCTGTGATATTTCATCTTCCTCGCAAAGGACTGTTGAACAGTCAATTGCTTACTGGAAGTAGTACAAGTGGGCTTACGACTTCCCCTCTGGGATGACCATCGACTCCCAGCGGCAACAACAGCAGCGCCAGCAGCAGTAGGCGTTACACGCAAGGATGCATCGGAGGAATCCCAGGCAGGAGAGGACTCGTCAGAATTGCCAGTGACATGGCCTGCAGGACTATTGGCATTCCTGGGGAAGGAGGAAATTGACACTGAGGGAGTTGGTGGGGTGGTTTGCGTGAGCTTGGTTACAAGAGGAAGGGATTTACTGGTCAGTGGACTGCTTCCGCTGTCACCCAAAGTTTTTGAACTTGTCACTGACTTATTATGAATGCGCTGCAGGTGACGTATAAGGGAGGATGTTCCGAGGTGGTTAACGTCCTTACCCCTACTTATTACAGCTTGACAAAGGGAACACACGGCTTGACACCTGTTGTCCGCATTTCTGGTGAAATACCTCCACACCGAAGAGCTGATTTTTTTGGTATTTTCACCAGGCATGTCAACGGCCATATTCCTCCCACGGACAACAGGTGTCTCCCCGGGTGCCTGACTTAAACAAACCACCTCACCATCAGAATCCTCCTGGTCAATTTCCTCCCCAGCGCCAGCAACACCCATATCCTCCTCATCCTGGTGTACTTCAACACTGACATCTTCAATCTGACTATCAGGAACTGGACTGCGGGTGCTCCTTCCAGCACTTGCAGGGGGCGTGCAAATGGTGGAAGGCGCATGCTCTTCATGTCCAGTGTTGGGAAGGTCAGGCATCGCAACCGACACAATTGGACTCTCCTTGTGGATTTGGGATTTCGAAGAATGCACAGTTCTTTGCTGTGCTGCTTTTGCCAGCTTGAGTCTTTTCATTTTTCTAGCGAGAGGCTGAGTGCTTCCATCCTCATGTGAAGCTGAACCACTAGCCATGAACATAGGCCAGGGCCTCAGCCGTTCCTTGCCACTCCGTGTCGTAAATGGCATATTGGCAAGTTTACGCTTCTCCTCCGACAATTTTATTTTAGGTTTTGGAGTCCTTTTTTTTCTGATATTTGGTGTTTTGGATTTGACATGCTCTGTACTATGACATTGGGCATCGGCCTTGGCAGACGACGTTGCTGGCATTTCATCGTCTCGGCCATGACTAGTGGCAGCAGCTTCAGCACGAGGTGGAAGTGGATCTTGATCTTTCCCTAATTTTGGAACCTCAACATTTTTGTTCTCCATATTTTAATAGGCACAACTAAAAGGCACCTCAGGTAAACAATGGAGATGGATACTAGTATACAATTATGGACTGCCTGCCGAGTGCAGACACAGAGGTAGCCACAGCCGTGAACTACCGTACTGTACTGTGTCTGCTGCTAATATAGACTGGTTGATAAAGAGATGTCTATGTAACTATGTATGTATAAAGAAGAAAGAAAAAAAAACCACGGTTAGGTGGTATACAATTATGGACGGACTGCCTGCCGAGTGCCGACACAGAGGTAGCCACAGCCGTGAACTACCGCACTGTACTGTGTCTGCTGCTAATATATAGACTGGTTGATAAAGAGATAGTATACTCGTAACTAGTATGTATGTATAAAGAAAGAAAAAAAAACCACGGTTAGGTGGTATATACAATTATGGACGGGCTGCCGAGTGCCGACACAGAGGTAGCCACAGCCGTGAACTACCGCACTGTACTGTGTCTGCTGCTAATATAGACTGGTTGATAAAGAGATAGTATACTCGTAACTAGTATGTATGTATAAAGAAAGAAAAAAAAACCACGGTTAGGTGGTATATACAATTATGGACGGGCTGCCGAGTGCCGACACAGAGGTAGCCACAGCCGTGAACTACCGCACTGTACTGTGTCTGCTGCTAATATATAGACTGGTTGATAAAGAGATAGTATACTCGTAACTAGTATGTATGCATAAAGAAAGAAAAAAAAACCACGGTTAGGTGGTATATACAATTATGGACGGGCTGCCGAGTGCCGACACAGAGGTAGCCACAGCCGTGAACTACCGCACTGTACTGTGTCTGCTGCTAATATATAGACTGGTTGATAAAGAGATAGTATACTCGTAACTAGTATGTATGTATAAAGAAAGAAAAAAAAACCACGGTTAGGTGGTATATACAATTATGGACGGGCTGCCGAGTGCCGACACAGAGGTAGCCACAGCCGTGAACTACCGCACTGTACTGTGTCTGCTGCTAATATAGACTGGTTGATAAAGAGATAGTATACTCGTAACTAGTATGTATGTATAAAGAAAGAAAAAAAAAACACGGTTAGGTGGTATATACAATTATGGACAGGCTGCCGAGTGCCGACACAGAGGTAGCCACAGCCGTGAACTACCGCACTGTACTGTGTCTGCTGCTAATATATAGACTGGTTGATAAAGAGATAGTATACTCGTAACTAGTATGTATGTATAAAGAAAGAAAAAAAAACCACGGTTAGGTGGTATATACAATTATGGACGGGCTGCCGAGTGCCGACACAGAGGTAGCCACAGCCGTGAACTACCGCACTGTACTGTGTCTGCTGCTAATATATAGACTGGTTGATAAAGAGATAGTATACTCGTAACTAGTATGTATGTATAAAGAAAGAAAAAAAAACCACGGTTAGGTGGTATATACAATTATGGACGGGCTGCCGAGTGCCGACACAGAGGTAGCCACAGCCGTGAACTACCGCACTGTACTGTGTCTGCTGCTAATATAGACTGGTTGATAAAGAGATAGTATACTACTAATATTATATATACTGGTGGTCAGGTCACTGGTCACTAGTCACACTGGCAGTGGCACTCCTGCAGCAAAAGTGTGCACTGTTTAATTTTAATATAATATTATGTACTCCTGGCTCCTGCTATAACCTATAACTGGCACTGCAGTGCTCCCCAGTCTCCCCCACAATTATAAGCTGTGTGAGCTGAGCACAGTCAGATATATATATACATTGATGCAGCACACTGGGCTGAGCAGTGCACACAGATATGGTATGTGACTGAGTCACTGTGTGTATCGTTTTTTTCAGGCAGAGAACGGATATATCAAATAAAACAAACAACTGCACTGTCTGGTGGTCACTGTGGTCGTCAGTCACTAAACTCTGCACTCTCTTCTACAGTATCACAGCCTCAGGTCAATCTCTCTCTCTCTCTCTCTCAACCCTAATCTAAATGGAGAGCACGCCAGCCACGTCCTCTCCCTATCAATCTCAATGCACGTGTGAAAATGGCGGCGACGCGCGGCTCCTTATATAGAATCCGAGTCTCGCGATAGAATCCGAGCCTCGCGAGAATCCGACAGCGTCATGATGACGTTCGGGCGCGCTCGGGTTAACCGAGCAAGGCGGGAAGATCCGAGTCGCTCGGACCCGTGAAAAAAAACATGAAGTTCGGGCGGGTTCAGATTCAGAGAAACCGAACCCGCTCATCTCTATTGGTTTGGACCCCCACCGAAAAAGAAGCAATTAATCTCTCCTTGCACAAACTGGCTCTACAGAGGCAAGATGTCCACCTCATCATCATCCTCCGATATATCACCGTGTACATCCCGCTCCTCACAGATTATCAATTCGTCCCCACTGGAATCCACCATCTCAGCTCCCTGTGTACTACTTTGTGGAGGCAATTGCTGCTGGTCAATGTCTCCACGGAGGAATTGATTATAATTCATTTTAATGAACATCATCTTCTCCACATTTTCTGGAAGTAACCTCGTACGCCGATTGCTGACAAGGTGAGCGGCGGCACTAAACACTCTTTCGGAGTACACACTTGTGGGAGGGCAACTTAGGTAGAATAAAGCCAGTTTGTGCAATGGCCTCTAAATTGCCTCTTTTTCCTGCCAGTATAAGTACGGACTGTCTGACGTGCCTACTTGGATGCGGTCACTCATATAATCCTCCACCATTCTTTCAATGGGGAGAGAATCATATGCAGTGACAGTAGACGACATGTCCGTAATCGTTGTCTGGTCCTTCAGTCCGGACCAGATGTCAGCATCAGCAGTCGCTCCAGACTGCCCTGCATCACCGCCAGCGGGTGGGCTCGGAATTCTGAGCCTTTTCCTCGCACCCCCAGTTGCGGGAGAATGTGAAGGAGGAGATGTTGACAGGTCGCGTTCCGCTTGACTTGACAATTTTGTCACCAGCAGGTCTTTGAACCCCAGCAGACTTGTGTCTGCCGGAAAGAGAGATCCAAGGTAGGTTTTAAATCTAGGATCGAGCACGGTGGCCAAAATGTAGTGCTCTGATTTCAACAGATTGACCACCCGTGAATCCTTGTTAAGCGAATTAAGGGCTCCATCCACAAGTCCCACATGCCTAGCGGAATCGCTCCCTTTTAGCTCCTCCTTCAATGCCTCCAGCTTCTTCTGCAAAAGCCTGATGAGGGGAATGACCTGACTCAGGCTGGCAGTGTCTGAACTGACTTCACGTGTGGCAAGTTCAAAAGGTTGCAGAACCTTGCACAACGTTGAAATCATTCTCCACTGTGCTTGAGACAGGTACATTCCACCTCCTATATCGTGCTCAATTGTATAGGCTTGAATGGCCTTTTTCTGCTCCTCCAACCTCTGAAGCATATATAGGGTTGAATTCCACCTCGTTACCACTTCTTGCTTCAGATGATGGCAGGGCAGGTTCAGGCGTTTTTGGTGGTGCTCCAGTCTTCTGTACGTGGTGCCTGTCCTCCGAAAGTGTCCCGCAATTCTTCTGGCCACCGACAGCATCTCTTGCACGCCCCTGTCGTTTTTAAAAAAATTCTGCACCACCAAATTCAAGGTATGTGCAAAACATGGGACGTGCTGGAATTTGCCCATATTTAATGCACACACAATATTGCTGGCGTTGTCCGATGCCACAAATCCACAGGAGAGTCCAATTGGGGTAAGCCATTCCGCGATGATCTTCCTCAGTTGCCGTAAGAGGTTTTCAGCTGTGTGCGTATTCTGGAAACCGGTGATACAAAGCGTAGCCTGCCTAGGAAAGAGTTGGCGTTTGCGAGATGCTGCTACTGGTGCCGCCGCTGCTGTTCTTGCGGTGGGCGTCCATACATCTACCCAGTGGGCTGTCACAGTCATATAGTCCTGACCCTGCCCTGCTCCACTTGTCCACATGTCCGTGGTTAAGTGGACATTGGGTACAACTGCATTTTTTAGGACACTGGTGAGTCTTTTTCTGACGTCCGTGTACATTCTCGGTATCGCCTGCCTAGAGAAGTGGAACCTAGATGGTATTTGGTAACGGGGGCACACTACCTCAAGAAATTGTCTATTTCCCTGTGAACTAACGGCGGATACCGGACGCACATCTAACACCAACATAGTTGTCAAGGCCTCAGTTATCCGCTTTGCAACAGGATGACTGCTGTGATATTTCATCTTCCTCGCAAAGGACTGTTGGACAGTCAATTGCTTGGTGGAAGTAGTAAAAGTGGGCTTACGACTTCCCCTCTGGGATGACCATCGACTCCCAGCAGCAACAACAGCAGCGCCAGCAGCAGTAGGCGTTACACGCAAGGATGCATCGGAGGAATCCCAGGCAGGAGAGGACTCGTCAGAATTGCCAGTGACATGGCCTGAAGGACTATTGGCATTCCTGGGGAAGGAGGAAATTGACACTGAGGGAGTTGGTGGGGTGGTTTGCGTGAGCTTGGTTACAAGAGGAAGGGATTTACTGGTCAGTGGACTGCTTCCGCTGTCGCCCAAAGTTTTTGAACTTGTCACTGACTTATGATGAATGCGCTGCAGGTGACGTATAAGGGAGGATGTTCCGAGGTGGTTAACGTCCTTACCCCTACTTATTACAGCTTGACAAAGGCAACACACGGCTTGACAAATGTTGTCCGCATTTCTGGTGAAATACTTCCACACCGAAGAGCTGATTTTTTTTGTATTTTGACCAGGCATGTCAATGGCCCTATTCCTCCCACGGACAACAGGTGTCTCCCCGGGTGCCTGACTTAAACAAACCACCTCACCATCAGAATCCTCCTGGTCAATTTCCTCCCCAGCGCCAGCAACACCCATATCCTCCTCATCCTGGTGTACTTCAACACTGACATCTTCAATCTGACTATCAGGAACTGGACTGCGGGTGCTCCTTCCAGCACTTGCAGGGGGCGTGCAAATGGTGGAAGGCGCATGCTCTTCACGTCCAGTGTTGGGAAGGTCAGGCATCGCAACCGACACAATTGGACTCTCCTTGTGGATTTGGGATTTCGAAGAACGCACAGTTCTTTGCGGTGCTTTTGCCAGCTTGAGTCTTTTCAGTTTTCTAGCGAGAGGCTGAGTGCTTCCATCCTCATGTGAAGCTGAACCACTAGCCATGAACATAGGCCAGGGCCTCAGCCGTTCCTTGCCACTCCGTGTGGTAAATGGCATATTGGCAAGTTTACGCTTCTCCTCCGACAATTTTATTTTAGATTTTGGAGTCCTTTTTTTACTGATATTTGGTGTTTTGGATTTTACATGCTCTGTACTATGACATTGGGCATCGGCCTTGGCAGACGATGTTGCTGGCATTTCATCGTCTCGGCCATGACTAGTGGCAGCAGCTTCAGCACGAGGTGGAAGTGGATCTTGATCTTTCCCTAATTTTGGAACCTCAACATTTTTGTTCTCCATATTTTAATAGGCACAACTAAAAGGCACCTCAGGTAAACAATGGAGATGGATGGATACTAGTATACAATTATGGATGGACGAGCGACTGCCGACACAGAGGTAGCTACAGCCGTGGACTACCATACTGTGTCTGCTGCTAATATAGACTGGATGATAATGAGATGAAATTAATATATATATATATATATAATATCACTAGTACTGCAGCCGGACAGGTATATATATTTATTATGTAATGACTGATGACGGACCTGCTGGACACTGTCAGCTCAGCAGCACCGCAGACTGCTACAGTAAGCTACTATAGTAGTATGTATAAAGAAGAAGAAAGAAAGAAAAAAAAAACACGGGTAGGTGGTATACAATTATGGATGGACCAGCGACTGCCGACACAGAGGTAGCTACAGCCGTGGACTACCGTACTGTGTCTGCTGCTAATATAGACTGGATGATAATGAGATGAAATTAATATATATATATATATATATATATATAATATCACTAGTACTGCAGCCGGACAGGTATATATATTTATTATGTAATGACTGATGACGGACCTGCTGGACACTGTCAGCTCAGCAGCACCGCAGACTGCTACAGTAAGCTACTATAGTAGTATGTATAAAGATGAAGAAAGAAAAAAAAAAAAAAACACGGGTAGGTGGTATACAATTATGGATGGACCAGCGACTGCCGACACAGAGGTAGCTACAGCCGTGGACTACCGTACTGTGTCTGCTGCTAATATAGACTGGATGATAATGAGATGAAATTAATATATATATATATATAATATCACTAGTACTGCAGCCGGACAGGTATATATATTTATTATGTAATGACTGATGACGGACCTGCTGGACACTGTCAGCTCAGCAGCACCGCAGACTGCTACAGTAAGCTACTATAGTAGTATGTATAAAGAAGAAGAAAGAAAAAAAAAAAAACACGGGTAGGTGGTATACAATTATGGATGGACCAGCGACTGCCGACACAGAGGTAGCTACAGCCGTGGACTACCGTACTGTGTCTGCTGCTAATATAGACTGGATGATAATGAGATGAAATTAATATATATATATATATATTATATCACTAGTACTGCAGCCGGACAGGTATATATATTTATTATGTAATGACTGATGACGGACCTGCTGGACACTGTCAGCTCAGCAGCACCGCAGACTGCTACAGTAAGCTACTATAGTAGTATGTATAAAGAAGAAGAAAGAAAAAGAAAAAAAAACACGGGTAGGTGGTATACAATTATGGATGGACCAGCGACTGCCGACACAGAGGTAGCTACAGCCGTGGACTACCGTACTGTGTCTGCTGCTAATATAGACTGGATGATAATGAGATGAAATTAATATATATATATATATATATATATAATATCACTAGTACTGCAGCCGGACAGGTATATATATTTATTATGTAATGACTGATGACGGACCTGCTGGACACTGTCAGCTCAGCAGCACCGCAAACTGCTACAGTAAGCTACTATAGTAGTATGTATAAAGAAGAAGAAAGAAAAAAAAAAAACACGGGTAGGTGGTATACAATTATGGATGGACCAGCGACTGCCGACACAGAGGTAGCTACAGACTACCGTACTGTGTCTGCTGCTAATATAGACTGGATGATAATGAGATGAAATTAATATATATATATATATATATATATATATAATATCACTAGTACTGCAGCCGGACAGGTATATATATTTATTATGTAATGACTGATGACGGACCTGCTGGACACTGTCAGCTCAGCAGCACCGCAGACTGCTACAGTAAGCTACTATAGTAGTATGTATAAAGAAGAAGAAAGAAAAAAAAAAAACACGGGTAGGTGGTATACAATTATGGATGGACCAGCGACTGCCGACACAGAGGTAGCTACAGCCGTGGACTACCGTACTGTGTCTGCTGCTAATATAGACTGGATGATAATGAGATGAAATTAATATATATATAATATCACTAGTACTGCAGCCGGACAGGTATATATATTTATTATGTAATGACTGATGACGGACCTGCTGGACACTGTCAGCTCAGCAGCACCGCAGACTGCTACAGTAAGCTACTATAGTAGTATGTATAAAGAAGAAGAAAGAAGAAAAAAAAACACGGGTAGGTGGTATACAATATTATATATATATTATATACAATTATATATATATATATATATATATATATTAAACTGGTGGTGATTATTAAACTGGTGGTCAGGTCACTGGTCACACTATCAGCAACTTGCAAGTAGTACTCCTAAGCAGACAATCACAATATATATTATACTGGTGGTCAGTGTGGTCACAATGGCAGTGTGGCACTCTGGCAGCAAAAATGTGCACTGTACTTTATATGTAGTACTCCTGAGTCCTGCTCTCAGACTCTAACTGCTCCCCACTGTCAGTGTCTCCCCCACAAGTCAGATATACATTATACAGTCACACTATCTATCTAACTATCACTTCAGCAAGTAGTAGTACTCCTCCTAATGCTCCCCAAAATTACTACTGTGTCTCTCTCTACTCTAGTCTCACTCTCTTCTTCTCTTCTCTATAAACGGAGAGGACACCAGCCACGTCCTCTCCCTATGAATCTCAATGCACGTGTGAAAATGGCCGCGACGCGCGGCTCCTTATATAGAATCCGAGTCTCGCGATAGAATCCGAGCCTCGCGAGAATCCGACAGCGGGATGATGACGTTCGGGCGCACTCGGGTTAACCGAGCAAGGCGGGAAGATCCGAGTCGCTCGGACCCGTGTAAAAAAACATGAAGTTCGGGCGGGTTCGGTTTCCGAGGAACCGAACCCGCTCATCTCTAATTCTAATGTATAATTTTATCTTTCAATCACAGTTTTCAACGTTCCACATAAGCGGAAGAAAATTAATAAAGCTGAGCAAGTGGCAAAAGCAATGACAAGTGTATTTGTTGATCAACTCAGAGAGATGGACACTGCAATGTCCGCACAGGAGGACGCACGGCTCGACAGGTTTTTAGAGGTTGAGCACCAAATGCAAGACTCATTTATGTTGCAGCTCTTGAAAATGCAGGAAGGCATGAGTAGGGAGGCACACGAGCGTCATAGGGAGGCCCAGCAAATGCACATGGCTTTCCTTGAACGAATGTTCATTAGTTCTAAAGGCCTGACACAACACCGCAACTCACCATACCATGAACACCATTATCCCACATTCAATCCAGACCCATACTATGACCCTAATGTACTAACCCCAAACCAACAAAGTTCAGTGTATACTGTTTTTCACAATTTAACTTAAGGGTTTATGTGGTTAGGAAAAACCAAGTATTTAAGACAATTGTTTGTGCACAAAGTTTAAGTGCTTAGCTTTAAGAAAGCAAGTTTTGCTTGGGGGGGGGGGGGGGGGTTAGTGTTGTGGTAGGGGTGGGCAGGGTTGTAGGGGTGGGATGGTAGGGGTGTGTTACATTTTGTAAAGTGCCTACATGCACATATCAAAAGCACTTTTTTTTTATACTGTGAACCATAAACTGTGGGTACATTTTTGTGTACGTATACTAGAGATGAGCGGGTTCGGTTTCTCTGAATCCGAACCCGCCCGAACTTCATGTTTTTTTACACGGGTCCGAGCGACTCGGATCTTCCCGCCTTGCTCGGTTAACCCGAGCGCGCCCGAACGTCATCATCACGCAGTCGGATTCTCGCGAGGCTCGGATTCTATCGCGAGACTCGGATTCTATATAAGGAGCCGCGCGTCGCGGCCATTTTCACACGTGCATTGAGATTGATAGGGAGAGGACGTGGCTGGCGTCCTCTCCGTTTAGAAATTAAAATAGATAGGAGAGTGAGAGTGAGACACTTCATTTACTTACTGGAGCTTAGGAGGAGTTATACTAGTGACTGATGACCAGTGACCTGACCACCAGTGCAGTTTTATAATTTATTATTATTTAATAATCCGTTCTGTTCTTGTTCTCTGCCTGAAAAAAACGATACACAGTGACTCAGTCACACTCACATACCATATCTGTGCTCAGCCCAGTGTGCTGCATCATCTATGTATAATATCTGACTGTGCTCACACAGCTTAATTGTGGGGGAGACTGGGGTGCAGTTATAGGTTATAGCAGGAGCCAGGAGTACATATTAAACAGTGCACACTTTTGCTGCCAGAGTGCCACTGCCAGTGTGACTGACCACTGACCACTGTGACCAGTGACCTGACCACACTGACCACCAGTATAGTATATTGTGATTGAATGTCTGCCTGAAAAAGTACACTCGTCGTGTGACTTGTGTGGTGTTTTTTTATTCTATAAAAATTAAAAAAACTCATTCTGCTGACAGACAGTGTCCACTCCAGCAGGTCCGTCATTATATAATATATACCTGTCCGGCTGCAGTAGTGATATATATATATATTTTATATCATTATTTATCATCCAGTCTACTAGCAGCAGACACAGTACGGTAGTTCACGCCTGTAGCTACCTCTGTGTCGGCACTCGGCAGTCCATCCATAATTGTATACCACCTACCCGTGGTTTTTTTTTTTCTTTCTTCTTTATACATACTACATCTCATTATCATCCAGTCTATATTAGCAGCAGACACAGTACAGTACGGTAGTCCACGGCTGTAGCTACCTCTGTGTCGGCACTCGGCAGTCCATCCATAATTGTATACCACCTACCCGTGGTTTTTTTTTTCTTTCTTCTTTATACATACTACATCTCATTATCAACCAGTCTATATTAGCAGCAGACACAGTATGGCAGTTCATGGCTGTAGCTACCTCTGTGTCGGCACTCGGCAGTCCATCCATAATTGTATACCACCTACCCGTGTTTTTTTTTTCTTTCTTCTTTATACATACTACATCTCATTATCATCCAGTCTATATTAGCACCAGACACAGTACAGTACGGTAGTCCACGGCTGTAGCTACCTCTGTGTCGGCACTCGGCACTCGGCAGTTCATCCATAATTGTATACCACCTACCCGTGGTTTTTTTTTTCTTTCTTCTTTATACATACTACATCTCATTATCACCCAGTCTATATTAGCAGCAGACACAGTACAGTACGGTAGTCCACGGCTGTAGCTACCTCTGTGTCGGCACTCGGCAGTCCATCCATAATTGTATACCACCTACCCGTGGTTTTTTTTTTCTTTCTTCTTTATACATACTACATCTCATTATCATCCAGTCTATATTAGCAGCAGACACAGTACAGTACGGTAGTCCACGGCTGTAGCTACCTCTGTGTCGGCACTCGGCAGTCCATCCATAATTGTATACCACCTACCCGTGGTTTTTTTTTTCTTTCTTCTTTATACATACTACAGCTCATTATCAACCAGTCTATATTAGCAGCAGACACAGTACAGTACGGTAGTCCACGGCTGTAGCTACCTCTGTGTCGGCACTCGGCAGTCCATCCATAATTGTATACCACCTACCCGTGGTTTTTCTTTTCTTTCTTCTTTATACATACTACATCTCATTATCATCCAGTCTATATTAGCAGCAGACACAGTACAGTACGGTAGTCCACGGCTGTAGCTACCTCTGTGTCGGCACTCGGCAGTCCATCCATAATTGTATACCACCTACCCGTGGTTTTTTTTTCTTTCTTCTTTATACATACTACATCTCATTATCATCCAGTCTATATTAGCAGCAGACACAGTACAGTACGGTAGTCCACGGCTGTAGCTACCTCTGTGTCGGCACTCGGCAGTCCATCCATAATTGTATACCACCTACCCGTGGTTTTTTTTTTTCTTTCTTCTTTATACATACTACATCTCATTATCAACCAGTCTATATTAGCAGCAGACACAGTACAGTACGGTAGTCCACGGCTGTAGCTACCTCTGTGTCGGCACTCGGCAGTCCATCCATAAGTATACTAGTATCCATCCATCTCCATTGTTTACCTGAGGTGCCTTTTAGTTGTGCCTATTAAAATATGGAGAACAAAAATGTTGAGGTTCCAAAATTAGGGAAAGATCAAGATACACTTCCACCTCGTGCTGAAGCTGCTGCCACTAGTCATGGCCGAGACGATGAAATGCCAGCAACGTCGTCTGCCAAGGCCGATGCCCAATGTCATAGTACAGAGCATGTCAAATCCAAAACACCAAATATCAGTAAAAAAAGGACTCCAAAACCTAAAATAAAATTGTCGGAGGAGAAGCGTAAACTTGCCAATATGCCATTTACCACACGGAGTGGCAAGGAACGGCTGAGGCCCTGGCCTATGCTCATGGCTAGTGGTTCGGCTTCACATGAGGATGGAAGCACTCAGCCTCTCGCTAGAAAACTGAAAAGACTCAAGCTGGCAAAAGCACCACAAAGAACTGTGCGTTCTTCGAAATCCCAAATCCACAAGGAGAGTCCAATTGTGTCGGTTGCGATGCCTGACCTTCCCAACACTGGACGTGAAGAGCATGCGCCTTCCACCATTTGCACGCCCCCTGCAAGTGCTGGAAGGAGCACCCGCAGTCCAGTTCCTGATAGTCAGATTGAAGATGTCAGTGTTGAAGTACACCAGGATGAGGAGGATATGGGTGTTGCTGGCGCTGGGGAGGAAATTGACCAGGAGGATTCTGATGGGGAGGTGGTTTGTTTAAGTCAGGCACCCGGGGAGACACCTGTTGTCCGTGGGAGGAATATGGCCGTTGACATGCCTGGTGAAAATACCAAAAAAATCAGCTCTTCAGTGTGGAGGTATTTCAACAGAAAAGCGGACATCAGGTGTCAAGCCGTGTGTTGCCTTTGTCAAGCTGTAATAAGTAGGGGTAAGGACGTTAACCACCTCGGAACATCCTCCCTTATACGTCACCTGCAGCGCATTCATAATAAGTCAGTGACAAGTTCAAAAACTTTGGGCGACAGCGGAAGCAGTCCACTGACCAGTAAATCCCTTCCTCTTGTAACCAAGCTCACGCAAACCACCCCACCAACTCCCTCAGTGTCAATTTCCTCCTTCCCCAGGAATGCCAATAGTCCTGCAGGCCATGTCACTGGCAATTCTGACGAGTCCTCTCCTGCCTGGGATTCCTCCGATGCATCCTTGCGTGTAACGCCTACTGCTGCTGGCGCTGCTGTTGTTGCTGCTGGGAGTCGATGGTCATCCCAGAGGGGAAGTCGTAAGCCCACTTGTACTACTTCCAGTAAGCAATTGACTGTCCAACAGTCCTTTGCGAGGAAGATGAAATATCACAGCAGTCATCCTGCTGCAAAGCGGATAACTGAGGCCTTGACAACTATGTTGGTGTTAGACGTGCGTCCGGTATCCGCCGTTAGTTCACAGGGAACTAGACAATTTATTGAGGCAGTGTGCCCCCGTTACCAAATACCATCTAGGTTCCACTTCTCTAGGCAGGCGATACCGAGAATGTACACGGACGTCAGAAAAAGACTCACCAGTGTCCTAAAAAATGCAGTTGTACCCAATGTCCACTTAACCACGGACATGTGGACAAGTGGAGCAGGGCAGGGTCAGGACTATATGACTGTGACAGCCCACTGGGTAGATGTATGGACTCCCGCCGCAAGAACAGCAGCGGCGGCACCAGTAGCAGCATCTCGCAAACGCCAACTCTTTCCTAGGCAGGCTACGCTTTGGATCACCGCTTTCCAGAATACGCACACAGCTGAAAACCTCTTACGGCAACTGAGGAAGATCATCGCGGAATGGCTTACCCCAATTGGACTCTCCTGTGGATTTGTGGCATCGGACAACGCCAGCAATATTGTGTGTGCATTAAATATGGGCAAATTCCAGCACGTCCCATGTTTTGCACATACCTTGAATTTGGTGGTGCAGAATTTTTTAAAAAACGACAGGGGCGTGCAAGAGATGCTGTCGGTGGCCAGAAGAATTGCGGGACACTTTCGGCGTACAGGCACCATGTACAGAAGACTGGAGCACCACCAAAAACTACTGAACCTGCCCTGCCATCATCTGAAGCAAGAAGTGGTAACGAGGTGGAATTCAACCCTCTATATGCTTCAGAGGTTGGAGGAGCAGCAAAAGGCCATTCAAGCCTATACAATTGAGCACGATATAGGAGGTGGAATGCACCTGTCTCAAGTGCAGTGGAGAATGATTTCAACGTTGTGCAAGGTTCTGATGCCCTTTGAACTTGCCACACGTGAAGTCAGTTCAGACACTGCCAGCCTGAGTCAGGTCATTCCCCTCATCAGGCTTTTGCAGAAGAAGCTGGAGACATTGAAGGAGGAGCTAACACGGAGCGATTCCGCTAGGCATGTGGGACTTGTGGATGGAGCCCTTAATTCGCTTAACAAGGATTCACGGGTGGTCAATCTGTTGAAATCAGAGCACTACATTTTGGCCACCGTGCTCGATCCTAGATTTAAAGCCTACCTTGGATCTCTCTTTCCGGCAGACACAAGTCTGCTGGGGTTGAAAGACCTGCTGGTGAGAAAATTGTCAAGTCAAGCGGAACGCGACCTGTCAACATCTCCTCCTTCACATTCTCCCGCAACTGGGGGTGCGAGGAAAAGGCTCAGAATTCCGAGCCCACCCGCTGGCGGTGATGCAGGGCAGTCTGGAGCGACTGCTGATGCTGACATCTGGTCCGGACTGAAGGACCTGACAACGATTACGGACATGTCGTCTACTGTCACTGCATATGATTCTCTCACCATTGAAAGAATGGTGGAGGATTATATGAGTGACCGCATCCAAGTAGGCACGTCACACAGTCCGTACTTATACTGGCAGGAAAAAGAGGCAATTTGGAGGCCCTTGCACAAACTGGCTTTATTCTACCTAAGTTGCCCTCCCACAAGTGTGTACTCCGAAAGAGTGTTTAGTGCCGCCGCTCACCTTGTCAGCAATCGGCGTACGAGGTTACATCCAGAAAATGTGGAGAAGATGATGTTCATTAAAATGAATTATAATCAATTCCTCCGTGGAGACATTGACCAGCAGCAATTGCCTCCACAAAGTACACAGGGAGCTGAGATGGTGGATTCCAGTGGGGACGAATTGATAATCTGTGAGGAGGGGGATGTACACGGTGATATATCGGAGGATGATGATGAGGTGGACATCTTGCCTCTGTAGAGCCAGTTTGTGCAAGGAGAGATTAATTGCTTCTTTTTTGGTGGGGGTCCAAACCAACCCGTCATTTCAGTCACAGTCGTGTGGCAGACCCTGTCACTGAAATGATGGGTTGGTTAAAGTGTGCATGTCCTGTTTATACAACATAAGGGTGGGTGGGAGGGCCCAAGGACAATTCCATCTTGCACCTCTTTTTTCTTTAATTTTTCTTTGCGTCATGTGCTGTTTGGGGAGGGTTTTTTGGAAGGGACATCCTGCGTGACACTGCAGTGCCACTCCTAGATGGGCCCGGTGTTTGTGTCGGCCACTAGGGTCGCTTATCTTACTCACACAGCTACCTCATTGCGCCTCTTTTTTTCTTTGCGTCATGTGCTGTTTGGGGAGGGTTTTTTGGAAGGGACATCCTGCGTGACACTGCAGTGCCACTCCTAGATGGGCCCGGTGTTTGTGTCGGCCACTAGGGTCGCTTATCTTACTCACACAGCTACCTCATTGCGCCTCTTTTTTTCTTTGCGTCATGTGCTGTTTGGGGAGGGTTTTTTGGAAGGGACATCCTGCGTGACACTGCAGTGACACTCCTAGATGGGCCCGGTGTTTGTGTCGGCCACTAGGGTTGCTTATCTTACTCACACAGCTACCTCATTGCGCCTCTTTTTTTCTTTGCGTCATGTGCTGTTTGGGGAGGGTTTTTTGGAAGGGACATCCTGCGTGACACTGCATTGACACTCCTAGATGGGCCCGGTGTTTGTGTCGGCCACTAGGGTCGCTTATCTTACTCACACAGCTACCTCATTGCGCCTCTTTTTTTCTTTGCGTCATGTGCTGTTTGGGGAGGGTTTTTTGGAAGGGACATCCTGCGTGACACTGCAGTGACACTCCTAGATGGGCCCGGTGTTTGTGTCGGCCACTAGGGTCGCTTATCTTACTCACACAGCTACCTCATTGCGCCTCTTTTTTTCTTTGCGTCATGTGCTGTTTGGGGAGGGTTTTTTGGAAGGGACATCCTGCGTGACACTGCAGTGCCACTCCTAGATGGGCCCGGTGTTTGTGTCGGCCACTAGGGTCGCTTATCTTACTCACACAGCTACCTCATTGCGCCTCTTTTTTTCTTTGCGTCATGTGCTGTTTGGGGAGGGTTTTTTGGAAGGGACATCCTGCGTGACACTGCAGTGACACTCCTAGATGGGCCCGGTGTTTGTGTCGGCCACTAGGGTCGCTTATCTTACTCACACAGCTACCTCATTGCGCCTCTTTTTTTCTTTGCGTCATGTGCTGTTTGGGGAGGGTTTTTTGGAAGGGACATCCTGCGTGACACTGCAGTGACACTCCTAGATGGGCCCGGTGTTTGTGTCGGCCACTAGGGTCGCTTAGCTTAGTCATCCAGCGACCTAGGTGCAAATTTTAGGACTAAAAATAATATTGTGAGGTGTGAGGTATTCAGAATAGACTGAAAATGAGTGTAAATTATGGTTTTTGAGGTTAATAATACTTTGGGATCAAAATGACCCCCAAATTCTATGATTTAAGCTGTTTTTTAGTGTTTTTTGAAAAAAACACCCGAATCCAAAACACACCCGAATCCGACAAAAAAAATTCGGTGAGGTTTTGCCAAAACGCGGTCGAACCCAAAACACGGCCGCGGAACCGAACCCAAAACCAAAACACAAAACCCGAAAAATTTCCGGCGCTCATCTCTAACGTATACACGAATCCCTACAGTTAAGCAGGGGGGTTTTCTTTTCATATAAAAAATGTTTACAACCATATTCATATATATGTATGTACATATTTTGAAGGTACCAAAATGTACATTTCTCTTACGTCCTAGAGGATGCTGGGGTCCATATTAGTTCCATGGGGTATAGACGGGTCCACCAGGAGCCATTGGCACTTTAAGAGTTTGAGAGTGTGGGCTGGCTCCTCCCTCTATGCCCCTCCTACCAGACTCAGTTAAAAAATGTGCCCGGAGGAGCCAGTCACAGCTAGGGGAGCTCTACAGAGCTTCTTTATAAAAAGTTTTTTTTTTTAGAGTTTATTATTTTACAGGGAGGCTGCTGTCAACAGCCACCCTGCATCGTGGGACTGAGGTGGGGGGGTGGAGTAGTGTCCGCCCTGCGGGGTCTGAGCCACTATCTCCGCTGACAGGACACTGAGCTCCTGAGGGGATAGAACGTTCCCCGCCGCAGGGGATCGCTCACCCTGGCAACATGCCGCCACCCCCTTATAGAGCCAGAAGATCGGTGGCGAATGAGTCATCTGCCCCCCCTAACAAGCGGGGAGCCAATGTGAAGATGGGGCAACGGGGTATGGAGCGCAGTACTAACTGCGCTCTGGGGCTCAGCGGTACATGGTGCTGTGAAAGGCACCCTGAGCCAGCACCTATACCCTACACTGACCTCTCAAGCCTGTCAGGGTCCCGGGATCACTGCCAGCACGAATCCTCATGCCAGTATAATCTTCTGAAGAGCGGGAAAACAGCGCCATTATGGAGGCGGAGCTTCTCCTCAGAGCGGACCCAGCAGCGTTCAGCACCATTTTCCTGCCTGCAGAAATGCTGTCAGTGAAGAACAGTCCCTCCAGAGCAACTCCAGCTATCTCTGACGGTACCAGGGGGTTGTAGAAGGGGGGTGAGGCTGTGTAAAGACTGTGTATCCTATTAAGGTGCACAGTCAACGCTGGTTGGGGTCTCCCTATACCTTGTAAGCGCTGTGTGTGGGTTGGCTCCAATCTCTGTGTCTCTCTGCCATTCTTGGGGGGAAACTCTGTCTGCCCTTACCCTGTGTGTATGTGGGGTGTGTGGGGATTGCAAGCAGCCATGTCTAGAGACTCTGTATCATATGCTGCAGAGGATATATCTTCTCAGGAAGATCCCATTCTATGTAATCAGGATTGCACTTTTGTAGTGCAGATCCCGGCTAGGGAACCGGAGTGGTTAGCCTCTCTGAAGGGGGTTATTTCTCAGATTTCTGAGAGGGTTGCGCAGACTGAGAATGCGACTCAGGTTTTACAGTCCTCTATGGCAGTATGGTCCGGTTCTGTTCCCTCGGGCCCCCCTGCGGTACACTCTCAAAAACGTGCTCTTTTTTACGCAGGGTGACACGGATACCGATTCTAAAACGGCAGACGGTGATGGGGATCTGTGGAGGGGGGCGGCATCACTTGCTAAGGGGGAGCAGTTGATGATTGAGGCCATGAGAGATGTGTTAAATATTGCTGACACAACTCCTGAGCAGGTTGAGGAGGCTTACTTTACTGATACTAAGAAAGCCTCGCTAACCATCCCTGCATCTAAATAATTAAATGCTATATTTGAAAAATCCTGGGAAAACCCAGAGAAAAAATTCCAGATCCCTAAAAGGATTCTGGTTGCTTTTCCCTTCACTGAGGAAGATAGGAAAAAAATTGGAGACCCCACCTATAGTTGATGCATCTGTCTCCAGGCTGTCAAAGAAGGTGGTCTTACCTGTCCCGGGATCTACCGCGTTGAAAGAACCGGCAGATTGCAAGGTTGACACTACGCTCAAGTCCATATACACGGCTTCAGGGGCGAGACTACGGCCTACTATTGCCTGTGCATGGATTTCTAAAGCTATAGCAAAGTGGTCAATCACACTACAGGAAGACTTTACTACGATGGATAAAGGTGACGTTGACTTGTTTTTACGCAACATACAGGATTCTGCGGGATATATTGTAGAATCCATGAAGAATCTGGGTTCCATGGCTGCGTGGATCTCCTCCATGTCCGTCTCGGCTTGCAGGGGTCTCTTGCTGCGCCAATGGCCTGCGGACGCGGAATCCAGAAGAAGTGTGGATAACCTACCCTACACAGGTCAGGCTCTTTTTGGGGAGGTGCTGGATGCGTGGATTTCCACGGCAACCTCGGGTAAGTCTCCTTTTCTTCCCTTAGCTGCACCGGCTACGAAGAAACCTTTTTCTCCCAACACGTCACAGTCCTTTCGGCCTGCTAGGACTAGAAAGAACAAGCCCTCTAACACCTTCTTTAGAGGAGGTCATGCTAAATCCAAAAAACCTGCACCTGCAGGTTCCCAGGGCCAGAAGTCTGCTTCTGGTGCCTCAAAGTCCTCAGCATGACGGTGGACCGCACAGCCTGGAGGTTGGTCAGGTGAGAGCGAGACTCCGGCATTTCAGCCACATCTGGGTGTCAACTGGCCTGGATCCCTGGGTGCAGGATATTGTGTTCCGGGGTACAGGCTGGGGTTTCAAACTCTCCCACCTCACCGATTCTTCAAATCAGGCTTGCCAGCTTTGCTGGCAGACAGAGCTATCAGAAAATTGGAAATGTCAGAAGTCATTGTTCCAGTTCCACCTCATCAGCAAAACAAGGGTTACTATTTGAACCTTTTTGTGGTACCGAAGCCGGATGGTTCGGTCAGGCCAATTTTGAACTTGAAATCGTTAAACCCTTATCTAAGGGAGTTCAAATTCAAAATGGAGCCTCTGAGGGCGGTGATCTCAGGTCTGGTGGAGGGGGAGTTTCTGGTGTCCCTGGACATCAAGGATGCATACCTCCACATTCCCATTTGGTCGCCGCATCAGGCTTATCTCTGATACCGCTCCGGCTCCATCATTCATTTGTCCCCGTCTGGGAGACACAGAGCTATCTGATGCTGCACTGAGCGGGTGAAGACAGACAACCAGGGCTCCCTGCACGGCGTGGCATGGTCTTCACCCACCACTGAGGCTCTGGTGTTCAACATTTCCCTTGCCAACGGGATAGCACCAGGGAGCAGGTATCGAAAGCTCCTGCCCAGCGCTACATGTGCATATACATTTATTTGTCATCTCACCGACCCTGCACCATCTGAATAACGCCATTGATTTGTGCTACATGCTATAGTTCTCAAGTATACAGCAGTGAGTGATTTTTATTCATTTGACAATTATATTCCAGCCATTTATTTAAGTGCATACATTGAACTCTGCACTACCTACGTCCCCTCTGAGTGAGTTCAATTATTGATAATTAGCTGCACCTGCGGAGCAGGTATAAGGACTGAACACTCCTACTCCCAGGTATACCTGCCTTTTGAGAAAGACGCCCTGCTGGCGTTGAAACGCGTTAAGGATACAGGTGATATACCTTGAGGATCAGTACTGCTGTGCACATCAATCTCTTTTCGGAGCCGTGTGTAGGAGCCCAGCTTGACTACTGCGGCCCGTAGATCCCAGCCCGCAGCTTCTCACTCACACAGCCCCAGCCGCTCATCTCCTGCCTTGGCGGCAGGAGCGGTAATTGTCGTCCTACAACAGACTCGGTGCGGGCTTGCAAACGGGAACTGCATCGGGTGCCTTCCCAACTACAGAGAGGTCGGCTGTCTGCCAGCGCACCCGTCCTGATGACCGCTACAGCTCCGGCTCCATCATTCATCTGTCCCCATCTGGGAGACACGGAGCCATCTGATACTGCACTGACCGGGTGAAGACAGACAACCAGGGCTCCCTGCACAGCACGGCATGGTCTTCACACACTGCTGAGGCTCTGGTATTCAACATTTCCCTGGCCAACGGGATAGCACCAGGGAGCAGGTATCGAAAGCTCCTGCCCAGCGCTACATGTGCATATACATTTATTTGTCATCTCATCGACCCTGCACCGTCTGAATAACGCCATTCATTTGTGCTACATGCAATACTTCTCAAGTATACAGCCGTGAGTGATTTTTATTCATTTGACAATTATATTCCAGCCGTTTATTTAAGTGCATACATTGAACTCTGCACTACCTACGTCCCCTCTGGTGGTATCAGTAATCAAACTTTTATTATCTGTTTGAATTGGTGCTCTAATCACATTTTGGATGCTTAGCTATATTATATACTAACATTATTGTGATGTCTTAATATTGTAACATACCCCCGGGAGGTTGCTGTATTTTATTTATTTTTTAAAATAGATGTCTCCAATTACCTGATTGTCAAGCGCCACTTGCTTTTGTTTGCTATCTTTGTGTTTTAAGGGATTGGCAATTCCCTTTTACAAGAGGCTGCTGACAATCATATCGCAGTACCACCCACCAGAGTGCTTAGTGTTTTTTCTACATTTTTCATACGCCTTGTGCGTTTCTTGCCTTACTATAGCAGCTTGGTGACTAGTACTGTAAGATTAATTTTTATACTGATAGAATCCAACGGAGACAAGAAGTCTTGAAGCAATATGAGACTGGGAATTTTAGCACTGAGGAAACACCCCACGATGAGTTCTTGAAAAATTCAAATAGACTAGAAGAGCTCCTTAAGTCTGAATCAAGACATTGGTGGGACAAGATGTTCCTATCAAAGTTTATGGAACATAATAAAATACCTTGTGGTCTGCGAATTTTCAAGAGCTCATCTTTTAATAATGTTTCCGATCTTCTAGAACAATGGGAAAAAATTTTAGACAAATGTTCGTTTGCACTGATGCAATTATTAATTGACTATAGGGGAAACAAATTAATTGAAATTGAGGATGAGATTAAGCAAACACAAGATATACTTTTGAAATATAAAGATGAGGAGTATTATAAAGAGAGGGAAACAGTAATGAACAAAAGATTAGAACATTACTAGAAGGAGATTATAGAGAGGAAGGAGAAGAAATTCTCGCGAGATTTGAGAGATTATAACACAAATACCATTAAAAATTATCACACTAGAAATAGAACAAGAGATGAATCCAGATCAGAGGTCCGACAGAAGTCTAGCCATAGTGAGAACTATGGTTACCAGTCCAAGCCGCAAAGAAGTAGGCCTCAATATAGGTCTACTCAGCACAATACTCGGGATACTTTAGCAAATAACCAGTAGGAATCCAATGCACGGATGTCGCCAGGGTGGACAACTGTACCTCCCAAAACGACATCACGGCAGCAAGAATCCTCCTTAGCAGCTGCGAATGGAGAGTCTCCCCAAGAGCGTCGCCATTTTTTAGACAGAGGGCGGAGAGACAGGATGGAATTGAATGTCAGAGGGAACAGATATTTCACACACAATCATTACGACCCCCGGCTAATACGAACACCAAAAAGAGGAAGAGATACCGAGCAAGAGGTCGAAGAGGAGGTAAGGGGCAACAAAAACCAAAGGTTCCGTTAAAACCAGCTGGTATTTTCAATCTCTCCTCTATTTCTCTAACTAAAACTGAAGAAAAAATTATCTCCAAAGGGATGAATTTTGCACCTACCACACGCCCCAATTTTTTTGAGCTCTTCATTGAGTTCAATCGGTTTGTCAGAGGATTGTGCAGGAAAAGATTTTTTGTGACAGTAGAAAAACAGAATAAGCGTACCTGCCAAGACAATCCTGAAATCATATTAGACCAGGACGATGCTTCTGGTCTTAATATACTGAATGAATTGTTGCTTGAAAATATGCTCCCTGACAACCTAGATCAGCAGACTGAAACATTTTTATTTGATGTTAATAGAGGTACCTTTAAGAAAAGATCTCAATTTTTTTCCTACCCAACACAAAACCAGTGCCATAGACACTTTTTATCATACCACTCTGGAGGAATTTCGCAATCTGTGTGATTATAAAATACAACCCTGTTTGTACAATTTAAAGCCTGATGAAAGAAAAGCTCTTAAGAGACTTTCTGACAATCAGGCTCTCACCATTAAACCAGCTGATAAGGGAGGAGGAGTGGTGGTGCAAAATACCAAAGATTATGTTAGAGAGGCTTAAAGCCAACTGACTGATACCACCTTTTACAGAACTCTAGGGCATGATCCAACTCTTGATTATTAAAAACAATGAAAAAATATGTTGACACTGGCTTGTGCTGATGATGTTCTCACACGTGATAAGTTTGAATTCCTCTACCCCCTCCACCCAATCACCCCCATCTACTATCACCTTCCCAAAGTACACAAGACACTGCACGAACCCCTGGGTCGTCCTATCATTTCAGGGATTGAGGGTCTTACATCAAATTTGTCTTACTATGTTGATCATTATTTACAGTCACGCGCATCCTCTCTGAGATCCCATATTAGAGATACCACTGAGTTTATTAAACTGGTGGAAGGTTTGAAATGGAATCCAGACTTTTTGTTCGTCACTTGTGACGTCCAAGCCTTGTACACAAATATCCCATACGAAAAGGGGGATAGAATGTGTGGCAAAAAGCCTACGTGAAGATATGGGTATCTCAGAGGGGAAACGCCAATTTATTCTTTCTGCTATTGCTTTAATTTTGTCTCACAATTATTTTTTATTTGATCACCGTCACTACCTGCAGGTCCTCGATACAGTGATGGGGACCAGGTTCGTGCCCAGTTTTGCGAACATCTACATGGGCGATTTTGAAAACACCTATATCTGGGGAGGCGCCCATGTTGCGAACCTGGTCCTCTATGGTCGCTATATCGACAACCTGTTTTTTGTATGGAAAGGGGATTCTGTTTCAGTCACTGAGTTTGTTAGTTATATTAATAATAACACTTATGGTTTAACCTCCACATGCACTCACCATCCCTCACAGATTAATTTTTTGGATGTAACAGTAGAGGTGGTAGAGGAAATCGTCACAGTATCTCCATTTAAAAAATCAGTGGATGTGTGTAATTTTATACCTTATTCCAGCAATCATAATAAAAGCTGGCTCAAGAATGTACCGAAAAGCCAGGTACATAGGATTAGAAGAAATTGCACATTTGATACAAAATATCATGAACAAGTTAGGGATCTGGTGGAAACATTTAAAGGTTGCGATTATCCACAAGTAGTACTGGATGAAGCTCTGGTCTATGCTTCTAAACTTGTTAGAAAAGATACCCTTGCTGTTGATGATGACAAAAGTCATGTTGACACTGTCAGGAATCGACTTACCACAGCTGCATCTGTCCGTCGGTGCGGTCTCCGTCCGGGGTCCCTACGTCTCGCTGTCACTGGTCTTCCTGTCGCCGGATGCCTTCTCGGGCCTAGGAACGCTCCTGTTGTCAGCGGGCGTGCATGCACGCCGCGTTCCCGCCAGGCCGCGGTATGGGCGCCGCCATGACAGTTCTCCTCAGACTGCCGCATCGGCCAATCCGGAGCTTGGCCACACCTCCTCGTTTCACTTCCAGCCAATACCTGCAGACCGGGGGGTATATCAGGAGCAGCAGGGTGAGTCAGTCCTTGTCCTGGACTTCGTGTCTCTCCTATGACCTGTGTCTCTGGCTCCGTTCTCCAGTTCCTCCGTTACCTGCTTTGCTTCCCAGTTGATCCTGTGCTACCGTGGAACCACAAGCACCAGCAACTCTTGTACTTGAGATCAAGCTTCACACCTTAACCAGCTACAGTGTGCTCCAGCCCTCTGCAGTAGAGACTCTCCTCCAGGTGCATCTTGTCATCTACACCTGTTCATCAGCCTACAAGCTGCCAGTGTATTTCTAACCCCACTGAGGACTTCAACACTTGTCTCCTGCAATTGCTACCAGGCTTGCTATTCCCACCTTCAGCTCTGCTGGCTCCACGGCCTAACAAATATCGGTTCCCATACCGACACATCGATCCCCTGATCGATTGGATTTACCATACAGTCTTTGCCATAGACTCTCAGCTTCCACGCTGCATATTCACAAACTGCATGTATTACTGTTATTATAAAATATTCCTGCTGCCATATTGTTCAAGCCTGCTGTTTAATAAACAACATTGCGCACATGCGCAGGAATCCAATCCGGCCTCCTCACTTCTTCTATCCTACCTCCACTGACCCACTAGCGCCCCCTCCGGGAACACAAGCTAAACAAAACCTGACAGACACACAGGAATCTAGTCACCTAGGTGGCGTGAATCTGGAGATCAATTATGATATCATCCCCATACAAGAGGTTCCTTCTGGTAGTCTCAATAATATCAAAAATAATGAAAATAATAATATTAACAACAAAAATAAAAACAAAAATAAAGTAAAGAATAAAGACAAGTACAGTTTAGTCTTTAAGTCCAAATTTAATGTAGCTGCTAGTAAGATCAAGAGCATAGTTAATAAAAACTATAGATTACTGTTTACTGACCCTGTTCTCAAGGACCATTTAGATGAAACTCCAGTGATAGTCTTCAAGAAGGCCAGGAATTTGAAAAAATATTCTGGCTCCTAGCTTCTTTAAAGGGCACTCGGATCAGGTTTCAAAAAGTACACAAAGAACTCTAATTGGACCAGAGGTTATAGGTTTCTACAGGTGTAACCATGGGAGGTGTACTACTTGTTCTTTTGTTTTGAATAAAACTAAAAATGTTGTTTCTAATGTCTCTAAAAAAGAGTACAGAATCAACACTTTTGTTAACTGTAACACCCAATATGTGATATATTTATTAATATGTCCATGTCAATTACACTACGTAGGTCGAACCATACGCCCCCTGAAACTCAGATTTATGGAACACAGAAGAAACATCTTAAATAAATGCATGAATCATAGTGTTCCACTTCATTTTTCTGAGTTTCATGGAGGCGATCCTACGGGGCTCCTGCTGGTTGGGCTGGAACATATCCCAGCCACCAGCAGGGGAGGTGACCGTTTTAGAATCTTGTGTAGACAGGAGGCAGCATGGATCCTTAGACTACAGACACTCAATCCTCAGGGTCTCAATGAAACCATAGATCTTGAGTTTATTTAAGGGTTTACCTCTGTTTCTAACTTGAGCACTTTTGTAGGAGTGTTCATAGATCTGTTTTCACCATCTTAGTTAAGGGGTCCTTTCCATTCTTCCCTCTGTGACACTGGTGTGTACCAATTTATTTTGGTCATGCACAGTGTTTTTCCCACTGTCCCACTGGGTTCCCTTCTCTAATTTTGTATACGAGCTTTATGCAAGTGGCTACCTCCCTAAATTCTCTAAACAATCAAGTCGCTATGATCTTCTCATCCTCTCTTTGTCTCTGCCTCCCTCTCTTTCTTTCTCTCTTTCCCCCTCCTCATTTTAGCACATTATCTTAGGAGTGGTTTTTTTTTCCTCCCATGTATTAGAACATGTCTTGTTGTCAGTACAGATCGGAACTGTGTGTGGTAATATGAATTTACACACGATAAGTTGCTTTCCAACATTGGAATTTTTAAACTATTGTGATGATAATATAGAACTTTATTTATTTATCTACACACACTTGTATACATGAAAAATGCTATAGTAACTATGAATTATTATAATATATCTTTTAGGATAAAGTTATGTATTCCCAGTCTCATATTTCGTTTTGGTTCTTTTATTATATTTGTATTGTCCATGCAGTGTATTTAGTGCTGCACGTTTACGGCTTCGTATTAACGTTTATTGTTTTATGGCACCAATATAGTAATATTCTTTTTTCATTCATGAATGTCTGTGTCTGCTCCAAAGTGGGGGCTTAAAGTATTACATCTAACCCGATTATTCAGAATGACTGAGTTTAATTGTTGATAATTAGCTTCACCTGCGGAGCAGGTATAAGGACTGAACACTCCTACTCCCAGGTATACCTGCCTTTTGAGAAAGACGCCCTGCTGGCGTTGAAATGCGTTAAGGAAACAGGTGATATACCTTGAGGATCAGTACTGCTGTGCACATCAATCTCTTTTCGGAGCCGTGTGTAGGAGCCCAGTTTGACTACTGCGGCCCGGAGATCCCAGCCCGCAGCTTCTCACTCACACAGCCCCAGCCGCTCATCTCCTGCCTTGGCGGCAGGAGCAGTAATTGTCGTCCTACAACAGACTCGGTGCGGGCTTGCGAACGGGAACTGCATCGGGTGCCTTCCCAACTACAGAGAGGTCGGCTGTCTGCCAGCGCACCCGTCCTGACCGCTACAGCTCTGGCTCCATCATTCATCTGTCCCCATCTGGGAGACACGGAGCCATCTGATGCTGCACTGACCGGGTGAAGACAGACAACCAGGGCTCCCCGCACGGCACGGCATGGTCTTCACCCACCGCTGAGGCTCTGGTGTTCAACATTTCCCTGGCCAACGGGATAGCACCAGGGAGCAGGTATCGAAAGCTCCTGCCCAGCGCTACATGTGCATATACATTTATTTGTCATCTCATCGACCCTGCACCGTCTGAATAACGCCATTCATTTGTGCTACATGCAATACTTCTCAAGTATACAGCCGTGAGTGATTTTTATTCATTTGACAATTATATTCCAGTCGTTTATTTAAGTGCATACATTGAACTCTGCACTACCTACGTCCCCTCTGGTGGTATCAGTAATCAAACTTTTATTATCTGTTTGAATTGGTGCTCTAATCACATTTTGGATGCTTAGCTATATTATATACTAACATTATTGTGATGTCTTAATATTGTAACATACCCCCGGGAGGTTGCTGTATTTTATTTATTTTTTAAAATAAATGTCTCCAATTACCTGATTGTCAAGTGCCACTTGGTTTTGTTTGCTATCTTTGTGTTTTAAGGGATTGGCAATTCCCTTTTACAAGAGGCTGCTGACAATCATATCGCAGTACCACCCACCAGAGCGCTTAGTGTTTTTTCTACATTTATCTCTGATTTGCGCTGTTAGACGATCACTATCAGTTTCAGGCGCTGCCATTCGGTCTCTCCACAGCACCAAGGATCTTCACCAAGGTGATGGCAGAGATGATGGTTCTCCACCGCAAGCAGGGGGTGAACATAATTCCTTATCTGGACGACATGCTGATCAAGGCATCGTCCAGGGAGAAGTTGTTAAGGTCCATTGCTCTCACAACGCATCTGCTCAGGGAGCACGGTTGGATCCTGAACCTTCCAAAGTCTCATCTGGAGCCGACAAGGAGGCTGTCTTTCCTGGGGATGATCCTCGACACGGAGGTGCAGAGGGTGTTTCTCCCGGTGGAGAAAGCGTTGGTGATACAGTCAATGGTCCGGGATGCGTTGAGGCCTGACCGGGTATCGGTTCATCAGTGCAACCGCCTTCTGGGGAAGATGGTTGCCTCCTACGAGGCTCTGCAGTACGGAAGGTTTCATGCTCAGTCCTTTCAGCGGGATCTCCTGGACCAGTGGTCAGGATCTCACCTACACAAGCACCAAAGTATACGTTGATAATGTCGATATTATCTTAAAACACAAAGCTATACCACTAGATACACTATTACCATGGAGCCGCTATGGCTGCTAGACTTAATACACGTGCTACACACTTTGTACGCTATTTGCGTATAGAGTCCTGCACGTGGTACGCACTTGGCGTACACACGCCGCGCTGAGTGTAGAGAGTATACACAGCGAGCGCACACACAATTGATAACCTTTAAACCTAGTTAATGATACAATGTAATGATATGCTTACACTTTAAACCTTTAGCAGCAAAGTACTGCAACGATGTTATACTTTAAACCTTAAGTAGCGCTGACGGTATAAAGTAACCGCAGTGCATACACCTTATCAATACTTATACACCTTAAACAGTTAAAATACTCTTTAAACCCCTGCAGGAAAGTGAGGACACCACACTGGTTTGTAGTTGAAACCACAGGGTTCTAAGGCCGCAGTGGATTAATTCCAAAAGGTAAACAATACAATTTATACACTACAGGCTAACAAGATAAGTCTAAACAGAATAATGGCTACAGAGAATGTACATACGTGATAATGTTCGCAAGCGCTACCCGAGTCGGTCCTCCGCTGGTCATACAGATAGCGTTCAGAGTCTTGTGTCCCCAAGCCTGCTGCAAGTTCTCTTTATTCACTTCATCGAAAACAATACAATGGTCACTGTAATCCCTTTGTCTATTGGACACAGAGATGTACCTTTTCATTACGGTAGAGGTCATAGGTTGATTTGAAAAGGTGGGCTATGTCTTTCTCAACTACTCTTGTGGGTGATCCCCTCTGGATTCCCCCTGCATACGTAATATACAGTAAACACAGTTAATGTTCATATTCTACTTTTGCACATAACTATACGCAGGAACAAGTGATCTTTCTCAAACCAACACCAGAATGTTTCCCTTAAAATACCCTACAGCTGGATACCAAACACCACCTTGTAACCTTGTTCTGTCCCCTCCTATCCTGTAAAGGTGAATCCCTTTGTTCTGTTATCATTTTAAACAGCTATTTCTTTCTGATGTGGTGCAGGGGGCTATGGGTACAAAATGCACTATTTGGGTTAAATATGCAATGTTCTAATAACACGCTACGCACTCACAAACTCCGCCATAAATACCCATATCACGCGCATGATTGCCGGAGCGATCCTACGCAAATTGCGGATATGTGCACGCACGGAGGACTGAGTGCACACACAGCGGGCATGCGCATGGGGTTAGTACATGGGGCATATATTACAATATTTTTTCGACTTTAACAGTCCACCCTTTGGCAGTCAACAATAACTGCCACTATCTAAACAGAAAAATATACAATTCATATCTACAAATGATTGGGTGGTAGGAGGAGAGGTATATGTGGGAAAATGTATGACCTAGTGAGAAAGTAAAAGCATGTATGTATGAAGTTCATGTCCGGGGGGGGGCATGTATCATCGTGCCGTACATGTTCTAGATAAGCTTCGAGGTATTGTGAAGTATACATTAAATCCTTCTTATCCCGTATCAAGGGTCTGTAATTGGGCCAACAAACACTACCGAGCTCTTTTCGGCTTCTTGTTCCAACAAATGGGGTGCACATTTAGTTGATGATACATGGAGGGGGAACATATGTGAATGCTACTATGTGGATATCACCTGTCGACTATGTGTGATACTACCTGAAGATTGTAGAGATGAAGATAAGACACGTATCACAAATACATTCACATAACATTTGTGCAATCGTCCTTGGGTGTTGATTGCAGTCTTGTCCGTATGGGTGTATCCTTGCTGTGGGTGTTAATCAAAGTCTTTAGAGTGTCCATTAAAGTCTTTAGAGTGTCCATTAAAGTCTTTTCTGGATGGATGTATCTTTGGTTTAAGTGTTCATCAAAAGTCTTGTCTGGATGGATGTATTTTCGCTGAGGGAAAACAAAGGAGAAACGGGTGAAAGAAACGGACCGGGGATTCACGTCTTATCACAACATTGTCTCTATTGATGGGTCATAAATTAAATCAGTTGTTGTAACAATGCCCCCGTTCCTTAAACTCATCACTTTGGTACTATGCTTGCGCCGCATTAAAACTCGAACACACCTAAATATCAAACCAATCATTATGACAACTCCCAGGATACAAAGGAGAAACTTTCCTACACTCACGATAATATTTTGAGCCCATTCTCCTAAACCTGAGAACCAATTGCGTGGGTTCAACCATGAGACCCAGCCGGTCAGTTCATTACTCACAGCAGTCAGGGTAAGGTTGTGTCTCCTTCGGAACTCCCATTTCAACTGTAAGATATCGGCCATCTTTTGATCGATGACCTCGGTTGGGTCATCTGTGCTGTTTGTAATATACGTGCAGCACTTCACACCATACTGAGTTGCTAGGGTGACACAGTACCCGCCTTTCACCGCTGTGATGTAATTGAGAACCATCCTGTGCTGGATCAGTTCCGTTTTGTAAGCTTGCAACTCCCTCCCTGTATACCTGAAGGTGTCATCATACATCTCGGTGATATTATCTATCAGGTTCGCTAGCGCATGAATATACCTATAATTTATAATTCCTCTGGCGGTACGGGTGATATCTAATGCGAGTAGGAATTGAATCCCGGTGGATTCGTGGATAAAATCAGAGGCTGCGTGCTCTGTCCTATCTATAAGGTGTCTCTTAACGATGTGTTCATAGTGAGTGTGAGTGTAAGGAGCTTGAGCATTGCGGTGAACGTCTTTCATCTTATTATGGGTAATGGTCATTACTTCTGGCAACACTATTCCATTGTAACACATTCCCTCTGAGTTTGGGGCAAGCCACTTATACGCCTTCCTCCCGCATATGAAATATGCATCATCGGGGAGAACATATGGGACAGATTATGACATTACCATATTGCAAACCTTCCAGGTGAAAAATCCTATCCCTAGCTCTCTCATCTGTTCAGTACACGTATCAGGCTGTATGATATGCGCACAGTACCCTGGTGATACTTCTCCAACCCGCATGGTCCTACTTCATGGAGTATACCTGTACCAGAAATACCTCCCACCGTCAGCTATTTGGCGTATAAGTTCAGGGTCTACGGGCATTCTGTCAGCTCTGAGTGAAAACGCCATTGTTTGGTTATTCCATGTTACTTCCCAATTTCCCGGCTTTCGGGGATTGGAAATGTTGAAACATACTAAGGACCTATCCACATGATATTGGTGGAGCTTCAGACTAGGAGGCCTAGAAATATAAAATTTCTTATCCACCGGTCTCCCACCCCGTAATTCAAGTACCTCATCTATTGCTAAAGGATACGGTACTAGTCCTGACTTACTCTGACCTTGAGGTACTTGTGAGCACACCCAGCATTCTGTTTGGTTTAAAACCTTACCCACTAATGAGTGATAGTCACTCAATGGATGACGGTCCATGTTGATATTAAGGCTTGACTGACATTTCTGGATGCACCCGTCCTCAACTATGTTTTCACAATTTCTACAAATACAATTCTCCTCAGCCAATAACCCTTCACAGTGTCTCCTAGTTTCTTGACTACCAGATCGTTTTCTGATACTCGCCTTTGCTCGGTGAATGTGTTGCTCTTGGAATTCTACAAATCCGTCCTTGCCATCAGAACCCATTCCAGATCCTTTCTCGACCTCTCTGGTACTCTCACCGAAACAGACTGCTCTGGTCAACAACAGGGTCAACAGGAAAACCCGGAATGCAGTCTCTTTGGGTAAGTCCATCTTGTTAAGGGGAGAGAAAAGGAAACAAAAAGGGGGAGGAAAGGAGGGTAATGGGAGATGGAGAAAATAATAAAAAGGAAAAAGAGAACTGGTACGACAACCGCCTCTAGTCTTGTTGTTCTCCATGCTCAGATACCGTCTCAACAGTGCTGCCTCTCAGTCTTCCCGGAACAGACGCTCCAGTGATACGATATTCTTTCCAAGTCAGCGACCTTTCTGTATGGAACATAAATCCTGCATTACAATGTGTTTAACTGTTGTGTGAAATAAACCATCCGTGGAAAATGAAAAAAAGAGAGAGAGAATATTTAAAAAAAAAGAAAATTTGTCAGATTTGCGTTCACCATCAGGCTGTCACACCAACATGTCCATCGGTATCTCTGCACAGTCTCCCTTCACCAGTATTTCCACTCTCCACCCTCTGTGCATGGCCAGGCACAATGATGCTGGTGAGATATACTGGGGTTGGGCAGACCTCTGAAAAGACCGAGTAGATATGTGATGTTTGAGCTGTAAATCTGTTGGTGAACGTCAGAGATGAAGAGGAAACTTTTAAAGATAAATCACAGAGTTTACCTGGCCGCCCCTGTATCTACAAGAAATGATCTACCAACTACATCAACTGTGACCTCAGGTTCACTACCAAGGCTAGCAATCAACTTCACTGGCTGCAGACTACAAGTGTGGCCCAAAATTTTTCCTATGTGATCCCTGATCCCAATTACGTGTATCATAACTTTGCTCGTGTTCTTGTCTAGGGGGTCTATATACGTTGCTTTTATAATTACAGTTTCGTGCGTAATGTCCTTCCCTTTGACAGTTATAACATTTTACTACATACGACTTACCATCAGGGGTCTTGGGTTTTGGCTGATGTGGCTTCGTTGTCAGGGCTTTGATACTTACGGTCATCAGCTTATCCCCCTGTGACTCTCTGTGCTTAATGATGTTCTGATCGTGCTCGATAGCGGACTCTCTTAATGCAGTCACCGAGATACCTCTCCAGTTAGGTTGAGTGGTTTGTACCCTTGTTCTCAACGTTTCTTTCAAGCCGTCCATTAATACGGACACAGCTACCTCTCTATGATGTACATTTTCCTTAATGTCTTCGATCCCAGTGTATCTAGCCATTTCCTGCAGTGCTCAATGGAAATATTCAGAAGCCGTTTCACCTTCTTTTTGTCTAATGGATAAGATTTTATTCCACTTGACAACAGTTGGGAAATATACTCCTTATTGCAGATTGATCTGTTGTACATTCTCCTGAGTGTATTCATCAGTGAGAGGTACCTCTGCGTCTAATTTACAATCAGCAATGAATTTCACAGGGTCAATATAGGAGGGCAAACATGCCCGTAGCACTGTCCGCCAATCTTTGTTTGTGGGTTCGGTGGCGTTACCTAGTTCTCTGATAAACCTCTGAAATGCTGCTAGATCTTTTCTGGGATCGGGAAATTCAGACATAATTGTCCTCAATTCTGTCCGGGACCAAGGACAATGCATAGCAATGTTCCTGACGGGAGTGATTCCCTGAGTGACAGTCTTCCCATTGGGGACTGCGATCAACCTGACAGGATTTAGTTCAATTACATCGTTCTGGGTTGCTTCTACAATGTGAGGTGCAATTGTCTCTGCATAATGTACTGTACCGTACTTACCTGTGGACATGACCTCACTTATCCCTCCGCTAGGGGGCTTTACTACTGCTCTTACCGGTTGGGCAGTGCCCACCTGGGTGTCCTGTACGGTGGCTGCTGGAGAAAGTGCCGATATCATGCTGGGTTCATCTTCTTGCTCGTATTCCTGAGGGAAGTTTAAGATGGGATACAACTTGCACGGGTTAGCATTAATACATTTATTAAGTTCATTCTTATTACCATTACTACATTTATCAACTTTACTCTTATCATCTATCAGTATGCCATTGTCTGTAGCCACTGTCTTCCCTGTAATATACGGTGGTGGTGGTGCAGTTGCAATCAGTTTCCTGCCAGGGTTGGATCCAGCTGCATGAGCTAGATCCCTTTGCATATCACTCTCTCGTTGCCATAAATGTAAACAGTTTGAGTGTCTGATCCTTTCTTTTCAGGATTTTAACAGACATATCCTAATTCTTAAATTCTGCAACACCTCTGGATTAAAACTGCCTACCTTAGGGAATCGTTCCCTATCTTCCGCAGTCATACGTTCCCATTCATTGCATAAAACCTTTGTGTGTGAGCCATATTTCTCACACATTATGTACCTCGCAGACCCATTGGGCCGCGGAACTATCAACCTGAACCCTGGTTGATCGTCCCTTACTTGAGCAACTGGCCCCCATCTTTTGCAGGTATTGCCTTCTCAGCTAATTGCTACAAAAAAACAAAATACTCAGTGGTAAGGCAACGGTGAAAGTTCTCAGAGCGCTCTCACCCACCCACGCCCACGTTGGCCAATACACCTAAACACTGTCGTCAGCGCCGGTCGTACCCAACTTAGGGCCCTATGTAACCTCTATTTACTGAGAGTGTGTGGGAGTGACTTACCCTTCCCAGTAAATATTGGTCGTTGGAGATTTCCTGAGTGACCAGCGAAATTCCCTTAAAATAAAAAACTGTTACACAAATCACGTTGCATGTGCTACAATTAGCGTCTATTATCCCACGATTTTACGCAAATGGCGTAAAGGGTAACATGTTGAACGAAATATTGCACACACTAACGCGCGGTACAATCGCATGGCGTATAAGTAACTGTTACTTATCCGCTGTACGACCAATGGAATCGTTTTTTCAGGCTGCGAAACCTCAGCCGGAGCTTTTCAGAACAGGCCTATATGGGTACTACGCCAACCCCCGGGGCTGCGCTCTCTATACAACTCACCGCTGACCTTTTAGGCCACGGTATTCAGAGCTTCGCGTGACTTTGTCAGCGGTTTTCTGACTTCGCTGACCTCTTGGTCTGCTGTTATACTAATTGCTCCTTTATACCTTAATCAATGTTAACGTGAGAAAGCCACTCCCACGCCACCAAGTGTCCACTCACCTGATGTGGTCTCCTACGGGATCCCGAATTCCCTGGGTCCACAAAACCTTTGTTGTTTGCACACTCACGCTCGTTCACTCATATACACTTTGGTTTTTCTGTACAGAAAATTAACTTTCATTCAGGGAAACAGCCCCAATTCCAGAGGTGATACAGTAAAAAAGGTATTTAAACTAAATATTGGACACTGATCAATTTGTGCTATTATTGCGTGGCTACCGTTTTGCGCCTAAACTAAAACAATGCTATTGTGTGCTTTGTATTTAGCGGTCGTACTTTTACGCACGTTGCGTGAACACGTCACGTATGTATGCCTTTACGTTGCGTACGCAGTCCCATACGCTATTTGAGACACGTGTACAAAGGCCGTACATCCGCAGTGCTACAAAACTCACAGTTCTATAAATGTAAGCGATATTTAACTATAATCACTTACTTAACACACACACAGTTTCTTCTGTATAAACCTTTACAACTAGGCCAGGTTGCATGTGCGTCTTACACTTATTTCTTAAATATTAACTGTATATTTAAACTAAATAGCAACACATTTTTTTCAGTACAGGTCAAAATGAATCTAGTAATCAATAATTCAAATGGTATGATTCAGATTGGATAGCTATCTTGCAGAACATACACTGATATAAATATACACATAATTATAATATTATATATATGTACCATTCACTGGTCTCCTGAGACTCATTTACCCATTAAGTGCTTCTAATTTGCATATGAATGCTATGTGCTATTGGTTGCCTGTAAAGGTGTTTTTTTTTTCACTGTTAGGAAATAGCAGTTACACAGGTTAATTTGCATTTCAATGGCTATCTTACAGCAAGCAGAGTTAACTGAATCCTAGAGGTAAAAGGAAAAAAAATTTTTGTTTATATCTGTGTGTCGTTCTTACATCAAGTATTCATCTTACTATTAACTTTCATTAAGCCCCATCTGAAACTATTTGTAATTGACTATGGCATGGGTTAAATAAATGCATTGGTAACTCATAAATGGTGATTTCTTATTGACCGAGGATGGCTGATTATTCCGGGCAGTGAAAATCAGCCATTTAGAAAAATGACCTTACCAACATGGCCGCTGCTCCTCCCCCTTCCACATCCATGAGGGTTACACAAAATGGAGGACAGACCATGCGGCTTCCTTTGTCACAAAGAAATCACACACCATGCAAGCCCCTGAAGTTATTTTAGGCCTGAGTTAAAAAAAAAAAACACTATATCAAGGCTATTGCAGCAACTTTTAAATGTACTTTTACCCTACTTAACAGATAAGCAATCCAATCTGAATCAAACACAATATGACTCATTTGAACCTTGTTTTGCAACAAAATGATCAGATATGCAGAGTACAGGTGTATGCTTGTATTGCGTGCGCATGTGGCGTAAAAAGGAAAAATAGCTTTTGCGTTCTTACCTTACGGATCCCTCCAGCATCCCAACAAATCTTGCAGAGCAGACGCTTATCTTATCAGCACTAGTGTATCCACCAACCAAGAGAAGGTTTATGTGGGATACCTTCCCTCCCTTTGCTGATGGATAAACGTCTGCTGTACCCTGCTAGGCTGTGGGTATGAGGAGAACAAGGACGAGCTCCCAATTGATAATGTCGATATTATCTTAAAACACAAAGCTATACCACTAGACACACTATTACCGTGGAGCCGCTATGGCCACTAGACTTAATACACGTGCTACACACTTTGTACGCTATTTGCATACAGAGTCCTGCACATGGTACGCACTTGGCGTAGACACGCCGCGCTGAGTGTACAGAGTACACACAGCGAGTGCACACACAATTGATAACCTTTAAACCTTGTTAATGATACAGTGTAATGATATGCTTACACTTTAAACCTTTAGCAGCAAAGTACTGCAACAATGTAGCGCTGGCGGTATAAAGTAACCGCAGTGCATACACCTTATCAATACTTATACACCTTAAACAGTTAAAATACTCTTTAAACCCCTGCAGGAAAGTGAGGACACCACACTGGTTTGTAGTTGAAACCACAGGGTTCTAAGGCCGCAGTGAATTAATTCCAAAAGGTAAACAATACAATTTATACACTACAGGCTAACAAGATAAGTCTAAACAGAATAATGGCTACAGAGAATGTACATACGTGATAATGTTCGCAAGCACAACCCGAGTTGTCCTCAGCTGGTCATACAGATAGCGTTCAGAGTCTTGTGTCCCCAAGCCTGCTGCAAGCTCTCTTTATTCACTTCATCCAAAACAATACAATGGTCACTGTAATCCCTTTGTCTATTGGACACAGAGATGTACCTTTTCATTATGGGAGAGGTCATAGGTTGATTTGAAAAGGTGGGCTATGTCTTTCTCAACTGCTCTTGTGGGTGGTCTCCTCTGGATTCCCCCCGCATACGTAATATACAGTAAACACAGTTAATGTTCATATTCTACTTTTGCACATAACTATTAGAGATGAGCGGGTTCGGTTCCTCGGAATCCGAACCCCCCCGAACTTCAGCCTTTTTTGCACGGGTCCGAGCAGACTCGGATCCTCCCGCCTTGCTCGGTTAACCCGAGCGCGCCCGAACGTCATCATCCCGCTGTCGGATTCTCGCGAGACTCGGATTCTATATAAGGAGCCGCGCATCGCCGCCATTTTCACACGTGCATTGAGATTGATAGGGAGAGGACGTGGCTGGCGTCCTCTCCGTTTAGATTAGATTAGAGAGTCAGAGACACTTGAGTTGATTTACTAATTTGGGGAGCATTAGGAGGAGTACTCAGTACAGTGCAGCAGAGTTTTGCTGATAGTGTGACCACCAGTTTAATTTTAATCGGTTCTCTGCCTGAAAAAAAACGATACACAGTCACATACCATATCTGTGCTCAGCCTCAGTGTGCTGCATGATAATATGATAATGATAATATATCATCTATGTATGTATTATATCTGACTGTGCTGAGTGCTCACTGCCAGTGCTGCTCACACAGCTTAATTGTGGGGGAGACTGGGGAGCAGTTATAGCAGGAGTACAGTGCACACTTTTGCTGCCAGTGTGACCACTGACCACCAGTATATTGTCTGCCTGAAAAAGTTAAACAAACACTCCTGTGGTGTTTTTTTTTTATTCTATAAACGCATTCTGCTCACAGGGTCCAGCAGGTCCGTCATTCATTATATTATATAAATATTTACCTGCAGTAGTGTTATATTTTTTTTGTTCATCTCTATCATCTTTATCATCTCTATATTAGCAGACGCAGTACGGTAGTCCACGGCTGTAGCTACCTCTGTGTCGTCAGTGCTCGTCCATAATTGTATACCTACCTGTGGTGGGGTTTTTTTTTCTATCTTCTTCATACTAGTAGTTCAGCAGTCTGCTGACAGCGTCCAGCAGGTCCGTCATTATATATTATATATACCTGCAGTAGTGATATATATATATTTTTTATATCATTATCATCTCTATATTAGCAGACGCAGTACGGTAGTCCACGGCTATGGCTACCTCTGTGTCATCAGTGCTCGTCCATAATTGTATATCTACCTGTGGTGGGGTTTTTTTTTTCTATCTTCTTCATACTAGTAGTTCAGCAGTCTGCTGACAGCGTCCAGCAGGTCCGTCATTATATATTATATATATATACCTGCAGTAGTGATATATATATATTTTTTATATCATTATCATCTCTATATTAGCAGACGCAGTACGGTAGTCCACGGTTGTGGCTACCTCTGTGTCGTCAGTGCTCGTCCATAATTGTATACCTACCTGTGGTGGGTTTTTTTTTTCTATCTTCTTCATACTAGTAGTTCAGCAGTCTGCTGACAGCGTCCAGCAGGTCCGTCATTATATATTATATATACCTGCAGTAGTGATATATATATATTTTTTATATCATTATCATCTCTATATTAGCAGACGCAGTACGGTAGTCCGCGGCTGTGGCTACCTCTGTGTCGTCAGTGCTCGTCCATAATTGTATACCTACCTGTGGTGGGGTTTTTTTTTTCTATCTTCTTCATACTAGTAGTTCAGCAGTCTGCTGACAGCGTCCAGCAGGTCCGTCATTATATATTATATATACCTGCAGTAGTGATATATATATATTTTTTATATCATTATCATCTCTATACTAGCAGACACAGTATGGTAGTCCACGGCTGTAGCTACCTCTGTGTCGTCAGTCACTCGTCATCCATAAGTATACTAGTATCCATCCATCTCCATTGTTTACCTGAGGTGCCTTTTAGTTGTGCCTATTAAAATATGGAGAACAAAAATGTTGAGGTTCCAAAAATAGGGAAAGATCAAGATCCACTTCCACCTCGTGCTGAAGCTGCTGCCACTAGTCATGGCCGAGACGATGAAATTCCATCAACGTCGTCTGCCAAGGCCGATGCCCAATGTCATAGTACAGAGCATGTAAAATCCAAAACACAAAATATCAGTAAAAAAAGGATTCAAAAATCTAAAATAAAATCGTCGGAGGAGAAGCGTAAACTTGCCAATATGCCATTTACCACACGGAGTGGCAAGGAACGGCTGAGGCCCTGGCCTATGTTCATGGCTAGTGGTTCAGCTTCACATGATGATGGAAGCCCTCATAACTGAGGCCTTGACACTTATGTTGGTGTTAGACGTGCGTCCGGTATCCGTCATTAGTGCAGTGGGATTTAGACAATTGATGGAGGTATTGTGTCCCCGGTAACAAATCCCATCTAGATTCCACTTCACTAGGTAGGCGATAGCGAGATCTTACCATTTAATTCCAGTGATTTGGACGTATAATTACAGTGATCTTGCCAATTAATTTCAGTGATTTGGACGTATAATTCCAGTTGGAATTGTTTATGTCGCTTGGCTTAGTCATACAGCTACCTCATTGCACCTCTTCGACATCTTTGCATGAGGTGCTGTTTGGGGCCTAGGTTTTGAAAAGTGCCATCCTGTGTGACACTGCGGTATGAGTCCAGGGGTACTGCTGTATTAGTCCTGGGGTACTGCTGTATAAGTCCACCATATGCAGATTTTTTTTAAAGTGACTGGAGCGTGCTGGAGATGCTGTCAGTGGACCGAACAATTGTGGCTCACTCTCGACATTCAGCCACTGCGTGACACTACTAGATGGGCCAGGTGGTTGTGTCGCTTAGCTTAGGCCTACAGCAACCTCGGTGCACCTTTTTTTCTTCTTTGCATGATGTGCTGTTAGGGGCCTTTTTTTTTATATCTGCCCTCCTGTCTGCCACTGCAGTGCCACACCTAGATGGGCCAATTGTTTGTGTTGCTTGGCTTAGTCATACAGCTACCTCATTGCAATTCTTTTTCTTCTTTGCATCATGTGCTGTTTGGGGACTAGTTTTTGAATAGTGCCATCTTGTCTGCAACTGTATTGCCACTCCTAGATGGGCCAGGTGTTTGTGCCGCACACTTGTGTCGCTTAGCTTAGTCATACAGACACCTCGGTGCAACTTTTAGGCCTAAAAACAATATTGTGAGGTGTGAGGTGTTCAGAATAGACTGGAAATGAGTGGAAATGATTGTTATTGAGGTTAATAATACCGTAGGAGCAAAATTACCCCCACATTTTGTGATTTTAGCTGTTTTTATGTTTTTTTTTTCAAAAATCATCCAGATCCAAAACCAAAACACGAAAGGGTGGTTTTGGCAAAACCAAGACAAAACCAAAACACGAAAGTGGAATTAGAACCAAAACCAAAACACAAAACACGAAAAGTGCCTGCCGCACATCTCTAAAAACTATACGCAGGAACAAGCGATCTTTCTCAAACCAACACCAGAATGTTTCCCTTAAAATACCCTACAGCTGGATACCAAACACCACCTTGTAACCTTGTTCTGTCCCCTCCTATCCTGTAAAGGTAAATCCCTTTGTTCTGTTACCATTTTAAACAGCTATTTCTTTCTGATGTGGTGCAGGGGGCTATGGGTACAAAATGCACTATTTGGGTTAAATATGCAATGTTCTAATAACACGCTACGCACTCACAAACTCCGCCGTAAATACCCATATCACGCGCATGATCGCCGGAGCGATCCTACGCAAATTGCGGATATGTGCACGCACGGAGGACTGAGTGCACACGCAGCGGGCATGCGCATGGGGTTAGTACATGGGGCATGTATTACAATATTTTTCGACTTTAACAACGTATGTCGCCAAAAGCAAGGATTTAACTCCTCTGGTGGCTGCAACTGCCGCACCTTCTGGAGGGCCGCAGATTCGGGGTTCAGGACTGGATCCTTCTAACCACAGATGCAAGTCTCAGAGGTTGGGGAGCAGTCACTCAAGGGGAAAACTACCAAGGAAGGTGGTCAAGTCAGGAATCCCTTCTTCCAATAAACATCCTGGAGCTAAGAGCCATGTAGAACGGTCTTCTTCAAGCGGCACACCTACTGCAGGATCAGGCTGTTCAGGTGCAGTCGTACAACGTGACCACAGTGGCCTACATAAACCGGCAAGGCGGAACGAAGAGCAGGGCTGCAATGTCAGAGGTGACAAGAATCCTCCTCTTGGCAGAAAGGCATGCAGTGGCGTTTTCAGCAATCTTCATTCCGGGAGTAGACAACTGGGAAGCGGACTTCCTCAGCAGACACGATCTCCATCCAGGAGAGTGGGGCCTCCACCCGAAGGTGTTCGAGGAGGTAACCGGTTGGTGGGGTGTTCCTCACATAGACATGATGGCCTCCCGCCTCAACAAGAAGCTGTGGAGGTACTGTTCCAGGTCTAGAGACCCACAAGCAGTGGCAGTGGACGCACTTGTAACGCCGTGGGTATTCAAGTCAATGTATATGTGTTCCCTCCACTTCCTCTCATTCCAAGGGTTCTACAGCTTGTAAAAAGAACGAGGGTTCAGGCAATCCTCATTGCTCCGGACTGGCCACGGAGGGCTTGGTACGTGGATCTGCTGGATCTACTACTGGAAGATCCAAGGCCTCGACCTCTTCGGCCAGATCTTAGCTCGGAAGGGTATTCCGAGCGCTGTTATTCCTACCCTGATACAAGCTAGGAAGGGAGTAACGTCTAAACATTACCATCGAATTTGGAAACAATATGTATCTTGGTGTGAATCCAAGAAGTTTCCTGCGGTGGAGTTTCAACTTGGACAGTTTCTCCTGTTCCTGCAAGCAGGAGTGGATACGGGCCTGAGATTGGGGTCCCTAAAGGGCCAGATTTTGGCTTTATCCATTTTCTTCCAGAAACAATTGGCTGCCCTCCCTGAGGTTCAGACCTTTTTGAAAAGGGTTCTGCACATCCAGCCTCCCTTTGTGGCGCTGACGGCACCCTGGGATCTTGACGTGGTGTTGCATTTCTTGCAATCGAATTGGTTTGAGCCTTTACAGGAGGCTGAGGTCAAGTTTCTCACATGGAAGGCTGTCACTTTGTTGGCCTTAGCTTCTGCGTGACGTGTGTCCGAATTGGGGACTTTGTTCTGTAAAAGTCCCTATCTGGTCTTCCATGAAGATAGGGCGGAAGTCAGGACGCATCCACAGTTCCTTCCAAAGGTTGTGTCGTCTTTTCATACCAACCAACCTATTGTGGTGCCAGTGGCTACTGACTCCTCAATTGCTTCAAAGGCCTTGGATGTTGTGAGGGCTTTGAAGATCTATGTGAAGAGGGCTGCTCGTCACAGAAAATCGGAATTGTCCTGTATGATCCCAAGATAATTGGGTGTCCTGCTTCTAAGCAGACGATTTCTCGCTGGAACAGGTTTACTATCCAGCATGCATATTCTACGGCAGGATTGCCGTGTCCAAAATCTGTTAAGGCCCACTCTACTCGTAAAGTGGGTTCTTCCTGGGCAGCTACCTGGGGTGTCTCGGCTTTGCCGAGCGGCTACTTGGTCTGGGTCGAACACGTTTGCTAAGTTTTACAAGTTCGATACTTTGGCCTCTGAGGACCTCAAGTTTGGCCAAGCAGTTCTGCAGGAGCCTGCGCACTCTCCCTCCCGTTCTGGGAGCTTTGGTACATCCCCATGGTACTAATATGGACCCCAGCATCCTCTAGGACGTAAGAGAAAATAGGATTTTAATTACCTACCGGTAAAAAAAATTCTCGTAGTCCATAGAGGATGCTGGGCACTCGCCCAGCGCTTCTTTATCCTGCAGTGGTTTTTAGGTTCAGTACTGCCTTGTTCCTAGGTAAGTTCTGCGTTTCAGTACTGTTTCAGCTGTTGCTGAGTTTTCCGGCTTGTTTGCAGAGTTTGTGTGAGCTGGTATGAATCTCGCCACTATTTGTGTATTTCCTTCTCTCGAAGTATGTCGTCTCCTCGGGCACAGTTTCTAGACTGAGTCTGGTAGGAGGGGCATAGAGGGAGGAGCCAGCCTACACTATTAAACTCTTAAAGTGCCAATGGCTCCTGGTGGACCCATCTATGCCCCATGGTACTAATATGGACCCCAGCATCCTCTACGGACTACGAGAAAAGGATTTACCGGTAGGTAATTAAAATCCTATTATCAGAAGGAGGCCATGTTAACCTGTTTTTTTTTAAAGTTCAACAATTGTTTGACCATATATACACACACACACATGATGATTCTGTGTGCTTTGTTTGTATTATTTAATTGAAAAAAGGGTTGAAACAGAATAAAAAACATTTATTGACCCTAAGAGGTTGCGTCAGCTACATTAATAGTGACCTAAGGTTTGCAGTAATGGTGTTACGAATTTGTTCTGCTGTTGAGTTTAGGTCATCGGCATTATCTGCAGATCCATCAGGTGGGTTTCCAAGATCAGGGTCCTGCACAGTCCACTCAGCAAGAAATTGGTCCTCTTGTAGCTCACTTATGTTGTGCAGTATACAGCACGCAGCTTCAACATGGGGCATGATTTTTAGGGCGACATCATTACGCTTCATCAAACAGCGCCATCATCCTTTTAAACAGTCAAAGGCAATCTCCACTGCCATCCTTGTAGAACTCAGGGTGTGCGCTTATGCAATTTTTCCAGGGTCAGCTGTACTTGTTGGGTGAAACCCTTCATAAGCCAGTGGCATAAAGGGTATGCCGCAATCTGCACCCAATTCACAATCCTAGAATATGGTTATAAAAGGGAGAAAATAAATAAATAAATAATAATATATATATATATATATATATAGATTCTCAGCAGTGTGCGGCACTCAGGTTTGCAGGAATGAATCAGCAGCCACGGTCTGTCAACGTTTCAATTTTAATGCAAAATTGTCATCAGGATAAATAACATACTGAAAAACTCACCTTATATCCCAGAGACCCAAGTGCAGTGAAGTGTGCAGCGCTCGCCCGGCGGGGACCCGTTCGGCTGCTGTAGCGCTGGAAGATGACGTCATCGCGTATTACGCGATGTGCGTCAGTGAGGCCGTCACCATGGAAACCCGGTGTGCAGTCCCTGGGAGGAGAGGAGCAGCATAGAGGCATAGTTGCTGTGTGATCATGCACAATACATTCTGAAGCAGACAAGTGTATAATGTCATAAGCGATATGTATCTGGGTGGATCGTCAGCAATAAAAGAAGTGTTATTGAATCCAAGTGTAGTCTGTGTGTATATGTATTACAATACTGCAGACAGGGGGCTCCCCATAGATGGGCATTAGAGATAATGAATACCTGAGCACTCCATGGTATGGACTTGATTCTAAAACATGTTATTTGTTAATCCATAAAAATGGAATAGTTAAAATGCTGCTGTGCCTGCAGATCTATTTATGAAGGTCTATTACTGAATTAATGTGTTGCTAAGGCAATGTATTGAAAAAAGGTATATGCGGAAATGACAAAAACTGAAATGGTGAAGGGGAGAGGCTGTGCAAGGGTAAAGACAGAACAATGCAGAGGAATTAAAGGTAGCAATAGATATTGAAGAGGTTAAAAGAAACAAGATAATGGTAAAGCTTCATTTAGTCCCTTCGGTATGATTACATCCAGTTTAAATATCCACCGTGATTCACATTGTAGTAGGGCTTTGTGCCTGTCTCCACCTCTGATGTTGGCAGGTATGTGGTCAATCATGCGGTATCGTAAACTCGCCAAGGAATGTTTGAGGGTCATGAAGTGGCGTGCAACTGGCTGATCGCTCTTCCCTTTAGTCAGGGCCAGTCTGATGGCTGATCTGTGGACAGTCATTCTTTCTTTAAACTTCCTCATCGTCTTGCCAATGTAAGTCAGACCACAGGGGCAAATTATTTGGTAGACCACAAAGGATGTTTCACAGGTTAGATGGTATTTGATGGGTATTTTATAACCCAAGTGTGGGTGATGGAAGGTGTCTCCGGCAATAAGGTATTGGCACGTTGTGCAGGTGCATCTGAAACAGCCCCTTTTATAGGTTGAAAAGATAGTTGGTCTATCAATGGTGGTTCTCGTAGAGATATCTGATTTAACCAGTATATCCTTCAGGTTTCTGGACCGGCGATAGCATGGCATGATGTTCGTATCCTGTAGATTCAATTTATTATCAGTTTGGATCAGGTGCCAGTGTTTTTTAGTTATTTTGTTAGTTTCCTCTGAGGCCACATTAAAGGTGCTTTTCCATATGAACTTGGGTGTTATGGTAGCTTTAGGCTTCTTCTGTAATAAGGTATTTCTGTTCATGGTTAACACCTTAAGTTTGGTCTCATGTAGATGCTGGACATTATATCCACGTAGAGTAAAGCGAGTAATGAGCTCATCCATTTGTGCAGCTGCTTGTTTGATGTCTGAATTAATTCTGTGGATCCTAATCATTTGTGAATATGGAAGACCAAGCTTTAGTCCCTTGGGGTGGCAACTTGCATTGTGCAAGAAGGTGTTCCTATCTGTCGGTTTGGTGAACACCGTGGTATGAATGCTTGTATTCACAATGGATATCCTAACGTCCAGGAAGTCTATGGAGTGTTGGTCCATTTTGTAGACCAGTTTTACGGGGCTGGGAGAGATATTATGAGCATCCAGTATACTCAGTAATGTTGATTGTGGGCCTTTCCAAATAATGAATAAATCATCTATATATCTCTTGTATAGAATGATGTTAGATGAGACATTGAGATCTGAAAAAAAGATGTCTTGTTCCACTTGTACCATATAGATGTTGGCATAGGTGGGGGCCACGGCCGATCCCATGGCACACCCCCTTAGTTGTAAATAGAACTTGTTGTCAAACAAAAAGAAATTCTTTGTTAAAACGAGTTCCAGTAAATGAACTAAAATCTCATTGTGTGTGGGATCCATCTTCAACTCATTCAGCAGAACTTTGTTAACTGCATGGAGGCCCTCAGAATGCGGTATAATTGTGTATAAGCTGGTAACATCAGCTGTTACCAGCCATGTATCAGGAGGAATGGGTCCAATTTCACTTAATTGATTGAGTAAAGATGTTGTATCCATCAGAGTATGGGGATGTTGTTGAACATACGGCTGCAATATGGAATCCAGCAGTACTGAGGTAGGTTGAAATAGTGAACCCCTGGCTGAGATGATCGGTCGTCCTGGGGGAGGGTTAATCCCCTTGTGGATCTTAGGGACTGTGTATAAGACCGGGACCACTGGATGTTCTGGGAGTAGCAATTTCATAATTTCTTCTGTGATGATCCCTGCATCACATGCCCTCAGTAGTGCTTCTTTGAGTTCTTTCAAGAAAGTGGACGTGGGGTTGCCATTCAACCTGGTATAAACACCCGGTTCCTCCAATTGATGATAGATTTCTGCCCGGTAGTCGCAGACATCTTGCAGGACGATAGCTCCGCCCTTGTCTGCCGGGCGAATGATTATTTGTTTATTATTGGACAAATTGTGAAGGGCTTCTGATTCAGACTTGGATAAATTATGCTTGAATTCCTTTTTCGTTGCTTTAAGATGTTGCGAATCAAAATCCACTAAACGCATATATGTTTTGATGCTGGCGTTATTTGATAGTGGATCGAAGGTAGATGGTGATTTGAACTGCATCAATTTGGATGGTATATCACTGACGTTTTGCATAGCTGTCTCAGCAAAGTGCTCCTTCAATTTCAATTTGCGGTGAAGCTGATTTTTTGCCACTTGCCAATCTAATTCATCGAATGGGGTTGCTGGGATAAATGATAGACTTTTAGATAGTAGACTACGTTCGCTTGCAGAGAGTTCGTGATGGGATAAGTTGACTATTACCTCCGCTTGTTTGGCGCGGGTGGTTTCCTTCCACCTGCGGCTGCGTTTGTATTGGCCCCCTCTGCGGGTTGCTTTGCTCTGCGTGGTCTTGCTTCGCGAGTGCCAACTCCTAAAGGGGCAGTTCCTTTGGAGGGTAAGTCCTGATCACTGTTCGTACTCTGACCTTCCGCCGATGTATCCGTATCCATGTCGGTTCGTGGATAGCGTCGTCGTCTGAAGAATGGTTTTCTTTTTGCATCAGGATCATTTCCAGAAAGCCATCTGTATACTTGGTGATTCTCGTAATCTTGATCTACCTTGTCAAATTTAGCTTTTTTAAACTTGATGAGGTCACGCTTGTATATGGCTAGTTGATTCTCCAGTTTGGTCAGCCAATCATTCTCTGAGTCAGCGGTCAGTATGGGAAGGTGTTTCACTTCATAATTGTTGATTTTTTGTTTGGAATTGTCTACCTCCAAGTTAGCTTACTCAATGACCAACAGCATAAGGTCTGCTGAGCACTTGTTTAAAATGGAGACCCATTTACGGCAGAATGCCGGATTGAATCTACCGATGGTGGGACAATTCCTCACCCTGAACCCCCTGGGAATTTTTTTAGCTCGGTAATAATCACTGAGTGTGATGGCGTGATATGTGAAATCGATTTCTTTCTTTTTCATGCGGAGTAGATCCCTGTATATTGCTTCTGGGGCCAGTGCTTCAGCCTGAGTCCACAGTTGTTCTTTGTGCAATATAGCTTCTGTGTCTGATTCAGAATAGCTGAAATGTTCCTGTAAAGGTATCAGTGCTGGATTGAATAAGTTCTCATCACCTTGTAGTGGCTGCTCCATAATGGTGTTTCCCAGAAGTGCTCAGCCCGGTTCCGTGAACACACGTGAAAGTGATTATTGTATGCACACAATAATTCAAGTAGATTCCCAGATGCACATAGGTGAAATGCTGGTATTAACTGCGTTGGTTGCCTTGACCTGCTTAGTTCCCTGTGGTCCGGGAACGGTGCTATGTAGGTAAGAGACGGTCCGGCACTCCAATAACTAATGCACTGTGCCCTGGTGCCCTCACTTTTCCAAAGGATGAATAGATTCTCAGCAGTGTGCGGCACTCAGGTTTGCAGGAATGAATCAGCAGCCACGGTCTGTCAACGTTTCAATTTTAATGCAAAATTGTCATCAGGATAAATAACATACTGAAAAACTCACCTTATATCCCAGAGACCCAAGTGCAGTGAAGTGTGCAGCGCTCGCCCGGCGGGGACCCGTTCGGCTGCTGTAGCGCTGGAAGATGACGTCATCGCGTATTACGCGATGTGCGTCAGTGAGGCCGTCACCATGGAAACCCGGTGTGCAGTCCCTGGGAGGAGAGGAGCAGCATAGAGGCATAGTTGCTGTGTGATCATGCACAATACATTCTGAAGCAGACAAGTGTATAATGTCATAAGCGATATGTATCTGGGTGGATCGTCAGCAATAAAAGAAGTGTTATTGAATCCAAGTGTAGTCTGTGTGTATATGTATTACAATACTGCAGACAGGGGGCTCCCCATAGATGGGCATTAGAGATAATGAATACCTGAGCACTCCATGGTATGGACTTGATTCTAAAACATGTTATTTGTTAATCCATAAAAATGGAATAGTTAAAATGCTGCTGTGCCTGCAGATCTATTTATGAAGGTCTATTACTGAATTAATGTGTTGCTAAGGCAATGTATTGAAAAAAGGTATATGCGGAAATGACAAAAACTGAAATGGTGAAGGGGAGAGGCTGTGCAAGGGTAAAGACAGAACAATGCAGAGGAATTAAAGGTAGCAATAGATATTGAAGAGGTTAAAAGAAACAAGATAATGGTAAAGCTTCATTTAGTCCCTTCGGTATGATTACATCCAGTTTAAATATCCACCGTGATTCACATTGTAGTAGGGCTTTGTGCCTGTCTCCACCTCTGATGTTGGCAGGTATGTGGTCAATCATGCGGTATCGTAAACTCGCCAAGGAATGTTTGAGGGTCATGAAGTGGCGTGCAACTGGCTGATCGCTCTTCCCTTTAGTCAGGGCCAGTCTGATGGCTGATCTGTGGACAGTCATTCTTTCTTTAAACTTCCTCATCGTCTTGCCAGTTTAAAGAAAGAATGACTGTCCACAGATCAGCCATCAGACTGGCCCTGACTAAAGGGAAGAGCGATCAGCCAGTTGCACGCCACTTCATGACCCTCAAACATTCCTTGGCGAGTTTACGATACCGCATGATTGACCACATACCTGCCAACATCAGAGGTGGAGACAGGCACAAAGCCCTACTACAATGTGAATCACGGTGGATATTTAAACTGGATGTAATCATACCGAAGGGACTAAATTAAGCTTTACCATTATCTTGTTTCTTTTAACCTCTTCAATATCTATTGCTACCTTTAATTCCTCTGCATTGTTCTGTCTTTACCCTTGCACAGCCTCTCCCCTTCACCATTTCAGTTTTTGTCATTTCCGCATATACCTTTTTTCAATACATTGCCTTAGCAACACATTAATTCAGTAATAGACCTTCATAAATAGATCTGCAGGCACAGCAGCATTTTAACTATTCCATTTTTATGGATTAACAAATAACATGTTTTAGAATCAAGTCCATACCATGGAGTGCTCAGGTATTCATTATCTCTAATGCCCATCTATGGGGAGCCCCCTGTCTGCAGTATTGTAATACATATACACACAGACTACACTTGGATTCAATAACACTTCTTTTATTGCTGACGATCCACCCAGATACATATCGCTTATGACATTATACACTTGTCTGCTTCAGAATGTATTGTGCATGATCACACAGCAACTATGCCTCTATGCTGCTCCTCTCCTCCCAGGGACTGCACACCGGGTTTCCATGGTGACGGCCTCACTGACGCACATCGCGTAATACGCGATGACGTCATCTTCCAGCGCTACAGCAGCCGAACGGGTCCCCGCCGGGCGAGCGCTGCACACTTCACTGCACTTGGGTCTCTGGGATATAAGGTGAGTTTTTCAGTATGTTATTTATCCTGATGACAATTTTGCATTAAAATTGAAACGTTGACAGACCGTGGCTGCTGATTCATTCCTGCAAACCTGAGTGCCGCACACTGCTGAGAATCTATTCATCCTTTGGAAAAGTGAGGGCACCAGGGCACAGTGCATTAGTTATTGGAGTGCCGGACCGTCTCTTACCTACATAGCACCGTTCCCGGACCACAGGGAACTAAGCAGGTCAAGGCAACCAACGCAGTTAATACCAGCATTTCACCTATGTGCATCTGGGAATCTACTTGAATTATTGTGTGCATACAATAATCACTTTCACGTGTGTTCACGGAACCGGGCTGAGCACTTCTGGGAAACACCATTATGGAGCAGCCACTACAAGGTGATGAGAACTTATTCAATCCAGCACTGATACCTTTACAGGAACATTTCAGCTATTCTGAATCAGACACAGAAGCTATATTGCACAAAGAACAACTGTGGACTCAGGCTGAAGCACTGGCCCCAGAAGCAATATACAGGGATCTACTCCGCATGAAAAAGAAAGAAATCGATTTCACATATCACGCCATCACACTCAGTGATTATTACCGAGCTAAAAAAATTCCCAGGGGGTTCAGGGTGAGGAATTGTCCCACCATCGGTAGATTCAATCCGGCATTCTGCCGTAAATGGGTCTCCATTTTAAACAAGTGCTCAGCAGACCTTATGCTGTTGGTCATTGAGCAAGCTAACTTGGAGGTAGACAATTCCAAACAAAAAATCAACAATTATGAAGTGAAACACCTTCCCATACTGACCGCTGACTCAGAGAATGATTGGCTGACCAAACTGGAGAATCAACTAGCCATATACAAGCGTGACCTCATCAAGTTTAAAAAAGCTAAATTTGACAAGGTAGATCAAGATTACGAGAATCACCAAGTATACAGATGGCTTTCTGGAAATGATCCTGATGCAAAAAGAAAACCATTCTTCAGACGACGACGCTATCCACGAACCGACATGGATACGGATACATCGGCGGAAGGTCAGAGTACGAACAGTGATCAGGACTTACCCTCCAAAGGAACTGCCCCTTTAGGAGTTGGCACTCGCGAAGCAAGACCACGCAGAGCAAAGCAACCCGCAGAGGGGGCCAATACAAACGCAGCCGCAGGTGGAAGGAAACCACCCGCGCCAAACAAGCGGAGGTAATAGTCAACTTATCCCATCACGAACTCTCTGCAAGCGAACGTAGTCTACTATCTAAAGGTCTATCATTTATCCCAGCAACCCCATTCGATGAATTAGATTGGCAAGTGGCAAAAAATCAGCTTCACCGCAAATTGAAATTGAAGGAGCACTTTGCTGAGACAGCTATGCAAAACGTCAGTGATATACCATCCAAATTGATGCAGTTCAAATCACCATCTACCTTCGATCCACTATCAAATAACGCCAGCATCAAAACATATATGCGTTTAGTGGATTTTGATTCGCAACATCTTAAAGCAACGAAAAAGGAATTCAAGCATAATTTATCCAAGTCTGAATCAGAAGCCCTTCACAATTTGTCCAATAATAAACAAATAATCATTCGCCCGGCAGACAAGGGCGGAGCTATCGTCCTGCAAGATGTCTGCGACTACCGGGCAGAAATCTATCATCAATTGGAGGAACCGGGTGTTTATACCAGGTTGAATGGCAACCCCACGTCCACTTTCTTGAAAGAACTCAAAGAAGCACTACTGAGGGCATGTGATGCAGGGATCATCACAGAAGAAATTATGAAATTGCTACTCCCAGAACATCCAGTGGTCCCGGTCTTATACACAGTCCCTAAGATCCACAAGGGGATTAACCCTCCCCCAGGACGACCGATCATCTCAGCCAGGGGTTCACTATTTCAACCTACCTCAGTACTGCTGGATTCCATATTGCAGCCGTATGTTCAACAACATCCCCATACTCTGATGGATACAACATCTTTACTCAATCAATTAAGTGAAATTGGACCCATTCCTCCTGATACATGGCTGGTAACAGCTGATGTTACCAGCTTATACACAATTATACCGCATTCTGAGGGCCTCCATGCAGTTAACAAAGTTCTGCTGAATGAGTTGAAGATGGATCCCACACACAATGAGATTTTAGTTCATTTACTGGAACTCGTTTTAACAAAGAATTTCTTTTTGTTTGACAACAAGTTCTATTTACAACTAAGGGGGTGTGCCATGGGATCGGCCGTGGCCCCCACCTATGCCAACATCTATATGGTACAAGTGGAACAAGACATCTTTTTTTCAGATCTCAATGTCTCATCTAACATCATTCTATACAAGAGATATATAGATGATTTATTCATTATTTGGAAAGGCCCACAATCAACATTACTGAGTATACTGGATGCTCATAATATCTCTCCCAGCCCCGTAAAACTGGTCTACAAAATGGACCAACACTCCATAGACTTCCTGGACGTTAGGATATCCATTGTGAATACAAGCATTCATACCACGGTGTTCACCAAACCGACAGATAGGAACACCTTCTTGCACAATGCAAGTTGCCACCCCAAGGGACTAAAGCTTGGTCTTCCATATTCACAAATGATTAGGATCCACATAATTAATTCAGACATCAAACAAGCAGCTGCACAAATGGATGAGCTCATTACTCGCTTTACTCTACGTGGATATAATGTCCAGCATCTACATGAGACCAAACTTAAGGTGTTAACCATGAACAGAAATACCTTATTACAGAAGAAGCCTAAAGCTACCATAACACCCAAGTTCATATGGAAAAGCACCTTTAATGTGGCCTCAGAGGAAACTAACAAAATAACTAAAAAACACTGGCACCTGATCCAAACTGATAATAAATTGAATCTACAGGATACGAACATCATGCCATGCTATCGCCGGTCCAGAAACCTGAAGGATATACTGGTTAAATCAGATATCTCTACGAGAACCACCATTGATAGACCAACTATCTTTTCAACCTATAAAAGGGGCTGTTTCAGATGCACCTGCACAACGTGCCAATACCTTATTGCCGGAGACACCTTCCATCACCCACACTTGGGTTATAAAATACCCATCAAATACCATCTAACCTGTGAAACATCCTTTGTGGTCTACCAAATAATTTGCCCCTGTGGTCTGACTTACATTGGCAAGACGATGAGGAAGTTTAAAGAAAGAATGACTGTCCACAGATCAGCCATCAGACTGGCCCTGACTAAAGGGAAGAGCGATCAGCCAGTTGCACGCCACTTCATGACCCTCAAACATTCCTTGGCGAGTTTACGATACCGCATGATTGACCACATACCTGCCAACATCAGAGGTGGAGACAGGCACAAAGCCCTACTACAATGTGAATCACGGTGGATATTTAAACTGGATGTAATCATACCGAAGGGACTAAATGAAGCTTTACCATTATCTTGTTTCTTTTAACCTCTTCAATATCTATTGCTACCTTTAATTCCTCTGCATTGTTCTGTCTTTACCCTTGCACAGCCTCTCCCCTTCACCATTTCAGTTTTTGTCATTTCCGCATATACCTTTTTTCAATACATTGCCTTAGCAACACATTAATTCAGTAATAGACCTTCATAAATAGATCTGCAGGCACAGCAGCATTTTAACTATTCCATTTTTATGGATTAACAAATAACATGTTTTAGAATCAAGTCCATACCATGGAGTGCTCAGGTATTCATTATCTCTAATGCCCATCTATGGGGAGCCCCCTGTCTGCAGTATTGTAATACATATACACACAGACTACACTTGGATTCAATAACACTTCTTTTATTGCTGACGATCCACCCAGATACATATCGCTTATGACATTATACACTTGTCTGCTTCAGAATGTATTGTGCATGATCACACAGCAACTATGCCTCTATGCTGCTCCTCTCCTCCCAGGGACTGCACACCGGGTTTCCATGGTGACGGCCTCACTGACGCACATCGCGTAATACGCGATGACGTCATCTTCCAGCGCTACAGCAGCCGAACGGGTCCCCGCCGGGCGAGCGCTGCACACTTCACTGCACTTGGGTCTCTGGGATATAAGGTGAGTTTTTCAGTATGTTATTTATCCTGATGACAATTTTGCATTAAAATTGAAACGTTGACAGACCGTGGCTGCTGATTCATTCCTGCAAACCTGAGTGCCGCACACTGCTGAGAATCTATTCATCCTTTGGAAAAGTGAGGGCACCAGGGCACAGTGCATTAGTTATTGGAGTGCCGGACCGTCTCTTACCTATATATATATATATATATACAAGCAGAGGGTCCACACTCACGTTAGAGTATATATAAAGTGCTGGGGTGACATCCAATGAGGGGAAAACATCCAACTCCAATACAATTTCCAAATAAGGGGAGCACTCACCAGTCTTCAAGCAGACATAAGATTTATTAAAGCCATCAGTAGTAGGTAAATTAGATCGACGTTTCGGTCATGTTTCTGACCTTTGTCAGGATACCAGTACAGTGAACTAGTGCTACATATATACCCATATAGATCCCACCCTCCAATTAATCTCAGCAACTCCCCCACACCCCATATCAACAATAATTACTTATGACATACTGAACATTTAAACATACTTATGTTAAAATCAGAGATTCATCATGTCATGACAAGTAGATTTATCAATAAAATTCATTTAACTCACCCCCTCATGCAGTCACTAACCCGCAGTCACTCTTGGTAAGGACCACATGCGGCGTGCGTTCCACTACGGGCCGAACTTCCGGTCAGTGGAACGCACATGCTGTATCCTCTGTGCGTACACCCCATGTGTGGCGTCTGGTAGTTGCCTAGCAACCGCCAGGTCCTAACCTGTCAGATGTCATCAGAGCGCTTACTGCGGCTATAGTATGTAAGAGAGTCACAGGTCTGGGTCTACAGGTTGCTTAGCAACATCCGGCCGCCAGGGTAGTGAGCGCAAATCTTTAAACATCAGCTCGTGGGCTATCTGGGGGGCCATATCTCAGAACTGACAGATCACCTCCCCATTGATCAATTACATATAGTCCTGCATGTAGTCTAATTAACCCGTATTAGGGGCATACAGTTAAATCCATACTTATATGTGTAATATTGCTCATATCATTAAAGGTGTGTAATCAACATTATAGCACCTAAGTGATTTATGCTGGGCATTTATATGGGAGTGTGATATTAAGTTATGACTGCAGAGGGAGCAAGTTACTGTTGGTGGAAGGTAGAGAAATCAGGATATCATGATGATATTCATTACATGAAAAAATACACATACTATTGCTAAATATCAATTGTATATATAGGGACAGTCACATCACCGTCATTGATATATGACAAGTCCGGGACCTCCCACATATATATCGGGTTCCTATAACCCATACTCAATTTTGGTTTCAAAAATTGTATAGAAAGATCAAAACTTTAAAAGGTCGACGACAGAAACAAAAAAATGAAAAATATCAAAAAAGTATATATACGAAAAAGATATATATACACATAAAGAGTAGAAAACAATAAAAAACAAAAAATGTGCAGTGAAAAATTATGATTAAAAATTTAAATAGAAAATTATTTCGTCAAAAATCAATGTTGGTAGAGCCTTCCTGGAGCCTTCTTTATAGGAAGATACTATAGTGTATTCCATCATTGAGGCCTCTTGGTCGTATGGTATCCAACCTGTGTATCCATGCAGCTTCCCGTTTTAATAGGAGTTTTGCTCGGTCACCGCCTCTTTTTGGTGCCTCCACTCTGTCAATTATCATACTCCTTAGTGTTGCCAGAGGGTGTCGTGCTTCACAAAAGTGTCTTGCCACAGGTTTATCCGAGGTACCACTTGATATGGCATTTCTGATGGAGAGACGATGGTTAGCCATTCTCTCACGGAATGGACGAACCGTCTTCCCCACGTATACCAGGGAGCATGGGCATGTCAAGGTGTATACCACATAGTCAGAGGTGCATGTCACTCTATGACGAATGGATATCCTCTCTCCCGTGTGTGGGTGATGGAAGAATTGACCCGTTGTCATACTTCTGCATGTGGTACAGTTTATACATTTAAAACATCCTAGTTTTTTAGGCATCAGCCACATACTCGATGCTTGTGGCATTACTCTGTCAGGCTGCATCAGTATGTCTTTCAGGTTGTGTGCTCGTCTGAAGCTGAGTAATGGTTTATCCGGTAATTTCTTCATGAGTGCCGGATCAGTTCTGACCACTGGCCATAGTTTTCTAACTGCTTTCCGGATGGCCGGACCAGCCGTATTGAATGTTGTAGAAATGACAAACGGGTTGTCTTTCTTGCGTGTTCTGTGTGAGGCTCCCCTATAGATATTTTTGGCCTTAAGTAGGCATCGCGTGATGGTCCTCTTGTCATACCCCCTTGCCTCAAATCTTATTTTCATCTCTTCTAGTTGTTTGGCGGCAACTTCTTCATCCGAGTTATTTCTGAGGACCCTTAGAAATTGAGATATTGGTAAATTTTGCTTGAGTGATCCAGGGTGGTGACTGTCAAATGACAGTAGAGTGTTTCTGTCTGTTGGCTTTCTATACAATTTGAAACCATAGCCATCATTGGTGGTGTAAATACTGACATCTAAAAAATCCACAGTTTCAGTACTGGAATACATGGTGAACCTAATTGTTGATTCTAGGCCATTTAGATACTCAACCATGTTCACTAAAGCCTCCTGGGTACCCACCCATACAAGGAAGACATCATCTATAAATCTGCGATAGAAGGCGATACTGTCACCAAACGGCGGGATGATGTTAATAGTCTCATATGCATCCATAAATAGATTTGCATAGGATGGGGCTATGTTACTCCCCATCGCTGTCCCTGCCGTTTGGAGATAGTACCGCCCCCCATAGGTAAAATAATTGCAGTTCAAAATCAATTCCAGCAAGTCCATCAGAAAGTCTACCGGAGGTGAGCCTGTGTGTGTTTTCAACAGTGCTCGTCTGCTCGTGGCCAACCCTTCAGTGTGGGGTATTACCGTATATAGTGATACTACGTCCATAGTAGCCAGAATCCTCTGGCCAGTATTGGTTTGTAGATTTAGTAATCTCAAAAAGTCTTCCGTGTCTCTTAGATAGCTGTTAGTTTTCTTAACACAGACCTGCAAGAAGCTGTCCACATATTGTGCCACCTTAGAGAAGAGTGAATTACGTGCAGATATGATCGGACGGCCCGGAGGCCTGTCCAAGGTCTTGTGTATCTTAGGTATCACATATAAGATGGGGGTGATAGGGAAGTCTGTCTTCAGAAAACCCAGAGTGTCCTCATCTATCCAACCCTGGGAAAGTGCCATATCTAAGATGTTGTCTAAACGTTTCTTGAAGGCCAGACCCGGGTCCCCAGGTAGTAACCTATAGGTTCCCGTGTCGGCTAGTTGTCTCTATACTTCAGTGTCATAGTCTGTAGTGTTCAGTATTACCACCGCTCCCCCCTTATCAGCGGGTCTCACAGTAATATTAGGGTTGTTCTTTATTTCATAGAGTGCCTTTCTCTCTATTGCCGAGAGATTATATCTAGTCACCTTTTGTTTAGCCAAGGATTTTTTAACATCTGAGTCAAGCATTCTAGTGAAGGTTTTTATGCTGGGATTGTATGATATCGGGTCATAGGTACTTTTATTTTTAAATGGATTGATAACCTCCGTCCTTGGTTTCTCATTCCCAAATTTCTCCGCTAGTCTCAGCTTTCTGCCCATTTTAAACCTATCAACGGACCACTCAAAATCATCAAATCTGGGGGTGGGGATAAAGCTTAAACCTCTAGATAATACACTTAGTTCCGCAGATGTAAGTTTATGTGTGGATAAGTTAATCACGGATTCTTCTGGGTTTTGGTCGTTTTTTTCTTTTCTTTTGTATTTGCCCCGCCGGAGGTGGGGCTTTCTGCGTTTAAATTCTGTTCACCAAACCTCGAGCGTGTATTGGCTCTTGGTAGCGGGTTTTTTTTATATGTCTGGGTATCTGAGGAGTCCCTTTCAGACGAGGAATAGCTATCAAATTGTGAGCGATCCTGTCTGAAACGGTTACCTCTGTATCTCGGGTTGGAATTATCGTTACCCACCAACCACCTGTATACTCTATGGTCTTTATAATCACGATCCACTTTTTCAAGTTTAGCCCTCTTAAAAGTGATCAGATCTTTGCGATGTTTATCAATTTGTTGTTTGAGTTTGGTCTGCCACGGCTGTGTGTTGTCTTTCTGTAGGGTCTCAGTTGCTATAGGTTTAAAGTCAGCAATTTCTACCCTCAATTTTTTCAGCTCACTACCAACTTCCTCAATGACTAATAAGAGTAAATCAAAGGAGCATTTATTTAAGATAGAACACCATTTGCTACAAAAGGCAGGGTTACCTCTCCCTATTGTAGGGATATTGTTGAGACGAAAGCCTCTAGGTATCTGTTTTTTTCGGAAATAATCCGAGAGGAACTGCCCATGTAGCAAAAGGTCTATCTCACGTTTTTCCAAATTTAATAGTTTATGATATAGATCCAAACCACTCTCAGCAGGTATTTTTTCAAAATCATTAAATTCAGACAGTACCCTTTCCGCATCATCATCCGTGAATACTAATACATCACGTTCTGCAGCCAATAATAATTCTGTTGAGACAATGCCTTCCATAAGTGTACCTCCGTGTGATTTACACCACCAATTAGGCTCAAAAAGTCTTCTTTATAAGAAGAAGTACCCAACAAGATTTATTAAATAATAAAAAAGAAAAAAGGGAAAAAAAGAAAAAAGAAAAAAAATATATCAAAGAAAAAGAGTCCACTGTCGTCAAAGTTCCTTAAAAGTCACCAGTACAATCCACTGGGAATTCAGAGATTAGCTTAGTTTAGTCCATCAATATAACAGTTCCATTTCAACAAGGGTATATATTCACTGGTGCAGGACCGGATTTGGAACAGGTTGCAAATCATTACATACAAGCAGAGGGTCCACACTCACGTTAGAGTATATATAAAGTGCTGGGGTGACATCCAATGAGGGGAAAACATCCAACTCCAATACAATTTCCAAATAAGGGGAGCACTCACCAGTCTTCAAGCAGACATAAGATTTATTAAAGCCATCAGTAGTAGGTAAATTAGATCGACGTTTCGGTCATGTTTCTGACCTTTGTCAGGATACCAGTACAGTGAACTAGTGCTACATATATACCCATATAGATCCCACCCTCCAATTAATCTCAGCAACTCCCCCACACCCCATATCAACAATAATTACTTATGACATACTGAACATTTAAACATACTTATGTTAAAATCAGAGATTCATCATGTCATGACAAGTAGATTTATCAATAAAATTCATTTAACTCACCCCCTCATGCAGTCACTAACCCGCAGTCACTCTTGGTAAGGACCACATGCGGCGTGCGTTCCACTACGGGCCGAACTTCCGGTCAGTGGAACGCACATGCTGTATCCTCTGTGCGTACACCCCATGTGTGGCGTCTGGTAGTTGCCTAGCAACCGCCAGGTCCTAACCTGTCAGATGTCATCAGAGCGCTTACTGCGGCTATAGTATGTAAGAGAGTCACAGGTCTGGGTCTACAGGTTGCTTAGCAACATCCGGCCGCCAGGGTAGTGAGCGCAAATCTTTAAACATCAGCTCGTGGGCTATCTGGGGGGCCATATCTCAGAACTGACAGATCACCTCCCCATTGATCAATTACATATAGTCCTGCATGTAGTCTAATTAACCCGTATTAGGGGCATACAGTTAAATCCATACTTATATGTGTAATATTGCTCATATCATTAAAGGTGTGTAATCAACATTATAGCACCTAAGTGATTTATGCTGGGCATTTATATGGGAGTGTGATATTAAGTTATGACTGCAGAGGGAGCAAGTTACTGTTGGTGGAAGGTAGAGAAATCAGGATATCATGATGATATTCATTACATGAAAAAATACACATACTATTGCTAAATATCAATTGTATATATAGGGACAGTCACATCACCGTCATTGATATATGACAAGTCCGGGACCTCCCACATATATATCGGGTTCCTATAACCCATACTCAATTTTGGTTTCAAAAATTGTATAGAAAGATCAAAACTTTAAAAGGTCGACGACAGAAACAAAAAAATGAAAAATATCAAAAAAGTATATATACGAAAAAGATATATATACACATAAAGAGTAGAAAACAATAAAAAACAAAAAATGTGCAGTGAAAAATTATGATTAAAAATTTAAATAGAAAATTATTTTGTCAAAAATCAATGTTGGTAGAGCCTTCCTGGAGCCTTCTTTATAGGAAGATACTATAGTGTATTCCATCATTGAGGCCTCTTGGTCGTATGGTATCCAACCTGGGTATCCATGCAGCTTCCCGTTTTAATAGGAGTTTTGCTCGGTCACCGCCTCTTTTTGGTGCCTCCACTCTGTCAATTATCATACTCCTTAGTGTTGCCAGAGGGTGTCGTGCTTCACAAAAGTGTCTTGCCACAGGTTTATCCGAGGTACCATTTGATATGGCATTTCTGATGGAGAGACGATGGTTAGCCATTCTCTCACGGAATGGACGAACCGTCTTCCCCACGTATACCAGGGAGCATGGGCATGTCAAGGTGTATACCACATAGTCAGAGGTGCATGTCACTCTATGACGAATGTAATTGATCAATGGGGAGGTGATCTGTCAGTTCTGAGATATGGCCCCCCAGATAGCCCACGAGCTGATGTTTAAAGATTTGCGCTCACTACCCTGGCGGCCGGATGTTGCTAAGCAACCTGTAGACCCAGACCTGTGACTCTCTTACATACTATAGCCGCAGTAAGCGCTCTGATGACATCTGACAGGTTAGGACCTGGCGGTTGCTAGGCAACTACCAGACGCCACACATGGGGTGTACGCACAGAGGATACAGCATGTGCGTTCCACTGACCGGAAGTTCGGCCCGTAGTGGAACGCACGCCGCATGTGGTCCTTACCAAGAGTGACTGCGGGTTAGTGACTGCATGAGGGGGTGAGTTAAATGAATTTTATTGATAAATCTACTTGTCATGACATGATGAATCTCTGATTTTAACATAAGTATGTTTAAATGTTCAGTATGTCATAAGTAATTATTGTTGATATGGGGTGTGGGGGAGTTGCTGAGATTAATTGGAGGGTGGGATCTATATGGGTATATATGTAGCACTAGTTCACTGTACTGGTATCCTGACAAAGGTCAGAAACATGACCGAAACGTCGATCTAATTTACCTACTACTGATGGCTTTAATAAATCTTATGTCTGCTTGAAGACTGGTGAGTGCTCCCCTTATTTGGAAATTGTATTGGAGTTGGATGTTTTCCCCTCATTGGATGTCACCCCAGCACTTTATATATACTCTAACGTGAGTGTGGACCCTCTGCTTGTATGTAATGATTTGCAACCTGTTCCAAATCCGGTCCTGCACCAGTGAATATATACCCTTGTTGAAATGGAACTGTTATATTGATGGACTAAACTAAGCTAATCTCTGAATTCCCAGTGGATTGTACTGGTGACTTTTAAGGAACTTTGACGACAGTGGACTCTTTTTCTTTGATATATTTTTTTCTATTTTTTTCCTTTTTTTTTCTTTTTTCTTTTTTTCCCTTTTTTCTTTTTTATTATTTAATAAATCTTGTTGGGTACTTCTTCTTATAAAGAAGACTTTTTGAGCCTAATTGGTGGTGTAAATCACACGGAGGTACACTTATGGAAGGCATTGTCTCAACAGAATTATTATTGGCTGCAGAACGTGATGTATTAGTATTCACGGATGATGATGATGCGGAAAGGGTACTGTCTGAATTTAATGATTTTGAAAAAATACCTGCTGAGAGTGGTTTGGATCTATATCATAAACTATTAAATTTGGAAAAACGTGAGATAGACCTTTTGCTACATGGGCAGTTCCTCTCGGATTATTTTCGAAAAAAACAGATACCTAGAGGCTTTCGTCTCAACAATATCCCTACAATAGGGAGAGGTAACCCTGCCTTTTGTAGCAAATGGTGTTCTATCTTAAATAAATGCTCCTTTGATTTACTCTTATTAGTCATTGAGGAAGTTGGTAGTGAGCTGAAAAAATTGAGGGTAGAAATTGCTGACTTTAAACCTATAGCAACTGAGACCCTACAGAAAGACAACACACAGCCGTGGCTGACCAAACTCAAACAACAAATTGATAAACATCGCAAAGATCTGATCACTTTTAAGAGGGCTAAACTTGAAAAAGTGGATCGTGATTATAAAGACCATAGAGTATACAGGTGGTTGGTGGGTAACGATAATTCCAACCCGAGATACAGAGGTAACCGTTTCAGACAGGATCGCTCACGATTTGATAGCTATTCCTCGTCTGAAAGGGACTCCTCAGATACCCAGACATATAAAAAAACCCCGCTACCAAGAGCCAATACACGCTCGAGGTTTGGTAAACAGAATTTAAACGCAGAAAGCCCCACCTCCGGCGGGGCAAATACAAAAGAAAAGAAAAAAACGACCAAAACCCAGAAGAATCCGTGATTAACTTATCCACACATAAACTTACATCTGCGGAACTAAGTGTATTATCTAGAGGTTTAAGCTTTATCCCCACCCCCAGATTTGATGATTTTGAGTGGTCCGTTGATAGGTTTAAAATGGGCAGAAAGCTGAGACTAGCGGAGAAATTTGGGAATGAGAAACCAAGGACGGAGGTTATCAATCCATTTAAAAATAAAAGTACCTATGACCTGATATCATACAATCCCAGCATAAAAACCTTCACTAGAATGCTTGACTCAGATGTTAAAAAATCCTTGGCTAAACAAAAGGTGACTAGATATAATCTCTCGGCAATAGAGAGAAAGGCACTCTATGAAATAAAGAACAACCCTAATATTACTGTGAGACCCGCTGATAAGGGGGGAGCGGTGGTAATACTGAACACTACAGACTATGACACTGAAGTACAGAGACAACTAGCCAACACGGGAACCTATAGGTTACTACCTGGGGACCCGGGTCTGGCCTTCAAGAAACGTTTAGACAACATCTTAGATATGGCACTTTCCCAGGGTTGGATAGATGAGGACACTCTGGGTTTTCTGAAGACAGACTTCCCTATCACCCCCATCTTATATGTGATACCTAAGATACACAAGACCTTGGACAGGCCTCCGGGCCGTCCGATCATATCTGCACGTAATTCACTCTTCTCTAAGGTGGCACAATATGTGGACAGCTTCTTGCAGGTCTGTGTTAAGAAAACTAACAGCTATCTAAGAGACACGGAAGACTTTTTGAGATTACTAAATCTACAAACCAATACTGGCCAGAGGATTCTGGCTACTATGGACGTAGTATCACTATATACGGTAATACCCCACACTGAAGGGTTGGCCACGAGCAGACGAGCACTGTTGAAAACACACACAGGCTCACCTCCGGTAGACTTTCTGATGGACTTGCTGGAATTGATTTTGAACTGCAATTATTTTACCTATGGGGGGCGGTACTATCTCCAAACGGCAGGGACAGCGATGGGGAGTAACATAGCCCCATCCTATGCAAATCTATTTATGGATGCATATGAGACTATTAACATCATCCCGCCGTTTGGTGATAGTATCGCCTTCTATCGCAGATTTATAGATGATGTCTTCCTTGTATGGGTGGGTACCCAGGAGGCTTTAGTGAACATGGTTGAGTATCTAAATGGCCTAGAATCAACAATTAGGTTCACCATGTATTCCAGTACTGAAACTGTGGATTTTTTAGATGTCAGTATTTACACCACCAATGATGGCTATGGTTTCAAATTGTATAGAAAGCCGACAGACAGAAACACTCTACTGTCATTTGACAGTCACCACCCTGGATCACTTAAGCAAAATTTACCAATATCTCAATTTCTAAGGGTCCTCAGAAATAACTCGGATGAAGAAGTGGCCGCCAAACAACTAGAAGAGATGAAAATAAGATTTGAGGCAAGGGGGTATGACAAGAGGACCATCACGCGATGCCTACTTAAGGCCAAAAATATCTATAGGGGAGCCTCACACAGAACACGCAAGAAAGACAACCCGTTTGTCATTTCTACAACATTCAATACGGCTGGTCCGGCCATCCGGAAAGCAGTTAGAAAACTATGGCCAGTGGTCAGAACTGATCCGGCACTCATGAAGAAATTACCGGATAAACCATTACTCAGCTTCAGACGAGCACACAACCTGAAAGACATACTGATGCAGCCTGACAGAGTAATGCCACAAGCATCGAGTATGTGGCTGATGCCTAAAAAACTAGGATGTTTTAAATGTATAAACTGTACCACATGCAGAAGTATGACAACGGGTCAATTCTTCCATCACCCACACACGGGAGAGAGGATATCCATTCGTCATAGAGTGACATGCACCTCTGACTATGTGGTATACACCTTGACATGCCCATGCTCCCTGGTATACGTGGGGAAGACGGTTCGTCCATTCCGTGAGAGAATGGCTAACCATCGTCTCTCCATCAGAAATGCCATATCAAGTGGTACCTCGGATAAACCTGTGGCAAGACACTTTTGTGAAGCACGACACCCTCTGGCAACACTAAGGAGTATGATAATTGACAGAGTGGAGGCACCAAAAAGAGGCGGTGACCGAGCAAAACTCCTATTAAAACGGGAAGCTGCATGCATACACAGGTTGGATACCATACGACCAAGAGGCCTCAATGATGGAATACACTATAGTATCTTCCTATAAAGAAGGCTCCAGGAAGGCTCTACCAACATTGATTTTTGACGAAATAATTTTCTATTTAAATTTTTAATCATAATTTTTCACTGCACATTTTTTGTTTTTTATTGTTTTCTACTCTTTATGTGTATATATATCTTTTTCGTATATATACTTTTTTGATATTTTTCATTTTTTTGTTTCTGTCGTCGACCTTTTAAAGTTTTGATCTTTCTATACAATTTTTGAAACCAAAATTGAGTATGGGTTATAGGAACCCGATATATATGTGGGAGGTCCCGGACTTGTCATATATCAATGACGGTGATGTGACTGTCCCTATATATACAATTGATATTTAGCAATAGTATGTGTATTTTTTCATGTAATGAATATCATCATGATATCCTGATTTCTCTACCTTCCACCAACAGTAACTTGCTCCCTCTGCAGTCATAACTTAATATCACACTCCCATATAAATGCCCAGCATAAATCACTTAGGTGCTATAATGTTGATTACACACCTTTAATGATATGAGCAATATTACACATATAAGTATGGATTTAACTGTATGCCCCTAATACGGGTTAATTAGACTACATGCAGGACTATATGTAATTGATCAATGGGGAGGTGATCTGTCAGTTCTGAGATATGGCCCCCCAGATAGCCCACGAGCTGATGTTTAAAGATTAGCGCTCACTACCCTGGCGGCCGGATGTTGCTAAGCAACCTGTAGACCCAGACCTGTGACTCTCTTACATACTATAGCCGCAGTAAGCGCTCTGATGACATCTGACAGGTTAGGACCTGGCGGTTGCTAGGCAACTACCAGACGCCACACATGGGGTGTACGCACAGAGGATACAGCATGTGCGTTCCACTGACCGGAAGTTCGGCCCGTAGTGGAACGCACGCCGCATGTGGTCCTTACCAAGAGTGACTGCGGGTTAGTGACTGCATGAGGGGGTGAGTTAAATGAATTTTATTGATAAATCTACTTGTCATGACATGATGAATCTCTGATTTTAACATAAGTATGTTTAAATGTTCAGTATGTCATAAGTAATTATTGTTGATATGGGGTGTGGGGGAGTTGCTGAGATTAATTGGAGGGTGGGATCTATATGGGTATATATGTAGCACTAGTTCACTGTACTGGTATCCTGACAAAGGTCAGAAACATGACCGAAACGTCGATCTAATTTACCTACTACTGATGGCTTTAATAAATCTTATGTCTGCTTGAAGACTGGTGAGTGCTCCCCTTATTTGGAAATTATATATATATATATATATATATATATATATATATATATACAGGTTGAGTATCCCATATCCGAATATTCCGAAATACGGAATATTCCGAAATACAGACTTTTTTGACTGAGAGTGAGATAGTGAAACCTTTGTTTTTTGATGGCTCAATGTGCACAAACTTTGTTTAATACACAAAGTTATTAAAAATATTGTATTAAATGATCTTCAGGCTGTGTATATAAGGTGTATATGAAACATAAATGAATTGTGTGAATGTAGACACACTTTGTTTAATGCACAAAGTTACAAAAAATATTGGCTAAAATGACCTTCAGGCTGTGTGTATAAGGTGTATATGTAACATAAATGTATTCTGTGCTTAGATTTAGGTCCCATCACCATGATATCTCATTATGGTATGCAGTTATTCCAAAATACAGAAAAATCCCATATCCAAAATACCTCTGGTCCCAAGCATTTTGGATAAGGGATACTCAACCTGTATATATATATATATATATATATATATATATAGCACTGGAGTCAAAAGTATATTTTCATGGGAGACAAAAGGTTATTGGAAATTATATTCAACCGTTAGCAATTGGGCAAAACCATGTTGCACTGCAGGTGGGGCAGATGTAACATGTGCAGGGAGATTCAGATTTGGGTGGGTTATATTGTTTCTGTACGTGATAAATACTGGCTGCATAATTTCTACACTGCAATTTAGATTGCAGTTTTAACACACACCACCCAAATCTAACTCTCTATGCACATGTTACATCTGCCCCACCCGCTGTGCAGCATGGGTTTGCCCAAGTGCTAACTTTTTTTTTATACAAACCTGAATAAGATCCATAATGTTTGGCCACTGACCACAACTACTCATTTCAGTATGTCCTGCAACAGTTTTTGCATTGATGAATAGAAAAACAGTGGTAGGACATGCCAGGATGTGTAGTTCCACAGTAGCTGGTGAGATGCTATTTTCCACATTTGGTTAATCTATAATAACAATTAAGATTGAAAGACACAGCATGTACAGTGCGTCCGGAAAATATTCACAGCGCTTCACTTTTTCCACATTTTGTTATGTTACAGCCTTATTCCAAAATGGAATCAATTTATTTTCTCTTACGTCCTAGAGGATGCTGGGGTCCATTTAGTGCCATGAGGTAGAGACTGGTCCTTTGGGAGCCACTGGCACTTTAAGAGTTTAATAGTGTGGGCTGGCTCCTCCCTCTATGCCCCTACTAGCAGACTCAGTTTAGAAAATAAGAATATAAAAATAATCCTAAATAGGAGTATTCAATACAGGTGTTTTGATAGTTAAAATAACCACACAAATAAATTAAATTGTTTGCAGCTCTCACACAGTATTCTGATGTAACTGAAGAAGTAAAAATTATAAATATATAGAATTAACTATACAAGAGAGCGCAGATAATAGAATATAAACACAATTTGTTATTACACTAAAACCATTAGTATCTTGGTTAAAACATTAATATTGTGACAATGAAACCACATCAAATTACTTCAACCACTATATATTCCAGCATAGTGGTATGCATATGAATTCTCAGGGCAAAATTTACTAATATTCGTGTTTGAGTCGGTTTGTGTAGTGTTTAAACTCGTTTTGTATCGGGTGCATTTTCATGCAACTTTTTGAATCCATATACGCAAAGTTACGAAGCAGTCGACTTTATTGTTTTCGTGTTTTCCGATGTCGATGCCAGTCGGGTTTTTTTTGGACCATTCTCGGCCGTCATTGTCATTTGCATATGTCTTTTGGTTGTTTTTACCGATATTTTTTCTAAGTTAAACGCGGCAGGGTTTGTTTTAAGAGCCCGGCCACATTTTCACTTTTAGTTTCGTTTTTCATCCCCGTTCGTGATTGGTTGTGTTTCAGATGGTAGGAGTGTCTGTGCGCAACCATATAAATACGCCCCAAACCGTCCGCACCTCGTGGGTTTAGTTAGTGGTGAGGAGGAGGGAGGTTGTGCGATTTCTGAGTGTGGTATTGTGGTATTGTGTTTGAAAGTCGTCTTGTCATTCTTGTAGTCTTGTATTTTGTGGTTTTGTCTAATTTTTAGTCCAAGTTATTTTTCTTTATAGTCCCTTGTCAGTGTTTGTGTGTGTGGGTGTGTGTGTGTGTGAGTTGTGTAGTCGTAGTGGAGGAGTGTGTTGCTTGTCTATTTTTTTTTCTGTGTTAAGTGTTTAGACACACAATTATGTGTGACTCAGAGGTGGGTGAGGTGGAGGGTGTGAGTGAAGGGGAGGATGTCGGTCAGGTGGAGGAGGTGAGTGTTAGTGAGGTGGAGGAGGTGGGTGAGGTTGCTGCAGCAGCCTCAAGTGATAGTGACAGTCAGACAGCTCCGCAGCCACGCACCACTACTAATACTAGGCGGAATGTAAAGTTTAGTTTTGCTGAAAATGTGGCATTGGTGCGTGAGCTGATGAAGTATCAGCGGCAGCTATTTGGGCCTGAGTCCGCCAAGGTGCCAACACGGAGGAAGATGGTGTTGTGGGCAAAAGTTTTTGCTGCTGTGAATAGTGAGGGGGTGGTCAAGCGGACGGAGGACACGTGCCTCAAACGGTACTATGACATAAAGCGACGTGTCAAGTCCAAAATGGCCAAGGAAGCGAAGTCGGCTCGAAAAACCTGTGGTGGGCAGCCCTATATTGCAAGATATCTGGAGTATGAGGAGCCCATGCGGAGTGTCTTACCTCCTGAAGTAGTCTCTGCAACCCATGTCCGGGATTCAGATAGGCCCAGGAAGAATGGTGAGCATGTGTATTTGCATTAACATTTTATGACCTTTTTTTTTTTTTAAATGTGTGTCATGTCACGTTGCATTATTACTCCCATCTTCAAGTGTGTGTCAGCAAATACATTGTTTTGGTTAATGTTTTATACAAAAGCCAATGTAACATCTTACTTTATTGTATGTCATGTCATGTGTTTTTTTCCAAGATATTTTGCATGTGTAGTTTTGATTTGGTGTGTCACCGAATTGTCCTGCAATAATGTTTTCCTTTTGGACCTTGTTTTTTTTTTTTTTAACTGTGACTATGTTTTATATTTATGTTATCCATGTGCAAAAACAGTGGTTGTCATGTTGAGGATGGAGTAGTGGAAAGTGGTTTGGAAACCACTTACATGTGTAATGTCATTATTACATAATGTAATATTTTTTTGAAAAATACCACTATTTCTTTGTTCATTTTTAGTTTGTATTTGTACCGTGACACCACACTGCAGTGTAATTTTTAAATTATTTGGTTTGGCTCATATAGTGGTAATGTGTGTTTGGAGTGCCACATCACAGAGCAATTTATATATTGCATCTGTAATATTTTTCCTTTCAATACAAAATGAAGATGTGTGTGTTTTTGGTTGTTAATGTTTTTTTTTTTTACTTGTGGCCTATGTCAGTGTCCTGTACATGTTTTCCTGTGTTGAACTTTCCATAGTGCATATGTCTATTGGACAATGTTTATTGTTTTATGTATTGGTTTTTTTGTTTCCGGTCCTTATGTTTTTATTACAAATAAAGCAAGCATTTCTTAAAAGAATAAATGTTTATAAGCATAATTGGTGGATGTATCAACAATAGCATGAATACATGTTTTTTATTTTTATTTTTATACAGTGTTTGAAAAAAGCAGAACTACTCGTCGTCCAGTAACTCCTATCACATCTGATGATGATGAGGCTGCGGAAGCAGGTAAAGTGTCCATTGTAGTATAGGGTATGTTTGTAAAGGAATGGCCATAACAAAATTTCACTTTCAGTAATAGGTCCATCAAAAGAAGTCTGGAGCAGCAGAAGTGGGACTTCTGTAAGACACCACCACAAAAAACCTGTGGCAGAAAAGAAAGCAAGGTCTGATGTCCAGGGCCAACCACAGCAGGCTACCCCGCCACAAAGATTATCGACAGCATGTTCTGTCCCCCCACTCCAAATTTTGGACACACCTCCAAGACATCATCCACACTCCCCTCATCTTGATTGTGAGTATCAAACTGAAATAAATGTAAACAATTTCAGAACGTAATCAAACGTTTTCTTAACCGCATTAAGTCAAAACACATCAAAAACTTAGATACTTACCGCAGTAAGTAAAACATGAAATGGAATCCAAGCAAAATGGCCTTGTCCACATCCAGTAAAGATATGTATGTCCACTTGAGCCATACAGTAGCACATTGTGTGTAAGATGCTGCAACAGAAAATCATGTTTATTTTTGAAAAAAGTAAGGTTGTTTTTCCAAATTTCACATGTGTGTTTGAGCTCACATTGCCAAATACATATAAAACATTACTATGTTTGTTTTATAAAAGCTATAAGGTAACACATTATGGATTCCAATGTGTTTTTATGGTGGCGTATGTCTGAGCTACAATAAAACTAAAGTGTTTGCTTTCACAATTAAGTAACTAGACACATTTGCCACAAACAGGCATATGTATGTATTTAAGTTATGAGTGATGATGTTGCTAGGCAGAATATCTGAAAGCAACAGTGAATGACATGTGTTCCATGTGTAGTGATTTGTTTACATTTCTCAAACATATGGAAAGCTAACGGAGATTTGTTTAACATTTCAGCTTCTAGTCCTGGTAACAGCATCCCTCCGCAACAACAGCAACACAGTGACATGGAGGAGACAATCATCTTAGAAATGCAGCCATTAAGCCAAGGAATGAGCCCCCCAGCACCTGTGAGTACACCACCACAGCAAAGCACACCACCACCACCACAACAACACAGCCCAACAACACCAGTAACACAAGGCCCTGATCAGGTGTTTTGGACCATCTGGGCTAGACAGCAGGCCACTAATGAAGATTGCCTGCATAGGCAGATACAAATGTTTGCAAGCCTACCATGTCACCTCAGAAGAATAACAAGAAATATGAGTAGACAAAATGAACAAACAACCAGAATTGGCAATACCATGGAACTCATGCATACAGACATTACACAGGTCATGGGCAACTTACAGCGCATAATGGAAGAACAGCACAGACTAATGGAAGAACAGCACAGACAACAGCAAAGTTATATGAACATTTTTCAAAGCAATCAAAAGATTAATGACAGTTTATTCCGAATTGTAGACAATCAAAATGCTGCTACACGTGAACTCAATGCCACCCCCACTAACCTGAATGAAACACTCAGATCCATGCACCAACAGCAAACAAGCAGCAGTTCTGGTACGACTACTCCAAATATCACGCCAGTCTCATCACCACCAAAACGCTCCACCAGAGCACGACAACATGACAGTGCTAAAGGCAAAGGGCAGGACAAGCGGGCACCCAAAAAAATTTGAAAAAATTACAAATTAGACATTTCTGATAAGTAACTCTAAATAGTTAGTAAGTGTATGTTTGGCAAAATATATATAACACTTAGCTCCTTGACAATTTATACAACATCATTAATTATAAGTGGTACAAACAACAACATAAAATTTGTACGCACATTTATTCTTTACCATCTTTTTTTTGTATTGGAGGAGGGAAATGTTGATGGAGCCGCACATACATGTTAGCAGGAAGTAACCAGACCACTTGATTTTTTTCTAATCATTACTCTTTCTAGATTCCAATCATTCTCCTCTCCTGCACACACAATCATTGCCAGGCAGCCACATACATGTTAGCAGGAAGTAACCAGACCACTTGATTTTTTTCTAATCATTACTCTTTCTAGATTCCAATCATTCTCCTCTCCTGCACACACAATCATTGCCAGGCAGCCACATACAGGTTAGCAGGAAGTTACTAGACCACTTGATTTTTTTCTAATCATTACTCTTTCTAGATTCCAATCATTGTCATATCCTGCAGATAATCCAAATTACAATGTGATTGTTAACTATTTTACCTTTCTTTATACAACATTACAAGAATAACACAAATGAGTTGCGTAAAAAGCTTTTAATATGTTGGCATTGAATTTTAAAAAATCATTGACAAAATGAATGTCATTATTGTTGGGACATGTTTGTGTGTGTTAAAAATTAGTAATAATGTTATTACACATGATGCAGAAACCAAAAAATAAGAAATTTTTAACAAAAAAACAAAGAATGTGTATAATAATGTATATATGTGGCAAACTGTGTATTTACTTACAAATCAGCAAGTTTACTGCAGCAAACATTAGGAAATAAATTATTTTTGATGACAGTAAGTTTGTGTCCCTTAAATATGATGGAGCATCATACATAGGGACACATGTATTCCTCAAGGCTAACATATTATATGTTGAGGAGTGTTTATTTAGAACACAGGTTCTCAAAATCGTCCCTCAGGACCCCAAACAGTGCATGTTTTGCAGGTCTCCTCACAGAATCACAAGTGACATAATTAGCTCCACCTGTGAACCTTTTAAAATGTGTCTGTGAGTAATTCATACATCTGTGCTTCTACTGGGTTACCGGCAAAACATGCACTGTGTGGGGTCCTGAGGGCCGAGTTTGAGAACCTGTGCATTAGGACGTTACACACAATCATAAAGTCAAATACTAAATAAATTACTATGTGGATTATGTGTGCTTTTAATAAATTTTCAGTGCAAATTTACGAACACTTATCCAGACTTAATGCATGCCACTCATAATCTGTTGTTTTGATTTTTAAAATAAACACAATACACATGCAACATTTGTTTTGCATAAAGCGAGGGTATGTTTGTATGTCTCAAGGAGACAGACACATTCTGAGTAATGGTTTTGACAATAAAAATGGCCAAACATCTATTTATGATTACACAACAAATGAAATAAGCAAACCAAACTTACCTTAGAAATAGCGAGTGATGAGCTCTTGCCTAACCTGCCTCCCTACATCTGTACTCCAAGTATCACCAGATGTCTCTAATTCCTCTGCTTGCTGGCTGCTTTCTTCATCCTCGTCCTCCTCCTCCTCCACATGTGGCAGATGTTGTTGCAAACACATGTTATGAAGAAAGCAGGAGCAGAACACAATTTGAGTCACCTTCGAGGGACTATACAACAAAAGCCCACCAGACTTATCCAGACACCGAAACCTAGATTTCAGCACACCAAAACATCTTTCTATCACATTCCGCGTGGACTTATGTGCATGATTGTAATTGTGTTCAGCAGGGGTATCAGGTCGGGACAATGGAGTTAGAAGCCAAGAGAAACAGCCATATCCTCCATCACCTAAAAGACAGATATAGTAACGTGATTCATGTTAAGATGCAGCAACACATAAGTAACACACTGTGGGGCAGATGTATTAACCTGTAGAAGGCATAAGGAAGTGATAAACCAGTGATATGTGCAAGGTAATAAAGGCAGCGGACAATATGTTCCTAAATAATCATTTACATATTGGAGCTGATTGGCTGGTGCCTTTATCACCTTGCACATATCACTGGTTTCTCACTTCCTTATGCCTTCTACAGGTTAATACATCTGCCCCTGTATTTGGACAAAGTATACACAGGCCTACACATATCAAATTACATACCCAGCAGCCATCCATCTGGTATTTGTCCGTCCTCAAACTTATCAAAGAGGGATGACTGACTGAGGATGAAGGAGTCATGGCAGCCCCCAGGGTAACCAGCAACAACACTCATTATTTTGAGATTTGCATCACAAACCACCTGCACATTTGTGGAGTGCTCTAGATGTCTATTTGTATATATGTGCTGCCTGCCCCTAGGTGGTCTCAGCTCAATGTGTGTGCAATCTATGGCTCCAAGCACATTGGGCATGCCAGCCAGCTCATATAAATCTACCCTGACGGCATGACACTGAGACTCCTGGGTAGGGAAGCAGATTGAGGCATCAATGTGGGGCTGCAAAACAGCCAACACCTGTGTGTATATTTGATAGAAAATTATACATGAGATTTTAGCACAGAACTGGCCACCGAGTAATTAAAACCAAGCAAAAACAGAGTGGGTAGTTAGGTATACATCACCTGTGTTAAGATTCTCGAAAATGAGGGCTGTGAGATTCCTATGACATCCCCAGACACAGCCTGAAAGCTGCCAGTAGCCATAAAGTGCAACACAGCCAGTAGTTTGTGCAGGCTTGAGACAGAGCGAGAGCGTGCTGTCTCAGGGTCTAGGCCCAGTTTGACAAGGTCATACAGATGGAAAATGTTGTTACGATTTAGACGGAACATCTGTATGACCTTATCATCGGACAATGCGTTCAAGTTTAAACGCCCCCTAAAAAAACAAGGCCTGCGCAGCCTCCGCGGTACCTGTACAACCTGCTGACCATGTTCAGTTTCTTGGCCCTGGGTACTTACAGGCTGATGTCTGAGTCTGAGGAATCCCACAGCACACAAAAGATCACTGGCCCACAGTCCTGCTGCCATTTCTGAGTGTAGGTGTATTGAAATGGGCCTAAGATCCTTTTATAGGCATCCTAATTCAGGTGTGAGAGATTTTTTATTTGCAACACATGTAAACACGCCTGAAAAAAGCAGGTCTATTTTTTTGCCGCTTTTTTAACGAATCGCAAAAAAATACGACCGCATTTGAGCACTCAGAGACTAACACCCAAATACGAATGAATAGTGAATTCCCGTGTTCTATGAAATAACAGCCGCGTTTGACCGATGGTCTATTCATACGTATTTCGGAACGTTGTCATTCAAACCATTACGAATAGTCCAAACACTGCCGAGATTGGTGCTTAGTGAATTCCCGGATTGGGACTTAGAAAAAAAAACACAAATCGACCCAACTCGGATTTTTTGTAAATATTGGCCCCAGTTTGGATGTATTTAATAGTGTCCAGAGATTACGAGGCTGAAGTTAGCTTCTTATTCGTCCAGCTTCTTATTCACTTCTTATTCGGCTCCAGCTTCTTATTCACTTCTTATTCGGCTCCAGCTTCTTATTCAGATATTATATTAAAATAAATTAAATAAGGATAGATCACTAAGATAACATTGCATAAACTTCAAATATTGTCCCTTACACCAATTTACATTACATTTTGCATAAAACAAAAATGATTTGGGCATGAAAATGGTGGTAAGCGGGCACAGACACCAGATTTCTTCATTTTGAATAAGAAGCTGTAGTTGTGCAAGGGTTAAACAGCGTTGGTCAAAAGATTTGACACTTGAAACTCACACAGGGTGGTCACTTACATATCACCCACCTGCAATTTGCCTTGACCAACATGCATTTGGGCATAAAAATGGTGGTAAAGCGGGCACAGACACCAGATTTCATAATTTTGAATACGAAGCTGTAATTGTGCAAGGGTTAAACAGCGTTGGTCAACAGATTTGACACTTGAAACCGACACAGGGTGGTCACTTACATATCACCCACCTGCAATTTGCCTTGACCAACAAGCATTTGGGCATGAAAATGGTGGTAAAGCGGGCACAGACACCAGATTTCATCATTTTGAATAAGAAGCTGTAGTTCTGCAAGGGTTAAACAGCATTGGTCAACAGATTTGACACTTGAAACCCACACCGGGTGGTCACTTACATATCACCCACTTGCAAGTTGCCTTGACCAACAAGCATTTGGGCATGAGAAGCTGTAGTTGTGCAAGGGTTAAACAGCATTGGTCAAAAGATTTGACACTTGAAACTCACACAGGGTGGTCACTTACATATCACCCAATTGCAAGTTGCCTTGACCAACAAGCATTTGGGCATGAAAATGGTGGTAAAGCGGGCACAGACACCAGATTTCATCATTTTGAATAAGAAGCTGTAGTTGTGCAAGGGTTAAACAGCGTTAGTCAACAGATTTGACACTTGAAACCCACACAGGGTGGTCACTTACATATCACCCACTTGCAAGTTCCATTGACCAACAAGCATTTGGGCATGACCCTTTAACTCTTTAACCCTTGCACAACTACAGCTTCTTATTCAAAATGATGAAATCTGGTGTCTGTGCCCGCTTTACCACCATTTTCATGCCGAAATGCTTGTTGGTCAAGACAAATTGTAAGTGGGTGATATGTAAGTGACCACCCTGAGTGGGTTTCATGTGGGTTGGGCACGTTTAAATCTAAATATAAGATGCACACCTGTAAACGATTGATATGCAGGTGAAGGGAGTACCTGTGGACAATTAATATGCAGGAAAATTAAGCACCTCTTCATACCTCCCAACATGACCCTCGCCAGGAGGGACAGAATGCTCTGCTCCTGGACTTTTCACTTACTTTATGATTGCCATCACCTGTGCTTAAACACCTTTCTTATCCATTAACCTGTTCAACACAGGTGCCGGCAATCATAAATTAAGAGGAAAGTCCAGGAGCAGAGCATGGTGTCCCTCCTGGAGAGGGTCATGTTGGGAGGTATGCCTATTGGTGCATAATGTCCTTAAATACTCCGGACCCCTAAGCATTAGGAATACCTTCTGAGGAAACCGACAACGTTTACGTCGAAGGAACGCGTAAAGGTTGGAGCCATATCACCCACCGTTTGGCCAGCTCACTACACCTCGGTACAGCCGCCCTGCAGACTGCCAGTGCCGCTCACAGCCGCATCGTCCCAGCTCGGGACTCACTACCTCCTTCACCGCCGCCCTCATCATTGCCATTCTGCCCTTGTGCTATAGGGCTTGGCAGCGTCTCCCTGCATCTGCTATGGCTACGGCCACACCGTCCGGAACTCAGGACACGGCAGCTACAAAACACATCAGCGGTGAGACACTGTATCTATAGACAGCGGGGGGTGTTGCACTATTATACGGACGAGGAGGAATGAGAAACTTTATTCCCAGCGGAATGTGGAGCTTGTATTTGTCACGTTAACTGACTATATATTAAAAGGCTGGTACTTCCAACATGGTGCCATATTCACCTAAAAATATTAAATGTGGATAATTTAGTGAGCAACTAATTGTTTCAAGACATTTATCAATCTTCTGTCCATATAGGAATCTCTGGACACTATTAAATACATCCAAACTGGGACTTCATATGCATACCACTATGCTGGAATATACAGTGGTTGAAGTAATTTAAGGTGGTTTCATTGTCACAATATTAATGTTTTAACCAAGATACTAATGGTTTTAGTGTAATAACAAATTGTGTTTATATTCTATTATCTGCGTTCTCTTGTATAGTTCATTCTATACATTTATAATTTTCTGTTTAGAAAATGTGCCCGGAGGAGCCGGTCACAGCTAGGGGAGCTCCTAGGAGTTTTCTTAGTTTTATTGTTTTCTAGAGTATGTTATTTTACAGGAAGGCTGCTGGCAACAGCCTCCCTGCTTCGTGGGACTTAGGGGGGGGGGGGGGGGGGAGTAGGAACAAACTTAATGGAGAGTTAATGGTTCTCCACTCCGCTGACAGGACACTGAGCTCCTGAGGGTGCTGATCGCAAGCCCACGAGGCGACCGCTCACTCCCGCAGCACGGCCGCCACCCCCTAACAGAGCCAGAAGATAGAAGAGTGGTGAGTACAGCGCCTGGCGTCCTGGTTAGCGGGTCGCCGGCGGGTATGGCGGCACAAGGGTTAGATCGCAGCTCTGGCAGGCTGCGCTCCTGGAAGGCTCAGCAACATTCACATGTAGACACTTGAGGGGCGTCCTGAGCCAGCGCGTTAACCCTACACTGGTCACATTAGTTAACAGGGGCTAATCCCGCTGTTAACACAGAAAACCTCAGGCCAGTATAAACAATAAGTGCGGAAAGCCGCGCACCATTACAGGGGGCGGGGCTTCCTCTCAGAGCGGATCCAGCACTCACCAGCAACATTTTCTCCCTGCAGATCATCAGACAAGACGCTGACAGGGAGCGCCGCCCTCCACATAACTCCAGCAATACCTCTGCGGTATCGGGGTGTTATAGACACGGGGGGAGTGTGATAACAGTACTAACTACCCTATTAAGTTTAGCTAGTTAGCGCCAGGCTTTTATCATAATAACAGCCTACAGGGGCACGGTGTGGCTGGCTCCTTATACTCTGTGACTCTCTGAAGGTACTCTGGGGGAAACTGTGTCCTACATTTTCCTGTGTGTGTGTGTAAGTGTGTATATCTCACATTACCATGTCTAAGGACTCCGTGTCCTGTGCTGCAGAGTGTTTATCTTCTCCTGAGGAATCTATTCCATGTACTCAGGACTGCAATATACTTTCTCAGCCTTCTGAATCCGAACCCGCATGGGTGGATTCTTTAAGGGGAATGATATCCCAGATTTCAACTAGGATGTCACACACTGAGAAAGAGACGCAGTTCTTGAGAAAATCTGTGGAGGGTATGAAGTATTCTGCCCCCACTACTTCAGATAAACACCCACCTACATACTAGAGATATGTGGCGGGCACTTTTCTTCTTTTGGATTTGGTTCTAATTCCCCGCTTGTGTTTTGTTTTTGGGTTGGTTTTGCCAAAACCACCCTTTCGTGTTTTGGTTTTGGATCTGGATGATTTTTGAAAAAAACATAAAAACAGCTAAAATCACAGAATTTGGGGGTAATTTTGATCCTATGGTATTATTAACCTCAATAGCATAAATTTCCAGTCTATTCTGAACACCTCACACCTCACAATATTGTTTTCTCATATGTCCTAGAGGATGCTGGGGACACTTCATAGACCATGGGGTATAGACGGGATCCGCAGGAGACATGGGCACTCTAAGACTTTGAATGGGTGTGAACTGGCTCCTCCCTCTATGCCCCTCCTCCAGACTCCAGTTAGATTCTGTGCCCAGAGAGACTGGACACTAAACAGGGGAGCTCTACTGAGTTTCTCTGAAAAGACTTTATGTTAGGTTTATTATTTTCAGGGAGCACTGCTGGCAACAGGCTCCCTGCTTCGTGGGACTGAGGGGAGAGAAGCAGGCCTACTTCTAGTGAGTTCAAAGGCTCTGCTTCTTAGGCTACTGGACACCATTAGCTCCAGAGGGTCTGATCGCTAGCCGTGCAAGATGCTCATACCCGGAGCCGCGCCATCACCCCCCTTGCAGAGCCAGAAGAAAGAAGCCGGGTGAGTATTAAGAAGATCAGAAGACTTCAATAGACGGCAGAAGATCAGAGTATGAGGTACCACGCAGCGGTCGCGCTGCGCGCCATGCTCACACACACACAGCGGCACTGATGGGTGCAGGGCGCAGGGGGGGGGGGGGGCGCCCTGTGCAGCATAAAACCTCAGCTCTGGCACTGGCAGATAAAATAGGTGCCTAGGCACACATTATACCCCCACCAGTATAAATATGTATTTTCATGAAGCGGGACTGAAGCGCGCCATTACGGGGGTGTGGCTTAGCCCTCACAGCTCTAACCAGCGCCTTTTCTCCACAGGACTGCAGAGACGCTGAGCCTGGCCTCCCACACTGCTGTACAAGTAACAGTGTGCAAAAGGGGGGGGGGGCACAGTTGATTTGGTGCTATGTTATTTATTTAAAAAGCGCACAAGGCGCTGGGTTGTGAGCTGGTAAACTCCCTTGTGTGTCTCTAACAGGCTTGACTGTGGGTCTGTCCCCTATAGACCAGTGGGGTTGTTGGTGTCGGTACACATGTGTCGGCATGTCTGAAGATGAGGGCTCCGCCACAAACGGCTATGGGAATGTCTCTGTCGGCACCGTCGACTCTTAGAGGGTACTTGGTACATGTACATAGATGGCAACATGTCAGTATATGTATGTTTTTCCCAAGAGAAAATAATATGGGAGACACAGCAGGGGGTGGGTGACCCTGTCGGCACCATAAAATCTGACTACAGTAGGTAGAAATTGACATGATAATGTGATGCATTTCTATAAGAGCTATACCTGTAGATATATATATAGGTGTAGTATGGTTACATAGATCTGTGGATCGAACACAGATGTAGTAATATTTGTGGAGGGTGTATTATTCTTAATATATATTTCCCTCGGACCCCTTGGTGTCGCAAAAATTTTATTTTGCCCAGTTACTGCTCCCTGAGATCGACACAAATACTATTTCTTATGTCAACCATAATGTTTCCTGATTAGATCCACAACATCGGCATTCAGTACATGTTTCATACACATTAAGAACGTATTAACGTTACTAGGGACCCTGCTGTTCCTGACAAAAGGATATATATATATATTTATATGAGTTATATATAGATATATGTGTGGATATGTGTATTTAAATGTGTATATTTCTATAAAGTTATAATGAATGCTGAAGTAACGTTGTTCCTTCTCATGTGTTGGTCGCTCTGTTAATAAAACTCTAGATCAGCCGTGACAAGATGGTTCAGATCCTCATGAGGAGTCCGAGTGTTTATTCTTTTCCCGCCGTGGTTAAAATAAAGGGGGTCATTCCGAGTTGTTCGCTATTTTTTTCGTTCGCACAAGGTATGTGTAAAATTGCGAACATGTAGCAAAATTGCGAAATTCCGCCCCCAACGTATTTTTGCTCATTCGTACGCAGTATTACACAAAGTGGGCGTACGCGAAATGACATCGCAGCAATGCGAAACCATCGCATTAACACATACTTCATCGTAAAAATACTAAGTTTTAGTAGATTTACACATCAATGTTAAAAGTGCACACTTTTGCGGACAAACGCACAACAATGGTTTTTTTTCCCTATTCAGTGGAATTACACCTTTCTGTTAAAAGTCCACAAGCCCTCCTCAATTACGAACCCAATTAGTGTAATTAATGTCAATGGTCCTGACCAATTAAGTCTCCAAACAATACCAGAAGAACACTTTGTAGCCATAATTGGCCAGAAACATTGTTGTGGTAAATTGACAAATATAGATATGGGAATTTTTCACGCTCTAATGCAAATGTTTGAAGTATTGTGTATATGTGTAGTGTGTGAATAAATGTCTTTTCATGTATTTAGAATCCATAACCTCCTAACGGGTTTTGTTTATTTTAAATTTGGTGTTATATTTTTATGTTTTTAATCTTGAGTAAGATGTTGTAACTGTTTAAGGTCACCAATTTCTGCAAGCCAATGTGCTGTTCCTTTATAGCATAAATAAGCACAACACCCACTTAACTTCAACAAATTTTTTTTTTTTTAACTTTTTATATTTTTTGGGGGGAAAATAAAAATGTAACAAAATTAACAAAAAAACATTAGAGGACATTTTCAATTGCCTCTATGTCGGCTATAACTTCCCTTAAATGGGCTTTTAGCCGCCCTAAAAGTGCTGGCAAAGTGCTGGGATCTCCAACTGCAGCATCTGAAAAGAAGAGTCAAAGAAAACATTAATAACTTACTCACATTACCTATTATACAAGCAGGGCACAAAGCACACTTTAATGCAGGCCTGTCCAAACTGAGGCCCTCCAGCTGTCGTGAAACTACATATACCAGCATGCCTTGACACAGTTTTGGGGTCAGAGAATGCAAAACTGTGTCAGGGCATGCTGGAATGTGTAGTTTTTCACCAGCTGGAGGGCCGCAGTTTGGACAGGCCTGCTTTAATGCCTAAGTGACTACATCATGGCTGTTTTACGGATAAATCAGTAGCAGAACAACACACAAGCCTGCTCAGCAATTTTTTTTTTTACAAGAAATTTTACCACACCATGGGGTACATTTACTACTACGGGAGTTCTATTTAAGATGGGACGTTGACCATAGCAACCAATAAAATTATACATATTATCTTGTAAAAGTGGACTTAAAAATTACAAGTATAATCTTATTGGTTGCTATGGGCAACATCCCATGTTAAAGAGAACTACCATCTTAGTAAATGTAACACCATGTTGGCATTCATTCACATCTGGAGTGAAGAGAATTCAATTTGTGGGGGTTTGGCCCTGCATCATCACACTGCATATCAACATCTTCAGAAGGACAACATATCCTAGCATGCCCACACTCCCTGAAAGCCGCCCTTTCTAAATAAGGTCAAACAGGTTTTGAAAAATCCAATAAGCATTTTGTGAGTCTAACTTTCACACCACAAATCATGGTGTTGTTAGGCTGGCTAACAAAGTGAAGCATGTGATTTGAAAGTGCAAACATTATGAATACACAGGCACAAGTGTAAAAGACTAACAACATACTAAACTCCACTCAGGTAGAAATGTTAGCCAGAAAACTGAGCACATATAAACCATGTTGTCCTGGCAACCCTGTCGAACTAATGAGTGTCAACCTAGAGTGAACACACAAAACATTGCACACATAAACAGTACATATAATGACACTCACAAAAATTTCAATGCAACATGTACACCATGAATAATAACTCAAATATTTTTCCTTGGTAGCAGATTTTCAACAGTACAACAGTGCCTGTTTTGACATTGTAAGTGTAAGTAGGTAATCATTATTTTTAAAATGTTAAAACACTTACTTTCCTCTGCAACATCATCACTTAGTCCATCAGGGGCTTCTTCGGCCCATTCACTGGGTGGTGAAGGCAGCTGGATGGGGGAAGGAGGCTGGATGGGGGAAGGAGGAGGGATGGGGGAAGGAGGCTGGATGGGGGAAGGAGGAGGGATTGGGGATGTATTTTCTGAGGGTGGGTCTGATTGAGAGGGCGAGGGGGGCGGAGAGAGTGTTTGGCCAATAGAGGGTGAGGAGGGCTGAGAAGGGGATTTGGAATGAGAAGGAGAAGGGGACTGGGAAGGAGGAGAAGGGGGCACAGAAGGAGAAGGAGAGGTGGGCTGAGAAGGGGACTGGGAAGCTGAGGGGGACTGGGAAGCTGAGGGGGACTGGGAAGCTGAGGTGGACTGGGAAGCTGAGGGGGACTGGGAAGGGGAGGGGGACTGGGAAGGGGAGGGGGAGTGAGAAGGGGAGGGGGGCTGAGAAGGGGCCTGATGTTGCCTCCCTGCATCAGCTTGCCGTTGTGGTCGTCCTAGAATGATATATGTATTATATTTTGTGTTGCATGTCAAATTTTATAAACACCATTTGTCAATTAAACTGTTCTGTCCCATGTAAAAGACACAGGGCTAACATTTTTTTTTTTAAATCTGTTGATGTTGTCCATAGCAAACAATCTGATTATACATAACATTTTTGATGCTCATTACTGAATCTATTGCATTGAGTCATATTGATTGGTATAGGCAACATCACCATATCACTATTCAAGCCACCTTATTATATTGACACCACTGATCAAGTTATTTGGTACAGTTTCCAGCCTGTGTAGCAATTCTGTACAACATGCACTTGTTTTGAATCACTTTGCTACAGTCAGTACTGTTTGCCCTAACCACACACACTGTCATATTTATTAAACTAGTTCAGTCAGTGTTGCAATTACAGACTACCACTTAGTGTAAATTTGCACAGTTTATGCTAATAATCTCTGTTATGTAATGTAACTTACTGCGTGCACGCATTAGCCGGATTTGCTGGCGGATCTCCGCCAACAGCTCCGGAGTCCTCCTGCGGAGATCACTCCAGCTCCGTTCCTACTGGATGATGGTCCGCCTGCTGCGGACGCGAGTCCTGAGTAGGTGGCGGACCTCCGCGTAGGCCTCGCGCTTAACCCGATTTGGGATAAATCGCCCTACGCGGCCTACGCGGCGGTCCATCACCGCTACCAGGACTCGGAGCTCCCGCCTGGTGAAAGGTGCGGCACGCATCATGGCAATTGCGTTTTCCTAATTTGGGCATATATTTATAGTGTGTGTTGGCATGTGATTGGTCTAAGATATATGCTGTCATCTAAATAAACTTTATTGATGTGTGCATTGACAATACTTTTTTGCTGGCTGCAGTGCTGTGAAGACTAGAGGGGTGTTCGCTGGAGCGGAAATACGCAGTCGCGGAAGTGTATGACAATAGTCACCTATTCGCACAATTATACACACACACACTTTTATGTTCATAAAATTAAAAACTGGGTACTCACCACTTTTTGTATGAGCAATCAGCTGCACAGTCACAAAGTTAACAACATTTAGTATCATATGTTGTTTGTTAATTTCCAGAAAACAGGAATGGAAAGAACAAAATTATGAATATAATTTTGTAACAACTTGAATAAAAAAAAACCTCAAACACACATTGTAAGGTTAACATGTTACAATATTTACAAAAACAAATATGAATATAATCACACACACCAAAACAAATACACAATGAACTTTCAATAGCTACCTTAATGACATCATAGCAAAATTCACAGAAACATACAGTGTTTTTAGATCTTAAAAATGTCTAAAAAAAACAAACAACTATACCTGAAATATTCTGCCACAATGTGTGCCCTTACTTGACTGCCACTCCGGGAAACACTCCCCAAACCGTATCTCCGCCCAACCCCTGGCTCCTCATCAGGCAACTCCTCTGTTTGAGGAAGCTCCACGCGACTCCTTACAGCGATGTTATGGAGGATATCGCACAGGACCACTATTTTACTTGCCATCTCCGGCGAATACATGATGTCACCACCAGTGTGGTGGAGCACACGAAAGTGTCCTTTAAGGACACCAATTGTGCGCTCCACCAGCTGTCTAGTGGCAGTAAGCATGGAGTTAAATGCCGTCTGTGGTCCTGGCCTGGGCTTACGGTAAGGAGTCATGAGCCAGGGGGTGCAAGGATATCCACGGTCTCCTGTTTGATGAGAAGAAAAAACTTATAAATATAATACTCTTTATTAAAAATATTATTTTATAAAAATTTGGACAAAAACTCACCCAATAACCACGTCTTGTCCTTGCCTTGATCTTAATATCTGCCATATCCCTGATTGTCTAATTACATAGGCATCATGGGAGTTCCCCGGGAACTTCGCATTCAGGGACAGGATCTGGAGGGATGGCCCACAAACAACCATTACATTCAGAGAATGAAACAGTTTCCTGTTTCTATAAATTTCTTCATTATGTCTTGGTGGCACAATAGCTACATGTGTGCCATCCACAACCCCAATAACATGTGGGAAGCGACTACTACCTTCCTCAAATTGCCGCTTCACCACATCTAGGGCACCAACATCCAAAGGCATAGCAATAAATTGCTTAACACGCTTGATGAAATCCTGGCTGACACGCCGCAGGACCTTACTGAACTGGCCCTGCGACATGCCAACCAGGTCTCCCACAACATGCTGGAAGGAACCAGTGGCAACAAAATGTAACACAGCAAGGAATTGTGTCAATGGTGGTATTGCTGTAGGATACCGAATTGAAGGCTCCAGATCACTCTCTATTATGGAGAGAGTGTCTAGGATTAGATGAGGTGGCAGCCTGTATCGTCGCAAAACCACATCATCAGGCATCCCAAAAAGGAGGACACGGGTAGGGAAAATTGGTGGCCTAGCACGCCTCCGTTGCCTTGGTTTGATGAGGAGCCGGTTGCGGTTGGAGGGCTGGCGGTTGGGGTGGGAGTGCTTCCGTGGGTTGGGGTGGGAGGGCTTCAGCAGCCACAAAAATCAACATCACCAACTTAAAATGAAGGTAAGAATATTGAGAATAAGACATAATTTAAAAACACACATTGTCATCCATAATCAAAGTAAAAGTGTATGGGTGTTAACTTACTGCAGGAGCATACGACATTTCTTCAGGAATCAATTACGGCACAAAAGTACAAATTTGGAAACAAAAGTTAAAACACAAATTAGCTAAGTGGTTCAAACATAGGTTATCAAAACAATGACAAAAGTTTGAAAGAATCCAAACATACCCATATAATAACAGCAACAATATATATTCTAACAACTAAGTATAAATAATGTAAATGAGTTTTCTAATTCTAACCACATTCTATAAAAAAATGGGTCCCTTTAGTAGCTATTACAGCCAAGAACAGCCCTACTTTGAGCAAAAAAAAAAAATCTAAAAAAAATGTGAATACAAACATAAGATACACACTTTTAACACACATATACTCCACGACACACAGGGCTAGGGTACTTACCTGCTCAAGAAAGGACAAGTGACTTGATTCAGATCAAACCAAAAAGAAATTAGGCTAATTGGCCAGCAAACAAATCTGGATAACTTCTCCAAAAAATAATACCTACAAGAGACACACAATGAGGCTAAGAGCACATATAGAAAAACAAACAAATATAACATATACACTAAAGTACAGGTTAGCAAAAAAAAAAAAAAAAAAAATTATAATACTAATCCATTTAAATTACAAACAGATATCCTCCCAAATACAGAAACCCACCTCCATTGCACCACCAAACATACTTGCCTTTAAAAATGACTAATGTAGGAATACTCACAAACGAAAATTCTCTAAAAAAACGCACTACGCTCTACATGCTATAAGCTAATAAACGGAAATCTGTATGCTTGACAATGCAAAAAATACTCACTCTGCAAAGTACAAAAGACCACCTTCTCAGACCAAACACATCAACTACTTTCATCATACACACACTCACAGCCTGCAAACCATGCCCTTAAATAAGCAGGACAATCAGTCACACTATTAGCATAATTTACACCTGTGTGAATTAACGCTGCGCACGTAGCTATAAATACCCACACACCTGTGCGTACAGACATGTCATTACCAACATGGCTACTCGTGAGGATTTCGCAGCAGAGATGGACCGCATTACGCGGCAGCAGGTAGAATTGGCTAAAAAACGCATAGATTTGCAGCGGCGAATGCTGGAATCCGCCACTGCGGATTCGGAAGAGCCAGGACCCAGTACTAGAGACATTCCAGCTTCTGATACCCAACAGTTAAGTGGGGTTACCCTGGCAGACACACATACTGGGCAAACTGAGGGAGAATCATCATTAGCCACACAACCACAACATACAGAAGCTGCTAGTGACGAGGAAGATGGTGAGGAGCAACAGGAGCAAAGCTCACAGGCTACCTCAAGACGTAAAAAAAGACAGCCAGCATTCACTAAGAGGGAGTTGCGTGTTTTGGTCACGCAGGCCATGTCCAAAATACATAGAGGACCGAAAAACATGGGTGCTGCTACGAAAGATCGCATCTGGAGGGACATCACACATTCTGTGAATGAAGTCGGCTCTATCGTCAGAACATCACAGGAAGTTAAACGACGGTAAGTGCATCTTGGCAGTCCATTCTCTGTGCTAAGTAGTGTTAAAAAGGTAGTTACATGTGATGTTGTGTATAGCAAACAAAAGCAGAACATGTGTCCTATATATTATGACCTAAAATAATAATACTCTACCTTGCCCCTATTTTTCTAAACATATGTAGTTGGGCCGACTTCAAATCCCGCCTGAAGGGCAAGAGGTCTGCGGAGTGGAATGCCTCAAGGGCTACAGGTGGAGGACCAGCTGTCGCTGTGGAGTTTACAGAGTTGGAGGAGATGGCGATGGACTGTGTGAGTTATGAGGAGGGCACAGGAGTGTCTCATATGGACACGGACCTGCCTGAGATCCTGACTGAACATGACTTGCCAGGTAAGTTTACACACATATTTGTGTGATATTTAAACTGTTTAAAAATCAAAAAAATAATTCTTTATTCTACTCTTTTTCCACACATTCTTCTATTTGCTTGCCACATAACACAGCACAGGGGGGGTGAGCAGTTGGAGTCACAGGAGGGTTATGTGGCTGAGGTGGAGGGACCTAGTGGGTCTGGCAGTGTGGGCCGACAAATCCCACCTCTCCAGGTTCCAACTGGCCCCCCCACCCAACCCTCTGCTATCCCGGAGATCCTGCTTGAAATAGCTAGGTATGGTGAGAGCCTAAATGCTTTTCAAGACGGGGTCATCCGGGAGGTAAGCCAGATAGCTGTCCGGCTCACTGAGCACCGAACCAGTGTTGAGCAAGGTGTTGCTCAACTCTGCCAAGGTCTGGCAGAGATCAGGCAGGGACAAGAACAACTTGCCTCCTCATTCCAAAACCTTGCAAATAACATCTTGCAAGGGCTCCAGGCCATCGCTGTCTCCCTTGCCCACAGTGGCAGAGAGCCACCCACATCGGCTCCCTCCCCTGCCCCTGCCCAGGAAGAGCAGCCCACTGGGCAGGGCCCACGAAGGTCGCTCCGCAGACCAAGTCAAGAAGAACAGCATCAGGCGGGGAGAAAAAAAAGAAAGTGATGTCTCTCCAGATGGGCAGCACCCATGTTTTTCATATTGTCTCTATGTTTCTTTGGAGTTGGCTTGTGTGGCCAGAATGGCTAACTCCCTCTTAGTGAAATGTATTATTAATGTTTTGAGGTATTGTAGCCTGTGAGCTTTTTTTCAGAAACACCAGAGCCATCTTCCTCTTACTAGTGTGCTGTGTATTGTTGTGTTTGTGTGGTGGCTCCTGAATCTTTCTCAGTTTCCCAAAAATATTTGTCTGGCAGGGTGTTTCAGATTATTTTTTTTGCATTTAAATTATGAATTTGTCAGAAGCTGGAGTTTCCCTAGTACTGAGTTCTGCTATATCATTTGTGTCAGTTGCATCTGCTTGCTGCTTGGTCCATCTCTGCCTGTGATACTCACCTGTAGCCATGTTGTTTTGAGCACAAAATATATTACAACAGTAATAAAAAAAAAAAAAAAAACAATTGTGTACTTTATTCAAGGTAATGCATTATGAAAATCTTAGTTCCAGAAAGATTAGCTAAGCATATAGACACTTGGGGAACAAGGGAACAATCTGCTAAATTAAACAAACATTGCATCTTTAAAAATGCAACAGGTATGCCTTGCACCACACTTTAATGTCCATATTAATTAAAATGACACAACTCTGTATTTGTTTTACTATGGGCAACAGGACATCATTTTAAACATTGACAGATATTAAAACCAAAGTTAAAAGTATAATTTATGCACAAAATTAACTGTATGCTGCATTATGTTGCAGAAAACATCCTAGATTTTCTGCCACGTCCACCGCTGGACGTTGTGTCTATCTTGCGGGAGCCCACACCGGTGGGATCACGTCTAAAACTATTCAGTCAGTCCTGGAATAGACATGGACAAGTGAGTTAAGGATAGAGTCCCTAGGGGGTCGTATGGATTACGGAGAGATCAGGAATCCAAGTGGTGCAAAACGTTGCATTCTCCCTGACAGTTCTTCAACAACAGGATTGGCTCCTGAACGTGTTGGAATCCCTGTTGGTCCCAACGACGCAGTGGTCGGCTTGGGCAATTTTATTCGATACAGAACTGATTAGATGTTATTTGGCTTTCGGTGGAAAAGGCTCTGAGGATTCAGAGTCTGGTCAGACCTGCAACAATAGCGGGGGACGTCCTAGTGACACCGTGGGTGTTTCAGTTAGTCTACGTGTTCCCTCCGCTTCCACTCATCCCGAAGGTGATAAGGATCGTAAGAGGAACAAGAGTTCTGGCGATACTCATTGTTCCAGACTGGCCGTGGAGGGCCTGGTATCCGGATCTTCAGGAATTACTCATAGGAGATCCATGGCCTCTTCCTCTACGAGAGGACCTGTTGCAACAAGGTCCGTGCGTGTTCCAAGACTTACCACGGCTGAGTTGACGGCATGGCGGTTGAATGCCATATTCTAGCCCGGAAGTGGATTCCCAGTGAAGTCATCCCCACTCTGCTTCAAGCTAGGAAAGAAGTAACGGCGAAGCATTACCACCGTATTTGGAGAAAGTATGTGTCTTGGTGTGAATCCAAGAAGGCCCCTACGGAGGGATTTCAGCTGGGGCGTTTTCTCCATTTTCTACAAGCTGGTGTGGATGCGGGCCTAGAACTAGGCTCCATTATGGTACAAATTTCGGCCTTATCTATATTATTCTTTAAAGGAATTGGCCTCCCTTCCTGAGGTTCAGACTTTCATGAAAGGAGTGCTGCATATCCAGCCTTCCTTTTGTTCCTCCAGTGGCACCGTGGGATCTCAACGTGGTGTTACAGTTCCTGTAATCTCCTTGGTTTGAACCTTTACGGAAGGTTCAGTTAAAATTCCTCACTTGGAAAGTGGTCATGTTGTTGGCCTTGGCATCCGCAAGGCGGGTGTCTGAGTTAGCGGCCTTGTCTCACAAGAGCCCCTATTTGATCTTCCACGAAGATAGAGCGGAGTTGCGAACTCGGCAGCAGTTTCTGCCGAAAGGCGTTTTCAGCATTTCACATAAACCAACCTATTGTGGTGCAAGTGGCTACTGGCGCCTTAGTGGAATCAAAGTCTCTGGATGTGGTCAGGGCTTTGAAAATCTATGTAGCCAGAACGGCTCCACTTACGAAAATGGGGGCTCTGTTTGTCCTATATGCTCCCAACAAGATTGGGACTCCTGCTTCCAAGCAGACTATTGCGCGTTGGATCTGTAATACGATTCAACAGGCTCATTCTATGGCTGGATTGCCGTTACCGAAATCGGTGAAGGCCCATTCTACCGGAAAGGTGGGCTCATCTGGGGTGGCTGCCCGTGGGGTCTCGGTGTTACAACTTTGCCGAGTGGCAACTTGGTCGGGTTCAAACACTTTTGCGAAGTTCTACAAGTTTGATACCCTGGCTGATGAGGACCTCTTGTTTGGTCAATCGGTGCTGCAGAGTCATCCGCACTTTCCCGCCCGATCTGAAGCTTTGGTATAAACCCCATGGTCTATGAAGTGTCCCCAGCATCCTCTAGGACGTATGAGAAAATAGGATTTTAATACCTACCAGTAAATCCTTTTCTCTTAGTCCGTAGAGGATGCTGGGCGCCCGTCCCAGTGCGTACTGTACCTGCAGTTATTGGTTATGGTTACACACATGTTGTGTTGCGTTTAAGTCAGCCTGTTGCTGACGTTATTCGTGCCGTGGCATGCATTATGCTGTTATTGGTTGTGTTTACACACAGGTTGAGTTATGTTTTATGTCATCGTATTGCTCCATATTTTTTCATGCTGTTGGCTGGTGTTCTCTTGAATACCATGTTCGGCGGCATGCTTGGGTGTGAGCTGGTAGGATGCTCACCGTGGTTAAACAATAAATTCTTTCCTCAAAATGTCCGTCTCCCTGGGCACAGTTCTATAACTGGAGTCTGGAGGAGGGGCATAGAGGGAGGAGCCAGTTCACACCTATTCAAAGTCTTAGAGTGCCCATGTCTCCTGCGGATTCCGTCTATACCCCATGGTCTATGAAGTGTGCCCAGCATCCTCTACGGACTAAGAGAAAAGGATTTACCGGTAGGTATTAAAATCCTATTTTTAGGCGAAAAGGTTGCACCAAGGTGGCTGTATGACTAAGCTAAGCGACACAAGTGTGCGGCACAAACACCTGGCCCATCTAGGAGTGGCACTGCAGTGTCAGAAAGGATGGCAGATTTACAAAATAGGCCCCAAACAGCACATGATGCAAAGAAGAAAAAGAGGTGCACCGAGGTTGATGTATGACTAAGCTAAGCGACACAAGTGTGTGCGGCACAAACACCGTGCCCATCTAGGAGTGACACTGCAGTGGCAGACAAAATGGCACTTTAAAAAACTAGTCCCCAAACAGCACATGATGCAAAGAAGAAAAAGAAGTGCACCGAGGTTGCTGTATGACTAAGCTAAGCGACACAACCACCTGGCCCATCTAGCAGTGGCATGCAGTGGCTGAATGTCGAAAGTGGCCCGCAATTTTTCAGTCCACTGACAGCATCTCCTGCACGCCCCTGTCATTTTTCAAAAATTCTGCAATTGGTAGACTTATATGGCAGTACCCCTGGACTAATACAGCAGTACCCCATGACTTATATGGCAGTGTCAGACAGGATGGCACTTTAAAAAAGCCATGCCCCAAACAGCACATGATGCAAAGATGAAAAAGAGGTGCACCAAGGTTGCTGTATGACAAAGTTAAGTGACACAAGTGTGCGGCACAAACACCTGGCCCATCTAGGAGTGGCACTGCAGTGTCAGACAGGAGGGCAGATATAAAAAAAGGCCCCAAACAGCACATCATACAAAGATGTAAAAGAGGTGCAGTGAGGTAGCTGTATGACTAAGCTAAGCGTCACAAACAATTGGCCCATCTAGGAGTGGCACTGCAGTGTCAGACAGGAGGGCACTTAAAAAAAAATAGTACCCACACAGCACATCATGCTAGAAGTAAAAGAGGGCAATGAGGTAGCTGTATGACTAAGCTAAGTGACACAAGTGTGCGGCACAAACATCTGGCCCATCTAGGGTTGGCACTGCAGTCCCACTGCACTAATCGCGGATACCAGACGCACGTCTAACACCAGCATAGTTGTTATGTCCTCAGTGATCCGCTTTGCAACAGGGTATATATATACTGTATACGTCAGTATCACTGGAGATTATATGGCAATACCACTGGACATATACGGCAGTATCACTGGACTGGACTTATACGCCAGTACCACTGTAATTATACGGCAGGATCACTGGATTTATACGGCAGGATCACTGGAATTATACCGCAGGATTACTGAAATTATGCGGCAGTATCAATGGACATATACGTCAGTATCACTGGAAATATATGGCAGTACCACTGGACATATACGGCAGTATCACTGGACTTATACGGCAGTATCACTGGAATTATATGGCAGTACCACTGGACATATACGGCAGTATCACTGGACTGGACTTATACGCCAATACCACTGTAATTATTCGCCAGTATCACTGGACATATACGGCAGGTTCACTGGAATTGTACGGCAGGATCACTGGAATTATGCGGCAGTATCAATGGACATATACGGCAGTATCACTGGAATTATATGGCAGTACCACTGGACATATACAGCAGTATCACTGGAATTATATGGCAGTACCACTGGAAATATACGGCAGTATCACTGGACTGGACTTATACGCCAGTACCACTGTAAACGGCAGGATCACTGGACTTATACGGCAGGATCACTGTAATTATACGGCAGGATCACTAGAATTATGCGGCAGTATCAATGGACATATACGGCAGTATCACTGGAAATATACGACAGTATCACTGGACTGAACTTATATGGCAGTATCACTGTAATTATACAGCAGGATCACTGGACTTATACGGCAGGATCACTGGACTTATACGCCAGTACCACTGTAATTATACGGCAGTATCATTGGATTTATACGGCAGGATCACTGGAATTATACGGCAATATCAATGGACATACACGGCATTATCACTGGACATATACGTCAGTATCACTAGACTGGACTTATACGCCAGTACCACTGTAACTATATGGCAAGATCACTGGATTTATACGGCAGGATCACTGGAATTATACGGCAGGATCACTGGAATTATACGGCAGTATCAATGGACATATACGGCAGTATCACTGGACATATATGGCAGTATCACTGGACTGAACTTATACGCCAGTACCACTGGACTTATACGGCAGGATCACTGGACTTATACGGCAGGATCTCTGGATTTATACAGCAGAATTACTGTAATTATACGGCAGGATCACTGGACTAATACGGCAGGATCACTGTAATTATACGGCAGGATCACTGGAATTATTCGTCAGGATCACTGGAATTATATGGCAGGATCACTGGATTTATACGGCAGTACCGCTGGACATATATGGCAGTGTCAATGGACATATATGACAGGATCACTGGACTTACACGCCGTCGCTCTGCCTCTTTACACCCGGTATGGCAGGTTAAAAAAGGAATGTGGCTTCGCGGGATGGGGGCATGGCTTCACGGGGCAGGGGCGTGGCTAGCAGTCCCGACCCCCGTTTTCATCACGTCGGGGGTCCAGGAGGAGCGGGCTGCCCCGGGGAGTGCTTTTTCTTCAGTGCCGGCTCCTGCTCAGTGACAGGAGCCGGGTTGCTGCACTGTAATGTTACAGTGCAGCACCTGGCTCCTCTCACTGAGCAGGAGCCATCACTTTGGTGTCACCCCTCGGCAGGTGACACCCAGGTGCGGGCCGCACCCCCCTACTGACGTCAGTGCTTATACAGCAGGATCACTGGATTTATACGGCAGTACCGCTGGACATATACGGCAGCATCAATGGACATATACGGCAGGATCACTGGACTTATATGGCAGTACCACTGTAATTATACGGCAGGATCACTGTAATTATACAGCAGGATCACTGGAATTATACGGCAGGATCACTGGAATTATACGGCAATATCAATGGACATACACGGCAGTATCACTGGACATATACGGCAGTATCACTAGACTGGACTTATACGCCAGTACCACTGTAACTATATGGCAAGATCACAGGATTTATACGGCAGGATCACTGGAATTATACGGCAGGATCACTGGAATTATACGGCAGTATCAATGGACATATACGGCAGTATCACTGGAATTATATGGCAGTACCACTGGACATATACGGCAGTATCACTGGACTGAACTTATACGCCAGTACCACTGTAATTATACGGCAGGATCACTGGACATATACGGCAGGTTCACTGGAATTGTACGGCAGGATCACTGGAATTATGCGGCAGTATCACTGGACATTTATGGCAGTATCACTGGAATTATATGGCAGTACCACTGGACATATACGGCAGTATCACTGGACTGAACTTATACGCCAGTACCACTGTAATTATACGGCAGGATCACTGGACATATACGGCAGGTTCACTGGAATTGTACGGCAGGATCACTGGAATTATGCGGCAGTATCAATGGACATATACGGCAGTATCACTGGAATTATTTGGCAGTACCACTGGACACATACGGCAGTATCACTGGAATTATATGGCAGTACCACTGGAAATATACGGCAGTATCACTGGACTGAACTTATACGCCAGTACCACTGTAATTATACGGCAGGATCACTGGACATATACGGCAGGTTCACTGGAATTGTACGGCAGGATCACTGGAATTATGCGTCAGTATCAATGGACATATACGGCAGTATCACTGGAATTATTTGGCAGTACCACTGGACATATACGGCAGTATCACTGGAATTATATGGCAGTACCACTGGAAATATACGGCAGTATCACTGGACTGGACTTATACGCCAGTACCACGGTAAACGGCAGGATCACTGGAATTATACGGCAGGATCACTAGAATTATGCGGCAGTATCAATGGACATATACGGCAGTATCACTGGAAATATACGACAGTATCACTGGACTGAACTTATATGGCAGTACCACTGTAATAATACAGCAGGATCACTGGACTGATACGGCAGGATCACTGGACTTATACGCCAGTACCACTGTAATTATACGGCAGGATCATTGGATTTATACGGCAGGATCACTGGAATTATACGGCAATATCAATGGACATACACGGCAGTATCACTGGACATATACGGCAGTATCACTAGACTGGACTTATACGCCAGTACCACTGTAACTATATGGCAAGATCACTGGACTTATACGGCAGGATCACTGGAATTATACGGCAGTATCAATGGACATATACGGCAGTATCACTGGACATATATGGAAGTATCACTGGACTGGACTTATACGCCAGTACCACTGGACTTATACGGCAGGATCACTGGACTTATATGGCAGGATCACTGGATTTATACGGCAGGATCACTGGACTTATACGGCAGGATCACTGTAATTATACGGCAGGATCATTGGATTTATACGGCAGGATCACTGGAATTATACGGCAATATCAATGGACATACACGGCAGTATCACTGGACATATACGGCAGTATCACTACACTGGACTTATACGCCAGTACCACTGTAACTATATGGCAAGATCACTGGATTTATACGGCAGGATCACTGGAATTATACGGCAGGATCACTGGAATTATACGGCAGTATCAATGGACATATACGGCAGTATCACTGGACATATATGGCAGTATCACTGGACTGAACTTATACGCCAGTATCACTGGACTTATACGGCAGGATCACTGGACTTATACGGCAGGATCACTGGATTTATACAGCAGAATTACTGTAATTATACGGCAGGATCACTGGACTAATACGGCAGGATCACTGTAATTATATGGCAGGATCACTGGAATTATTCGTCAGGATCACTGGAATTATATGGCAGGATCACTGGATTTATACGGCAGTACCGCTGGACATATACGGCAGTGTCAATGGACATATATGACAGGATCACTGGACTTACACGCCGTCGCTCTGCCTCTTTACACCCGGTGCGGCAGGTTAAAAAAGGGATGTGGCTTCGCGGGATGGGGGCATGGCTTCACGGGGCAGGGGCGTGGCTAGCAGTCCCGACCCCCGTTTTCATCACGTCGGGGGTCCAGGAGGAGCGGGCTGCCCCGGGGAGTGCTTTTTCTTCAGTGCCGGCTCCTGCTCAGTGACAGGAGCCGGGTTGCTGCACTGTAATGTTACAGTGCAGCACCTGGCTCCTCTCACTGAGCAGGAGCCATCACTTTGGTGTCACCCCTCGGCAGGTGACACCCAGGTGCGGGCCGCACCCCCCTACTGACGTCAGTGCTTATACAGCAGGATCACTGGATTTATACGGCAGTACCGCTGGACATATACGGCAGCATCAATGGACATATACGGCAGGATCACTGGACTTATATGGCAGTACCACTGTAATTATACGGCAGGATCACTGTAATTATACGGCAGGATCACTGGACTTATACGGCAGGATCACTGGAATTATACGGCAGGATCACTGGAATTATACGGCAGGATCACTGGATTTATACGGCAGGATCACTGGAATTATACGGCAATATCAATGGACATACACGGCAGTATCACTGGACATATACGGCAGTATCACTAGACTGGACTTATACGCCAGTACCACTGTAACTATATGGCAAGATCACAGGACTTTTACGGCAGGATCACTGGAATTATACGCCAGGATCACTGGAATTATACGTCAGTATCAATGGACATATACGGCAGTATCACTGGACATTTATGGCAGTATCAATGGAATTATATGGCAGTACCACTGGACATATACGGCAGTATCACTGGACTGAACTTATACGCCAGTACCACTGTAATTATACGGCAGGATCACTGGACATATATGGCAGGTTCACTGGAATTGTACGGCAGGATCACTGGAATTATGCGGCAGTATCACTGGACATTTATGGCAGTATCACTGGAATTATATGGCAGTACCACTGGACATATACAGCAGTATCACTGGACTGAACTTATACGCCAGTACCACTGTAATTATACGGCAGGATCACTGGACATATACGGCAGGTTCACTGGAATTGTACGGCAGGATCACTGGAATTATGCGGCAGTATCAATGGACATATACGGCAGTATCACTGGAATTATTTGGCAGTACCACTGGACACATACGGCAGTATCACTGGAATTATATGGCAGTACCACTGGAAATATACGGCAGTATCACTGGACTGAACTTATACGCCAGTACCACTGTAATTATACGGCAGGATCACTGGACATATACGGCAGGTTCACTGGAATTGTACGGCAGGATCACTGGAATTATGCGGCAGTATCAATGGACATATACGGCAGTATCACTGGAATTATTTGGCAGTACCACTGGACATATACGGCAGTATCACTGGAATTATATGGCAGTACCACTGGAAATATACGGCAGTATCACTGGACTGGACTTATACGCCAGTACCACGGTAAACGGCAGGATCACTGGATTTATACGGCAGGATCACTGGAATTATACGGCAGGATCACTAGAATTATGCGGCAGTATCAATGGACATATACGGTAGTATCACTGGAAATATACGACAGTATCACAGGACTGAACTTATATGGCAGTACCACTGTAATAATACAGCAGGATCACTGGACTTATATGGCAGGATCACTGGACTTTTACGCCAGTACCACTGTAATTATACGGCAGGATCATTGGATTTATACGGCAGGATCACTGGAATTATACGGCAATATCAATGGACATACACGGCAGTATCACTGGACATATACGGCAGTATCACTAGACTGGACTTATACGCCAGTACCACTGTAACTATATGGCAAGATCACTGGACTTATACGGCAGGATCACTGGAATTATACGGCAGGATCACTGGAATTATACGGCAGTATCAATGGACGTATACGGCAGTATCACTGGACATATATGGAAGTATCACTGGACTGGACTTATACGCCAGTACCACTGGACTTATACGGCAGGATCACTGGACTTATATGGCAGGATCACTGGATTTATACAGCAGAATCACTGTAATTATACGGCAGGATCACTGGACTTATACGGCAGGATCACTGTAATTATACGGCAGGATCACTGTAATTATACGGCAGGATCACTGGATTTATACGGCAGTACCACTGGACATATACGGCAGTATCAATGGACATATATGGCAGGATCACTGGACTAGACTTATACGCCAGTACCACTGGAATTATATGGCAGGATCACTGGATTTATGCGTCAGGATCACTGGACTTATACGGCAGGATCACTGGACTTATACGGCAGGATCACTGGACTTATATGGCAGGATCACTGTAATTATACGGCAGGATCACTGGATTTATACGGCAGGATCACTGGAATTATACGGCAGGATCACTGGAATTATACGGCAGGATCACTGGATTTATACGGCAGTACCACTGGACATATACGGCAGTATCAATGGACATATATGGCAGGATCACTGGACTGGACTTATACGCCAGTACCACTGGAATTATATGGCAGGGTCACTGGATTTATGCGTCAGGATCACTGGATTTATACGGCAGGATCACTGGACTTATATGGCAGGATCATTGTAATTATACGGCAGGATCACTGGAATTATTCGTCAGGATCACTGGAATTATATGGCAGTATCAATGGAGATATACGCCAGTATCATTGGACATATACAGCAGTATCACTGGACTGGACTTATACACTAGTACCACTGTAATTATACGGCAGGATCACTGGACTTATACGGCAGGATCACTGGATTTATACGGCAGGATCACTGTAATTATACAGCAGGATCGCTGGATTTATACGGCAGTACCGCTGGACTTATACGGCAGTATCAAAGGACATATACAGCAGATCAATGGACATATATGGCAGGATAACTGGACTGGACTTATACGCCAGTATCACTGGACATATACGGAAGTATCACTGGACTGGATTTATACGCCAGTACCACTGTAATTATATGGCAGGATCACTGGACTTATACGGCAGGATCACTGGATTTATACGGCAGGATCAGTATCAATGGACATATACGGCAGTATCAATGGACATATATGGCAGGATCACTGGACTGGACTTATATGGCAGTATCACTGGACATATACGGCAGTATCACTGGACTGGACTTATACGCCAGTACCACTGTAATTATACAGCAGGATCACTGGACTTATACGGCAGGATCACTGTATTTATACGCAGGATCACTGTAATTATACGGCAGGAATACTGGATTTATACGGCAGTACCAGTGGACATATACGGCAGTATCAATGGACATATATGGCAGGATCACTGGACTGGATTTATACGCCAGTAACACTGGAATTAAACGGCAAGATCACTGGATTTATGCAGCAGGATCACTGGATTTATACAGCAGAATCACTGGAATTATACGGCAGGATCACTGGACTTATACGTCAGGATCACTGGAATTATATGGCAGGATCACTGGAATTATATGGCAGGATCACTGGAATTATATGGCAGGATCACTGGAATTATATGGCAGGATCACTGGATTTATACGGCAGTACTGCTGGACATATACGGCAGTGTCAATGGACATATATGGCAGGAACACTGGACTTATACGCCGTTGCTCTGCCTCTTTACACCCGGTGCGGTGGGTTAAAAAAGGGACATGGCTTCGCGGATAGGGGCCTGGCTTCACGGGGCATGGGCGTGGCTAGCAGTCCCGACCCCCGTTTTTATCACGTCGGGGGTCCAGGAGGAACGGGCTGCCCTGGGGAGTGCTCTTTCTCACTGAGCAGGAGCCATCACTTTGGTGTCACCCCTCGGCGGATGACACCCAGGTGCGGGCCGCACCCCCCTTCTGACATCAGTGCTTATACGGCAGGATCACTGGATTTATACGGCAGTACGGCTGGACATATACGGCAGTATCAATAGACACATACGTCAGTATCACTGGACTTATATGCCAGTACCACTGTAATTATATGACAGGATCACTGTAATTTTACGGCAGGATCACTGGAAATATACGGCAGGATCACTGGAATTATACGGCAGGATCACTGGAATTATACGGCAGGATCACTGGATTTACACGGCAATACTGCTGGACATATATGGCAGTACCGCTGGACATATACGGCAGTATCAATGGACATATATGGCAGTATCACTGGACATATATGGCAGCATCACTGGACTGGATTTATACGCCAGTACCACTGTAATTATACGGCAGGATCACTGGACTTATACGGCAGGATCACTGGAATTTTATGGCAGGATCACTGGAATTTTATGGCAGGATCACTGGAATTATACGTCAGTATCACTGGACATATACGCCAGTACCACTGTAATTATACGGCAGGATCACTGGATTTATACGGCAGGATCACTGGATTTATATGGCAGGATCACTGTAATTATACGGCAGGATCACTGGATTTATACGGCAGTACTGCTGGACATATACAGCAGTATCAATGGACATATACGGCAGTATCGATTGACATATACGGCAGGATCACTGGACATATACGGCAGCACAGGGACACCACCACTGGACTGATGAAGCACAACACAGCACCACTGGACTGGACTTATACAGCAGCACTGGACATATGGCAGGAGAGGACACCACCACTGTGACTGGACTGATGCAGCACAACACATCACCACTGTACTGATGCAGGACAACACAGCACCACTGCAATGGACTGGACTTATACAGCAGCACTGGACATATGGCAGCAGAGGACACCACCACTGTGACTGGACTGATGCAGCACAAGACACTACCACTGTACTGATGCAGCACAACACAGCACTACTGGACAGGACTTACACAGCAGCACTGGACATATGGCAGCAGAGGACACCACCACTGTGACTGGACATATGCAGCACAAGACACAGACACTGAGGACGGAGACATGTCCTCTCTCTACACTCTCCAAAGCCAGAGTGAAAATGGCGGCGACGCACGGCTGTTTATATGGAATCCAAACCCAGCGAGAATCCGACAGCGGGATGATGACGTTTTGCCTCATTCTGGTTTCCGAGTCAGGCGGGAAAACCCGAGCCTGACTTGGATCAGGGCTCGTGACGTGAAGTCCGGTAGGGTTCGGTTCTGTGAGAACCGAACCCACTCATCTCTAATATAAATAAACTATTAACACATCTATTTTTTAAAGCATTCTTACTTTGCAGCATTGTTTCCACACCTGCCTAAAACTTTTGCACAGCACTCTATCTATCTATCTATCTATCTATCTATCTATCTATCTATCTATCTATCTATCTATCTATCTATCTATCAATCTATCTACCTATCTACTAGAGATGAGCAGGTTCGGTTTCTCTGAATCCGAACCCGCACGAACTTCATGTTTTTTTCACGGGTCCGAGCAGACTCGGATCCTCCCGCCTTGCTCGGTTAACCCGAGCGCGCCCGAACGTCATCATGACGCTGTCGGATTCTCGCGAGACTCGGATTCTATATAAGGAGCCGCGCGTCGCCGCCATTTTCACACGTGCATTGAGATTGATAGGGAGAGGACGTGGCTGGCGTCCTCTCCATTTAGATTCGGGTTGAGAGAGAGAGAGAGAGATTGACCTGAGGCTGTGATACTGTAGAAGAGAGTGCAGAGTTTAGTGACTGACGACCACAGTGACCACCAGACAGTGCAGTTGTTTGTTTTATTTAATATATCCGTTCTCTGCCTGAAAAAAACGATACACACAGTGACTCAGTCACATACCATATCTGTGTGCACTGCTCAGCCCAGTGTGCTGCATCAATGTATATATATATCTGACTGTGCTCAGCTCACACAGCTTATAATTGTGGGGGAGACTGGGGAGCACTGCAGTGCCAGTTATAGGTTATAGCAGGAGCCAGGAGTACATAATATTATATTAAAATTAAACAGTGCACACTTTTGCTGCAGGAGTGCCACTGCCAGTGTGACTAGTGACCAGTGACCTGACCACCAGTATATATAATATTAGTAGTATACTATCTCTTTATCAACCAGTCTATATTATCAGCAGACACAGTACAGTGCGGTAGTTCACGGCTGTGGCTACCTCTGTGTCGGCACTCGGCAGCCCGTCCATAATTGTATATACCACCTAACCGTGGTTTTTTTTTCTTTCTTTATAGTCATACTAGTTACGAGTATACTATCTCTTTATCAACCAGTCTATATTAGCAGCAGACACAGTACAGTGCGGTAGTTCACGGCTGTGGCTACCTCTGTGTCGGCACTCGGCAGCCCGTCCATAATTGTATATACCACCTAACCGTGGTTTTTTTTTCTTTCTTTATACATACATACTAGTTACGAGTATACTATCTCTTTATCAACCAGTCTATATTAGCAGCAGACACAGTACAGTGCGGTAGTTCACGGCTGTGGCTACCTCTGTGTCGGCACTCGGCAGCCCGTCCATAATTGTATATACCACCTAACCGTGGTTTTTTTTTCTTTCTTTATACATACATACTAGTTACGAGTATACTATCTCTTTATCAACCAGTCTATATATTAGCAGCAGACACAGTACAGTGCGGTAGTTCACGGCTGTGGCTACCTCTGTGTCGGCACTCGGCAGCCCGTCCATAATTGTATATACCACCTAACCGTGGTTTTTTTTTCTTTCTTTATACATACATACTAGTTACGAGTATACTATCTCTTTATCAACCAGTCTATATATTAGCAGCAGACACAGTACAGTGCGGTAGTTCACGGCTGTGGCTACCTCTGTGTCGGCACTCGGCAGCCCGTCCATAATTGTATATACCACCTAACCGTGGTTTTTTTTTCTTTCTTTATACATACATACTAGTTACGAGTATACTATCTCTTTATCAACCAGTCTATATTAGCAGCAGACACAGTACAGTGCGGTAGTTCACGGCTGTGGCTACCTCTGTGTCGGCACTCGGCAGCCTTCCATAATTGTATATACCACCTAACCGTGGTTTTTTTTTCTTTCTTTATACATACATACTAGTTACGAGTATACTATCTCTTTATCAACCAGTCTATATTAGCAGCAGACACAGTACAGTGCGGTAGTTCACGGCTGTGGCTACCTCTGTGTCGGCACTCGGCAGCCCGTCCATAATTGTATATACCACCTAACCGTGGTTTTTTTTTCTTTCTTTATACATACATACTAGTTACGAGTATACTATCTCTTTATCAACCAGTCTATATTAGCAGCAGACACAGTACAGTGCGGTAGTTCACTGCTGTGGCTACCTCTGTGTCGGCACTCGGCAGCCCGTCCATAATTGTATATACCACCTAACCGTGGTTTTTTTTTCTTTCTTTATACATACATACTAGTTACGAGTATACTATCTCTTTATCAACCAGTCTATATATTAGCAGCAGACACAGTACAGTGCGGTAGTTCATGGCTGTGGCTACCTCTGTGTCGGCACTCGGCAGCCCGTCCATAATTGTATATACCACCTAACCGTGGTTTTTTTTTCTTTCTTTATAGTCATACTAGTTACGAGTATACTATCTCTTTATCAACCAGTCTATATTAGCAGCAGACACAGTACAGTGCGGTAGTTCACGGCGGTGGCTACCTCTGTGTCGGCACTCGGCAGCCCGTCCATAATTGTATATACCACCTAACCGTGGTTTTTTTTTCTTTCTTTATACATACATACTAGTTACGAGTATACTATCTCTTTATCAACCAGTCTATATATTAGCAGCAGACACAGTACACTGCGGTAGTTCACGGCTGTGGCTACCTCTGTGTCGGCACTCGGCAGCCCGTCCATAATTGTATATACCACCTAACCGTGGTTTTTTTTTCTTCTTTATACATACATACTACTACGACATCTCTTTATCAACCAGTCTATATTAGCAGCAGACACAGTACAGTACGGTAGTTCACGGCTGTGGCTACCTCTGTGTCTGCACTCGGCAGGCAGTCCATAATTGTATACTAGTATCCATCTCCATTGTTTACCTGAGGTGCCTTTTAGTTGTGCCTATTAAAATATGGAGAACAAAAATGTTGAGGTTCCAAAATTAGGGAAAGATCAAGATCCACTTCCACCTCGTGCTGAAGCTGCTGCCACTAGTCATGGCCGAGACGATGAAATGCCAGCAACGTCGTCTGCCAAGGCCGATGCCCAATGTCATAGTACAGAGCATGTCAAATCCAAAACACCAAATATCAGAAAAAAAAGGACTCCAAAACCTAAAATAAAATTGTCGGAGGAGAAGCGTAAACTTGCCAATATGCCATTTACGACACGGAGTGGCAAGGAACGGCTGAGGCCCTGGCCTATGTTCATGGCTAGTGGTTCAGCTTCACATGAGGATGGAAGCACTCAGCCTCTCGCTAGAAAAATGAAAAGACTCAAGCTGGCAAAAGCAGCACAGCAAAGAACTGTGCATTCTTCGAAATCCCAAATCCACAAGGAGAGTCCAATTGTGTCGGTTGCGATGCCTGACCTTCCCAACACTGGACGTGAAGAGCATGCGCCTTCCACCATTTGCACGCCCCCTGCAAGTGCTGGAAGGAGCACCCGCAGTCCAGTTCCTGATAGTCAGATTGAAGATGTCAGTGTTGAAGTACACCAGGATGAGGAGGATATGGGTGTTGCTGGCGCTGGGGAGGAAATTGACCAGGAGGATTCTGATGGTGAGGTGGTTTGTTTAAGTCAGGCACCCGGGGAGACACCTGTTGTCCGTGGGAGGAATATGGCCGTTGACATGCCAGGTGAAAATACCAAAAAAATCAGCTCTTCGGTGTGGAGGTATTTCACCAGAAATGCGGACAACAGGTGTCAAGCCGTGTGTTCCCTTTGTCAAGCTGTAATAAGTAGGGGAAAGGACGTTAACCACCTCGGAACATCCTCCCTTATACGTCACCTGCAGCGCATTCATAATAAGTCAGTGACAAGTTCAAAAACTTTGGGTGACAGCGGAAGCAGTCCACTGACCAGTAAATCCCTTCCTCTTGTAACCAAGCTCACGCAAACCACCCCACCAACTCCCTCAGTGTCAATTTCCTCCTTCCCCAGGAATGCCAATAGTCCTGCAGGCCATGTCACTGGCAATTCTGACGATTCCTCTCCTGCCTGGGATTCCTCCGATGCATCCTTGCGTGTAACGCCTACTGCTGCTGGCGCTGCTGTTGTTGCTGCTGGGAGTCGATGGTCATCCCAGAGGGGAAGTCGTAAGCCCACTTGTACTACTTCCAGTAAGCAATTGACTGTTCAACAGTCCTTTGCGAGGAAGATGAAATATCACAGCAGTCATCCTGCTGCAAAGCGGATAACTGAGGCCTTGACAACTATGTTGGTGTTAGACGTGCGTCCGGTATCCGCCGTTAGTTCACAGGGAACTAGACAATTTATTGAGGCAGTGTGCCCCCGTTACCAAATACCATCTAGGTTCCACTTCTCTAGGCAGGCGATACCGAGAATGTACACGGACGTCAGAAAAAGACTCACCAGTGTCCTAAAAAATGCAGTTGTACCCAACTTAACCACGGACATGTGGACAAGTGGAGCAGGGCAGGGTCAGGACTATATGACTGTGACAGCCCACTGGGTAGATGTATGGACTCCCGCCGCAAGAACAGCAGCGGCGGCACCAGTAGCAGCATCTCGCAAACGCCAACTCTTTCCTAGGCAGGCTACGCTTTGTATCACCGCTTTCCAGAATACGCACACAGCTGAAAACCTCTTACGGCAACTGAGGAAGATCATCGCGGAATGGCTTACCCCAATTGGACTCTCCTGTGGATTTGTGGCATCGGACAACGCCAGCAATATTGTGTGTGCATTAAATATGGGCAAATTCCAGCACGTCCCATGTTTTGCACATACCTTGAATTTGGTGGTGCAGAATTTTTTAAAAAACGACAGGGGCGTGCAAGAGATGCTGTCGGTGGCCAGAAGAATTGCGGGACACTTTCGGCGTACAGGCACCACGTACAGAAGACTGGAGCACCACCAAAAACTACTGAACCTGCCCTGCCATCATCTGAAGCAAGAAGTGGTAACGAGGTGGAATTCAACCCTCTATATGCTTCAGAGGTTGGAGGAGCAGCAAAAGGCCATTCAAGCCTATACAATTGAGCACGATATAGTAGGTGGAATGCACCTGTCTCAGGCGCAGTGGAGAATGATTTCAACGTTGTGCAAGGTTCTGATGCCCTTTGAACTTGCCACACGTGAAGTCAGTTCAGACACTGCCAGCCTGAGTCAGGTCATTCCCCTCATCAGGCTTTTGCAGAAGAAGCTGGAGACATTGAAGGAGGAGCTAACATGGAGCGATTCCGCTAGGCATGTGGGACTTGTGGATGGAGCCCTTAATTCGCTTAACAAGGATTCACGGGTGGTCAATCTGTTGAAATCAGAGCACTACATTTTGGCCACCGTGCTCGATCCTAGATTTAAAGCCTACCTTGGATCTCTCTTTCCGGCAGACACAAGTCTGCTGGGGTTGAAAGACCTGCTGGTGACAAAATTGTCAAGTCAAGCGGAACGCGACCTGTCAACATCTCCTCCTTCACATTCTCCCGCAACTGGGGGTGCGAGGAAAAGGCTCAGAATTCCGAGCCCACCCGCTGGCGGTGATGCAGGGCAGTCTGGAGCGACTGCTGATGCTGACATCTGGTCCGGACTGAAGGACCTGACAACGATTACGGACATGTCGTCTACTGTCACTGCATATGATTCTCTCAACATTGATAGAATGGTGGAGGATTATATGAGTGACCGCATCCAAGTAGGCACGTCACACAGTCCGTACTTATACTGGCAGGAAAAAGAGGCAATTTGGAGGCCCTTGCACAAACTGGCTTTATTCTACCTAAGTTGCCCTCCCACAAGTGTGTACTCCGAAAGAGTGTTTAGTGCCGCCGCTCACCTTGTCAGCAATCGGCGTACGAGGTTACATCCAGAAAATGTGGAGAAGATGATGTTCATTAAAATGAATTATAATCAATTCCTCCGCGGAGACATTGACCAGCAGCAATTGCCTCCACAAAGTACACAGGGAGCTGAGCTGGTGGATTCCAGTGGGGACGAATTGATAATCTGTGAGGAGGGGGATGTACACGGTGATATATCGGAGGGTGATGATGAGGTGGACATCTTGCCTCTGTAGAGCCAGTTTGTGCAAGGAGAGATTAATTGCTTCTTTTTTGGGGGGGGTCCAAACCAACCCGTCATATCAGTCACAGTCGTGTGGCAGACCCTGTCACTGAAATGATGGGTTGGTTAAAGTGTGCATGTCCTGTTTTGTTTATACAACATAAGGGTGGGTGGGAGGGCCCAAGGACAATTCCATCTTGCACCTCTTTTTTCTTTTCTTTTTCTTTGCATCATGTGCTGATTGGGGAGGGTTTTTTGGAAGGGACATCCTGCGTGACACTGCAGTGCCACTCCTAAATGGGCCCGGTGTTTGTGTCGGCCACTAGGGTCGCTAATCTTACTCACACAGTCAGCTACCTCATTGCGCCTCTTTTTTTCTTTGCGTCATGTGCTGTTTGGGGAGGGTTTTTTGGAAGGGCCATCCTGCGTGACACTGCAGTGCCACTCCTAGATGGGCCCGGTGTTTGTGTCGGCCACTAGGGTCGCTAATCTTACTCACACAGCTACCTCATTGCGCCTCTTTTTTTCTTTGCGTCATGTGCTGTTTGGGGAGGGTTTTTTGGAAGGGACATCCTGCGTGACACTGCAGTGCCACTCCTAGATGGGCCCGGTGTTTGTGTCGGCCACTAGGGTCGCTTATCTTACTCACACAGCGACCTCGGTGCAAATTTTAGGACTAAAAATAATATTGTGAGGTGTGAGGTATTCAGAATAGACTGAAAATGAGTGTAAATTATGGTTTTTGAGGTTAATAATACTTTGGGATCAAAATGACCCCCAAATTCTATGATTTAAGCTGTTTTTTAGTGTTTTTTGAAAAAAACACCCGAATCCAAAACACACCCGAATCCGACAAAAAAAATTCGGTGAGGTTTTGCCAAAACGCGTTCGAACCCAAAACACGGCCGCGGAACCGAACCCAAAACCAAAACACAAAACCCGAAAAATTTCAGGCGCTCATCTCTACTATCTACTGTATCCAGTGCCGGCGCTAACCGCTCAGCAGAGTCTGCAATGCAGGGAGGCGCCGAGCATGAAAGGCGCACTCCCCGCTCTGCTACTCTGCTGCCTTCCGCATGTCCCGCCGGCTGCCGCTGCCCCTGTCAAACAGTCTGACAGGCAGTGGTGCCGTTAGCGTGAAGCAGCGCTTCACGGAAGCACCCCCAATAGCGTCCCAGCTGCTGCCAGCTGGGACACATATGCTGCCCGCTGACACTCGTTACCCGCGGCGGGAGAGACAGCATCTACGTCCGCGCCTGTTGCTGCAGCATGCCTCTTCACCACCCGGTAAATGTAGAAGCCGGGCATCCCTCATCCCCATCACGGCTGTGGGGGGGGGGGGGGGGGGGAGGGGGAGGGGCGAGGGGGCGGGGGGGGGGGAAATGGGGTAGTGACTACCTGCTGTAGTGAACACCCTAGTTCACCAGGTAAAGCATAAGAAAATGTACACTGTTCTCATTTTAAAAGAAGATTGATATGCATAAATATATAACCACACAAACTGCATGTAGGGTAACACCTTACAAGAAAAAACCCTATATATATATATATATATATATATATATGTGTGTGTGTGTGTGTGTGTGTGTATATATATATATATATATGTGTGTGTGTGTATATATGTATATGTATATATATATATATATGTGTGTGTGTGTGTGTGTGTGTGTATATATATATATATATATACACATACATATACACACACATATATATGTATATATATATACACACATATATATGTATATATATATATATATATACATATATATATACACACTCATATATATGTGTGTGTGTGTGTGTGTGTGTGTGTGTGTGTGTGTGTGTGTGTGTGTATTAGTGATGAGCCCGAACTTCACCCTTTTTACACGGGTCCGAGGCAGGTTCAAACCTTCCCGCCTTGCTCGGCTAACCCGAGCGCGCCCGAACGTCATCATCCCGCTGTCGGATTCTCGCGAGATTCGGATTCTATATAAGCAGCCGCGCGTCGCCGCCATATTCACTCGTGCATTAGAGATGATAGGGAGAGGACGTGGCTGGCGTCCTCTCCGTTTATTCACTTTATTGTTGAACTTGATTGCTTAATTGTGGGGAGGACTGGGGAGCAGCTGTTAGGAGGAGTACAGTGCAGAGTTTTGCTGAACAGTGACCACCAGTCCGTTCTCTGCCTGAAAAAAACGCTCCATATCTGTGCTCAGTGTGCTGCATAATAATATATCTGTGCTCACACTGCTTAATTGTGGGGACTGGGGAGCAGCTGTATTATATAGCAGGAGTACAGTGCAGAGTTTTGCTGACAGTGACCACCAGTAAACGTTGTCTGCCTGAAAAACACTCCATATCTGTGCTCAGTGTGCTGCTTTATTGTGGGGACTGGGGACCACCAGTATAATTAATATTATATAGGAGGAGTACAGTGCAGAGTGACCACCAGTATACTATAAACAGCAGTACAATACGGAAGGCCACTGCTGTGCCTACCTCTGTGTCGTCATTAAGTATACTATCCATCTAGATTCTATACCTGTTGGGCATTTTAGTTTTTCAGTTTGCCGACACAGTGTCCACCAGTATACTATATATAGCAGTACGATACGGAAGGCCACTGCTGTGCCTACCTCTGTGTCGTCATTAAGTATACTATCCATCTACATTCTATACCTGTGGTGCATTTTAGTTTTGCAGTTTGCCGACACAGTGACCACCAGTATACTATATATAGCAGTACGATACGGAAGGTCACTGCTGTGCCTACCTCTGTGTCGTCATTAAGTATACTATCCATCTACATTCTATACCTGTGGTGCATTTTAGTTTTGCAGTTTGCCGTCACAGTGACCACCAGTATACTATATATAGCAGTACGATACGGAAGGCCACTGCTGTGCCTACCTCTGTGTCGTCATTAAGTATACTATCCATCTACATTCTATACCTGTGGTTCATTTTAGTTTTGCAGTTTGCCGACACAGTGACCACCAGTATACTATATATAGCAGTACGATACGGAAGGCCACTGCTGTGCCTACCTCTGTGTCGTCATTAAGTATACTATCCATCTACATTCTATACCTGTGGTGCATTTTAGTTTTGCAGTTTGCCGACACAGTGACCACCAGTATACTATATATAGCAGTACGATACGGAAGGCCACTGCTGTGCCTACCTCTGTGTCGTCATTAAGTATACTATCCATCTACATTCTATACCTGTGGTGCATTTTAGTTTTGCAGTTTGCTGACACAGTGACCACCAGTATATATACAGCGACCTTGGTGCGCCTCTTTTTTTCTTTGCATCATGTGCTGTTTGGGGACAATTTTTTGAAGTGCCATCCTGCCTGACACTGCAGTGCCCCTCCTAGATGGGCCAGGTGTTTGTGTCGGCCACTTGTGTCGCTTAGCTTAGTCACACAGCGACCTTGGTGCGCCTCTTTTTTTCTTTGCATCATGTGCTGTTTGGGGACTATTTTTTTGAAGTGCCATCCTGCCTGACACGACAGTGCCACTCCTAGATGGGCCAGGTGTTTGTGTCGGCCACTTGTGTCGCTTAGCTTAGTCACACAGCGACCTTGGTGCGCCTCTTTTTTTCTTTGCATCATGTGCTGTTTGGGGACTATTTTTTTGAAGTGCCATCCTGCCTGACACTGCAGTGCCACTCCTAGATGGGCCAGGTGTTTGTGTCGGCCACTTGTGTCGCTTAGCTTAGTCACACAGCGACCTTGGTGCACCTCTTTTTTTCTTTGCATCATGTGCTGTTTGGGGACTATTTTTTTGAAGTGCCATCCTGCCTGACACTGCAGTGCCACTCCTGGATGGGCCAGGTGTTTGTGTCGGCCACTTGTGTCGCTTAGCTTAGTCACACAGCGACCTTGGTGCGCCTCTTTTTTTCTTTGCATCATGTGCTGTTTGGGGACTATTTTTTTGAAGTGCCACCCTGCCTGACACTGCAGTGCCACTCCTAGATGGGCCTGGTGTTTGTGTCGGCCACTTGTGTTGCTTAGCTTAGTCACACAACGACCTTGGTGCGCCTCTTTTTTTCTTTGCATCATGTGCTGTTTGGGGACTATTTTTTTGAAGTGCCATCCTGCCTGACACTGCAGTGCCACTCCTAGATGGGCCAGGTGTTTGTGTCGGCCACTTGTGTCGCTTAGCTTAGCCATCCAGCGACCTCGGTGCAAATTGTAGGACTTAAAATAATATTGTGAGGTGTGAGGTGTTCAGAATAGACTGGAAATGAGTGGAAATTATGGTAATTGAGGTTAATAATACTATGGGATCAAAATGACCCCCAAATTCTATGATTTAAGCAGTTTTTTAGTTTTTTTTGGAAAAAAAACACCCGAATCCAAAACACACCCGAATCCGACAAAAAATTTTCGGTGAGGTTTAGGTTTTAGGTTTTGCCAAAACGCGTCCGAATCCAAAACACGCCCGCGGAACCGAACCCAAACCAAAACACAAAACCCGAAAAATGTCCGGTGCACATCACTAGTATATATCACTAATAGTAATATATATATATATATATATGTGTGTGTGCATGTATATATATATATATATATATATATATGTGTGTGCGTGTGTGTATATATATGTATATACATATATATGTGTGTGTATATATATATATATATATATATATATTGTAAACTGTAAGCGGGCACTCGTGCTTGCCTTGTGGCCACTTTGCGCTGGTGCCCTCGTAATACCGATATCCTGCTGGAGGACGGTCAACACATGTACAAGGTTTACGCGGAGGCGGGACTCCAATCAACTCATAATGAAAAGACTCTCAGTCCCTTTGTGATCAACATTTCAGAGCTCTTACTTTTGTTCTTTCGTCAGCAACAAAAGTAAAAGTTCTGAAACGTTCACAACGGGACATCTTTTCATTATAAGTCGATTGGAGTTTCGCCTCGATGTATACATGTGTTGACCGTCCTCCAGCAGGAGTGCCGGCTTACAGCTTACTATATGCATATATATATTTAATGTTCATTTGCAAGCAGCACTCACAATTATACGTGAACCATGCTCAGAGAGTGAATGCAATTTCCTATTGATGCTGATTTTTATATATATACTGTGTGTGTATGTATATATATATATATATATATATATATATATATATATAGTAAATCCAAACGTCCCAGCACTCCTTATGACCCATCCAGGATTGCACCCCTAAATATGCAGAAGATGGAGAGAGACGGCACTCCAGAGACTTCACTCGCTGTAAATGTCACCACAAGTGTTTATTCTAACATATTGATGTTTCGTGGCCAGTTGCCCCTTTCTCGAGACATGAGAAAGGGGCAACTGGCCCCGAAACATTGATATGTTAGAATAAACACTTGTGGTGACATGTACCATAAGTAAAGTCTCTGGAGTGCCGTCTCTCTCCATCTTCTATATATTCACTGTGTGTGTATATATATATATATATATATATAGCAATACATCAGGCGGCACTCTGAGTAAATAGTTCTGTAACACAGGATTGACTACTGTGTAGCATAACGTGAATAAGGGACACTACTATGTGGTGTAATATGAATCAGGGGCTGTATGTGCAGTGTAATGTGAATAAGATTGTGCTGCTGTGTGGCATAATTAGAATTGCTACTGTTGTGTGGCCATGCCCCTTCCTTGTGAGACCACACCCCTTCGCGGCATATGCTATCCCTTTATTAAATATGGGAGGGAGGGCGCAAACTTATAGTTTGCAGGGGGGTGCCGAACACCCTAGCACCGGCCCTGACTGTATCTATTATATTTATATATATATATATATATATATATATATAGGGCTAAGCAGCATACGCAGCAGCCCTTCCCCAGTACATTCTGTAAGCAGAGTTCTTAATTATAGTTCTGTGTAGTGGCAGCTCTGCGATTGCAGTGTTTGTGCTAAGTCGGAGACACATGGGGGCAGGGGTCATTTCTTAGTTTTTCAAAAAACAAACAAAAAAACAACCAACTTTGCATTTTTGTGAATTTGGAACAAAATGGATTACTTATCAGTCTGCCATCCCCTGCACTTTCAACAGCCTTGAGATGATGAACAGTCACTGACTAACAAATATTTGCTCTATGGGGGATAGTTTTACTGAAGTGTACTATTGACATGGATGTGTGACCAAAATATAACATAAGGCAGTCAGATACAGGGCACACATCACTAGCTTGTCTCTCATCCTACACAATGGTGTCCTGCGTCTTGTGTCTGGGGCTGATCCTCCTGCACATCTCTGGGACTGTGGAAGCAAAACCGTGAGTCATTTTACTTGTTTTCTGTATACATGTCTCTATTGGATAAATTGTATTCTATATGTGTTCCTGATATATAACTGCATATTCTAAAAGTATCTATCAGTGACATGCGGTAAGGTGAGGCAGAGTATATACTGCCGCACCTGTGTATAATGCCCACATGTATATACTGCTGCACCTGTGTATAATACCCACATGTATATACTGCTGCACCTGTATATAATACTCACATGTATATACTGCTGCACCTGTGTATAATGTCCACATGTATATACTGCTGCACCTGTATATAATACTCACATGTATATACTGCTGCACCTGTGTATAATGTCCACATGTATATACTGCTGCACCTGTATATAATACTCACATGTATATACTGCTGCACCTGTGTATAATACCCACATGTATATACTGCTGCACCTGTGTATAATACCCACATGTATATACTGCTGCACCTGTGTATAATACTCACATGTATATACTGGAGGCACTCGATATCCCGGCTGTCGGGATCCCAGCACTCTGCATACTGGCGCCGGGCTCCTGACCGCCGGGATACCGACAACTATTCTCCCTCTTGGGGTTTCCACATCACCCCTGGAGAGAGAATAAATAGCGTGGCATGCGTATCACGCCACTGTGCCCGCAGCGAGCCTGCAAGGGGCTCTTTTGCACTCGCCCCGCTGCCGGCATTCTGGCAGTCGGGATCCCGGGTGCCGGTATATCGTAGTACACCCGTATAATGTGTATAATGCCCACATGCACCCTTGGGCTCATATATTGTGTGTAAGTGTGGCTCTGGTACTAGCTAGAGCCTCCTGAGCCATTTACCTCACCGCACATCCCTGGTATGGGTTGGGGCTCGGTGTCCAGCGCTGGGGATGCCGGCGGCGAGCGCAACAGAGCCCCTCGCTACGCTCGCCACAGGTTCTATTCCCACTCTATGGGTGGGAATAGTCGAGTGGGAATAGTCCCTGTTAGTCGGCATGCCGACTGTCGGGCTTGTGACTGCTGGAATCCCGATCGCCGGTCACATGACCGGATCCCCCTGGTATCTAGAGTTCTGCAACTATATTATAGCCATGTATAACACTTCTATTTTGACTTACAATTAAATAAATACAAAAATAAATAAATGAACAAACAAATAAACTTGGAATTTTAAGAGCTGCTATTAAGCATAAAACATAAAGAAAAAAGTTTGCATTTAAAAGAAAATAAAGGATCACATTATAGTGCACTAAACAAATCAACACTGTATAATGGGGGTCATTCCGAGTTGTTCGCTAGCTGCATTCTTCATGAGTAAAACAAGATAGAAGATCCTAATTGCGCTTATACTTAGGTAACAGCCCTGGGTGTGTACACACGGTGAGATCCCTGCTATGTTCGATTTTGACTATGCGATTTCCCTTGAACTCCCCCAGAGCCCAGATAGCACAGATAGGACAGATTTTGTCTATGTACGATTTTGACTAAGTGCCAATTTTGACTATACTTTATACTAGATAGTACTCTAGATAGTCAAGATTGACTTGCCTGCACAGTCTATCTAGCCTTACGATACCGACCCCACGGGAGCGCGCATCAGGATCGAATCTGTATCGCAAGCTGCCTAGCACCATGAGATATGCACTAACTTTTCATAAGATTTTGACTATATAGTCAAAATCTTACAGATTTATCTCACCGTGTGTACACAGTCACACAAAAAAACCTTCACTGTGTTTTTAATTAAGAATCATGCACCCAAAATTAGTGAAACCAGGTGGCGCAACCTTATCACAACAGAAATTGAGTGGTCAAAAATGGCTTACACAATGGATATGATAGAATGGTTCCAGCTCCAAATTGTTTAATAATAGGCTAAGAAAATAACAGAAAAATACAACACATAGGGGGTAATTCCAAGTTGATCGCAGCAGGAATTTTTTTTAGCAGTTGGGCAAAACCATGTGCACTGCAGGGGGGCAGATATAACATGTGCAGAGAGAGTTAGATTTGGGTGGGTTATTTTGTTTCTGTGCAGGGTAAATACTGGCTGCTTTATTTTTACACTGCAATTTAGATTGCAGATTAAACACACCACACCCAAATCTATCTCTCTCTGCACATGTTATATCTGCCTCCCCTACAGTGCACATGGGCCCTCATTCCGAGTTGATCGGTCGCAAGGCGAATTTAGCAGAGTTACACACGCTAAGCCGCCGCCTACTGGGAGTGAATCTTAGCTTCTTAAAATTGCGACCGATGTATTCGCAATATTGCGATTACTAACTACTTAGCAGTTTCTGAGTAGCTCCAGACTTACTCTGCCTGTGCGATCAGTTCAGTGCTTGTCGTTCCTGGTTGACGTCACAAACACACCCAGCGTTCGCCCAGGCACTCCCACCGTTTCTCCGGCCACTCCTGCGTTTTTTCCGGAAACGGTAGCGTTTTCAGCCACACGCCCCTGAAACGCCGTGTTTCCGCCCAGTAACACCCATTTCCTGTCAATCACATTACGATCGCCGGAGCGAAGAAAAAGCCGTGAGTAAAAATACTTTCTTCATAGTAAAGTTACTTGGCGCAGTCGCAGTGCGAACTTTGCGCATGCGTACTAAGCGGATTTTCACTGCGATGCGATGAAAAAGAACGAGCGAACAACTCGGAATGAGGGCCATGGTTTTGCCCAATTGCTAACAAACTTTCTGCTGCGATCAACTCAGAATTACCCCCATGGTGTATTCAGCTTGAATAAAAGTGTGATTTTATTACTCAATGGTCCCACTCACATGGTATAGCTGATAAATTTGCATGTAGTAAGCAGAATCTCATTCTGGCTGGTTTCCCTTCATAAATGTGTTAACCATACCGTTACCATAAGGAGCTTGAATAGAGAATAATAATAGTGCAATATCGTCTGTGTATTTAATTTTAAAATAAATTTAATACAAGACACACTCACAAACAAAGGTTAAAAAACAGCATATATCAGAAGGCATCCAGAAAGCTGCAGCGGACAGTGTGGAGATATAGTCACCCAAAGTCCCGGTTACTGAAGGTGTCCCAAAACTGCTGAGTACGTCCTCCGGATCCTCCGTTAATGCCGCACAAACAAGCGTCTGAAGAAGGACAAACGATCCGAAAGCGCTTAAGCCTGGGGGACTTATTTGTACGGCATTAATGGAGGATCCAGAGGACGTACTCGGCAGTTTTGGGACACCTTCAATAACCGGGACTTTGGGTGACTATATCTCCACACTGTCCGCTGCAGCTTTCTGGTTGCCTTCTGATATATGCTGTTTTTTAACCTTTGTTTGTGAGTGTGTCTTGTATTAAACGTGTTTTAAAATCAAATACATAGACGATATTGCACTATTATTATTCTCTATTCAAGCTCCTTATGGGAACGGTATGGTTAACACATTTATGAAGTGAAACCAGCCAGAATGAGATTCTGCTTACTACATGCAAATTGATCAGCTATACCATGTGAGTGGGACCATTGAGTGATAAAATCACACTTTTATTTAAGCTGAATACACTATGTGTTGTATTTTTCTGTTATTTTCTTAGCCTATTGTTAAACAATTTGTAGCTGGAACCATTCTATCATATCCATTGTGTAAGCCATTTTTGACCACTCAATTTCTGTTGTGATAAGGTTGCGCCACCTGGTTTCACTAATTTTGGGTGCATCCTTCATGAGGCAACAAAAGAAAAGGCACTTCTGCGCATGCGTATGCGGTGCAATGCGCACGCGCAACGTACTATTACAAAGAACAATGTAGTTTCACACAGGGTCTAGCAAAGTATTTCAATCGCACTGCTGGCCGCAGAGTGATTGACATGAAGTGGGCGTTTCTGGGTGTCAACTGATCGTTTTCAGGGAGTGTTCAAAAAAACGCAGGCATGCCAGGAAAAACGCAGGCGTGGCTGGGCGAACGCAGGGCGTGTTTGTGACATCAAAACAGGAACTGAACAGTCTGAAGTGATCGCAAGCGCTGAGTAGGTATTGAGCTACTCTAAAACTGCACAAAAAACTTTGTAGCCGCTCTGCGATCCTTTCGTTCGCACTTCTGCTAAGCTAAAATACACTCCCAGTGGGAGGCGGCATAGCGTTTGCACGGCTGCTTAAAACTGCTAGCGAGCGATCAACTCGTAATGACCACCAATAACCTAACTTTAGACCTAGCCTAAAGTGTATCAATGTTACCTATTTTCACTACAATTGTTTTCAGTTCCTTTAACAGTAATTTATTGGTTGACATCAATAGAAAAACAACAGTTATTGTTTACAACAACAGATCTAGATTAGAGCTACAAAAGAATTAGTGGAAGTGAATAAATCCAGATTGTAAAAAATATATTGCTTGTATAACATTTATCTATACATTCAATACATGTAGAAGGTGGGTACATTTGTGCCAAAAAAGCAGGGATAAAAAAATAATTCCTTCTGGAGAATCCCTACTTTCAGGCTCCAGACTTTCAGCCAGTCTTATACGTGCTACCACTTCTCGTGTGATGTGGGTGGTCTGGGGGCAGGTGAAATGCTTCATATACATTGCATCAATGTGCACCCCCACCCCGTTCTGTACAAGGCCACAGATTGCAGCTTAGAGTAGCAATGATAAGATTGTGTCCTGGGTGACACCTCCTAGACTCTCCCCAAGTGGGACACCTAAAAGTCAGCAAATATTTTATGATGCGACTGCATAAGTGAGACAGCTGGTATCCGCTCTTTAGGTCAACAGTAGAAAGATTGACAGCCAATAGGTCGACCACTAATGGTCTTCATGCAGTAGATCATCATGGTCAAAAGATCAACATGACAATGGTCTACACAGCATTTGGTCGACATGACAATGGTCTACACAGGATTTGGTCGACATGACAATGGTCTACACAGCATATGGTCGACATGATTTTTTTCTAATTTTTACCACTTTTTCAGACTTTACCATCAACGTGGACTACGATTGGGAACGGTAATGTGTGGCGAGTGCAGCGAGGCACTTTGCCCGTAACATAGCGAGTGAAGCAGTACACTAATTGTTCCAGGTGCTTTGACAAAGAAACCGACAAAAAATAAATAAAAAAATAACTGTCAACCCTTTCCTGTGTCAACATTTTCCTCCATGTCGACCTTTCGACAATGTTGACCTTTTAAGGTCGACCTAGACCTTTTAACTATCGATCTAATGATCAACACCAAAGACAACTTGGGGATGATTTAAAAAAAAAAAAAAAAATCATATACATAATGAGAAAAAAAAACCCTGGCATGCCCAACACTCCCCATTCAAAAAACACATGATCCAATCCCTGCACTCATAAACTAGGTTACTTGTGCTAATTCTGGGAGCATCTATTACATTCAGTGGAGCTGAAGGGGAAAAGTGGGTAATCTTTACCTGGGCCGGGCCTGCTGGAGGGGCCCAGGTCCAACAGCCACCCCTCCTCCCAATTACAGTCAGCGGCACTTTGGGCAGTGAGAGAAAAGACTGACTGCATCTGAAGCAGCCTCTTTCCTCAGCCCAGCACACGCTGCTGTGTGATGACTGGGGAGAGAGTCAGCTGCAGAAGCAGTCAGTCCTCTCCCCCCAAGTGATGTGTGGGAGGTAGCGATCTCATCCGCCTCCCCACCGCCCACCGTCACTGTCAGCAGTGCCCCCTGTGCAGCGCGTGCGGCCGCACATATTCTATAATATTTTGTATTTGTGTATTTTTCACACATCCACACATTGGCCATGCCCACTCCCATTTCCGGGACCGTGCAGAGCTGTCGGCACCCCTGATTACATTTGTACTTTATATGTAATAATGGTGGTTGTAATCTGAAATGTTTATTGGCTTGCATTGTTGAATATATTCGGGGGAGAGGACCAGGACTGCACACCCTAGCTGCTTACAATGGGATGTGCTACCTATCTGAGACTTAGTACTAGAACATAAAAACAAGAGAGCAGGTACACCATACAACCATTACAATTATAATAAATGTAATAATTATAATTACCGTTGTTCTAATTGTAAAGCGCAACGGAATATGCTGCGCTATATAAGAAACTGTTAATAATAATAATAATAATAATAATAATACTACATCATATACAAGGTTTTTAGCATAAAATTGGCCAATATTATGAGCCTGCCCACCAAGCGTTAAGGTAACCTCATCGGGTAGGTAGCTAACATTATAGGGGTTTGCCTCTGGGGTGCAGGGCACCCCCAAACCAGCCCAGCCAAACCAACCCAGGGCACCACACAAATAAAGGATAGCAGTGAAGTATCAGAATGTTAGGTAAGTGAAAGTAGCTGCTCAGTGTAAGTCAAAAATTGTGAAAAATAGATGTGTGAAAATAAATATTACATAAATAAAAAACAAACTCAAAGGGCCAGATGTATCATCGCTTAGAGAGTGATAAAATGGAGAGTAAAAAAGTGCCAGCCAATCAGCTCCTAACTGCCATGTCACAGGCTGTGTTTGAAAAATGGCAGTTAGGAGCTGATTGGCTGGCACTTTTTCACTCTGTATTTTATCACTCTCTAAGCGATGATGCATCTGGCCCACAGTGATATAAGTGTTAAAAAAAAAAAAAGTGAAATGGTGAATTGCATTGTTGAATGTTAGGTACTCAAAAGAAAATTGTTGCATACCACTAATACCCCTTTTCCACTAGCTTTTTAAAACATGGGTAAATGCGCGTGGGCGCGCATTTACCCGTGTTTATCTAACGTCCTAGTGGATGTTGGGGACTCCGTAAGGACCATGGGGAATAGACGGGCTCCGCAGGAGACAGGGCACTTTAAGAAAGAATTTGGATACTGGTGTGCTCTGGCTCCTCCCTCTATGTCCCTCCTCCAGACCTCGGTTTGAATCTGTGCCCGGACGAGCTGGGTGCTACTTAGTGAGCTCTCCTGAGCTTGCTAAAAAGAAAGTATTTTGTTAGGTTTTTTTATTTTCAGAGAGATCTGCTGGCAACAGGCTCTCTGCTACGTGGGACTGAGGGGAGAGAAGCAGCCCTACTCACTGAAGATAGGTCCTGCTTCTTAGGCTACTGGACACCATTAGCTCCAGAGGGATCGTACACAGGATCGCACCCTTGGTCGTCCGATCCCGGAGCCGCGCCGCCGTCCCCCTCGCAGAGCCAGAAGACAGACAGAAGCAAGAAGACTTCAAAATCGGTGGCAGAAGACTCCAGTCTTCATATGAGGTAGCGCACAGCACTGCAGCTGTGCGCCATTGCTCCCACACTAACCCACATACTCCGGTCACTCTAGGGTGCAGGGCGCAGGAGGGGGGGCGCCCTGGGCAGCAATTAGAGACCTCCTTGGCAAAAGGTTGCATAATATACAGTTGGGCACTTTATATATATATGTATGAGCCCCCGCCAAAATTGTACATGAAAGCGGGACAGAAGCCCGCCGTCGAGGGGGCGGGGCTTCTTCCTCAGCACTCACCAGCGCCATGTTTTTTCTCCACAGCACCGCTGAGAGGAAGCTCCCCAGTCTCTCCCCTGCAGTTACACGGTAGAAGAGGGTAAAAAGAGAGGGGGGGCACATAATTAGGCGCAAGAATCAATATAAACAGCAGCTACTGGGTTAACATTAAGTTACTGTGTTATTCCTGGGTTAATAGCGCTGGGGTGTGTGCTGGCATACTCTCTCTCTGTCTCTCCAAAGGGCCTTATGGGGGAATTGTCTTCAGATGAGCATTCCCTGAGTGTGTGGTGTGTCGGTACGTGTGTGTCGACATGTCTGAGGTAAAAAGCTCCCCTAAGGAGGAGATGGAGCAAATATGTGTGTGAGAGGGTGTCTCCGTCGACAACGCCGGCACCTGTTTGGATATGTGTAATTAAGTGCTAAGGTGAATTTATTGCACAAAAGATTAGAGAACAGACAGGAAATCTACCCATGTCTGTCCCTATGTCGCAGAGACCTTTAGAGTCTCTCAATGCTCACTATCCAAAATAATAGACACTGATATTGACACGGAGTTTGACTCCAGTGTCGACTACGATAATGCAAAGTTACAGCCAAAATGGCAGAAAAGTATTCAATATATGATTATTGTAATAAAAGATGATTTGCATATCACTGATGACTCATCTGTCCCTGACACAAGGGTACACATGTTTAAGGGGAAGAAAGCTGAGGTAAATTTCCCCCCTCTCATGTAGAAAAAGAGCGGGAATCTCCAGACAAGAGACTGCAGCTTCCCACAAAGAATTCTCAGGCAGTATCCTTTCCCCACTAGGGCCAGGATATGATGGGAATCTTCCCCTAGGGTGTCACGTTTGCCCAAAAGGTAGCCCTGATGTAACAGCTATTCTCAGGGATCCTGCAGATAGCGTGCACATTCTGGTACACTACTCAGACCGGCGATTGTGTCGGCATGGGTTTATAGCGCTGTGGCAGCGTGGACAGGTACCTTATCAGCAGAGATTGAGATCCTAGTATGTATATAGATATATATATATGTATATATAGAGATATATATATATTAAAGATGCTGTCTTAAGAGATATGTATATATAAAACATGCCCAAAGAGACATGAGAATACTGGGTCCTAGAGTCAAAGCTATGTCGATTTCTGCTTGACGTGTCCTGTAGAATATGCAATGGACAGATGATGCTGACTTAAGAGGCATATGGTAGGCTGAGGATTGTGTGGAGAAGGGTTCTCGGACCTGGTCTCCACAGCTACAGCTAGTAATTCTGATATTTTGCCTTATATTCCTGCACAGCCTAGGAAAGCACGACAGTATCAAATGCAACCTTTCGGATAAAGAAACAAGGAAGTCCGAGGTGCGTCCTTTCTTGCCAGAGGCGGGGGCAGTGGAAAGAAGCTGCACAACACAGCTAGTTCCCAGGAACAGAAGTCCTCCCCGGCCTCTACAAAAATCAACCGCATGTCGCTGGGGCTCCACAGGCGGAGCTAGGCCCGGTGGGGGCACGCCTTCATAAGTTCAGCCACAAGTGGGTTCACTCCCTGTTAGATCCCTGGGCAATAGATATTGTGTCTCAGGGATACAAGCTGGACTTTGAGAAGATGCTCCCTCACCGACGGCCCTGCCGGCTTCCCCCCACGAGTGGGAAACAGTGTTAACTGCAATTCACAAATTGTATCTTCAACAGGTGGTGGTCAAGGTTCCCCTCCTTTAACAAGGAGGGGGTTATTATTCGACCATGTTGTAGTCCCGAAACCAGACGGTTTGGTCAGACCCATATTGAATGTAAAATCCCTGAACATATACCTGAAAGGGTTAAAGTTCAAGATGGAATCGCTAAGAGTGGTCATTGCAAGCCTGAAAGGGGGAGATTTTATGGTGACTCGGGACATAAAGGATGCATACCTTCATGTCCCCATTTATCCACCTCATCAGGCGTACTTCAGAATTGCGGTACGGGATTGTCATTACCAATTTCAGACATTGCCGTTTGGTCTCTCCACGGCCTTGAGAATATTCACCAAGGTAATGGCGGAAATGATGGTCCTCCTGCGGAAGCAAGGTGTCACTATTATCACGTACTTGGACGATCTCCTCATAAAAGCGAGATCAAGAGAGCAGTTGCTGAACAGCGTATCACTTTCTCTGGAAGTGTAACGGCAACACGGCTGGATTCTATATATCCAAAGTCGCAGCTGGTTCCTACAGCTCATCTGCCTCTCCTAGGCATGATCCTAGACACAGACCAGAAAAGGGTTTATCTCCCGATAGAGAGAGCTCAGGAGCTCGTGACGCTGGTCAGGAATCTATTAAAACCAAAACAGGTGTCAGTGCATCACTGTACTCGAGTCCTGGGAAGGAGGGTGGCATCATACAAGGCCATTCCCTTCGGCAGGTTCCATGCGAGGACCTTCCAATGGGACTTACTGGACAAGTGGTCCGGATCACATCTTCAGAGGCATCGGTTAATCACCCTTTCCCCCAGGGCCAGGGTGTCTCTCCTGTGGTAGCTGCAGAGTGCTCACCTTCTCGAAGGTCGCAGATTCGGCATTCAGGACTGGGTCCTGGTGACCACGGATGCAAGCCTCCGAGGGTGGGGGGCAGTCACACAGGGAAGAAATTTCCAAGGCCTGTGGTCAAGGCAGGAGACTTGCCTTCACATCAATATCCTGGAACTAAGGGCCATATACAACGCCCTAAGTCAAGCGGAGACCCTGCTTCGCGACCAACCGGTTCTGATTCAGTCAGACAATATCACCGCAGTGGCTCATGTAAACCGCCAAGGCGGCGCAAGGAGCAGGGTGGCGATGGTAGAAGCCACCAGAATTCTTCGCTGGGCGGAGAATCACGTAAGTGCACTGTCAGCAGTGTTCATCCGGGAGTGGACAACTGGGAAGCAGACTTCCTCAGCAGGCACGACCTCCACCCGGGAGAGTGGGGACTTCATCAAGAAGTCTTCATGCAGATTGCAAGTCGGTGGGAACTGCCACAGGTGGACATGATGGCATCCCGCCTCAACAAAAAGCTGCAGAGATATTGCGCCAGGTCAAGAGACCCTCACGCGATAGTTGTGGACGCACTGGTGACACCGTGGGTGTTCCCGTCGGTCTATGTATTTCCTCCTCTTCCTCTCATACCCAAGGTGCTAAGAATCATAAGGAAAAGAGGAGTGAGAACAATACTCTTTGTTCCGGATTGGCCAAGAAGCACTTGGTATCCAGATCTGCAAGAAATGCTCACAGAGGACCCGTGGCCTCTGCCTCTAAGACAGGACTTGTGCAACAGGGGCCCTGTCTGTTCCAAGACTTACCGCGGCTGCGTTTGACGGCATGGCGGTTGAACACCGGATCCTAGCAGAAAAAGGCATTCCGGATGAGGTCATTCCTACGCTGATAGAGGCTAGGAAGGATGTGACGGCTCAACATTATCACCGTATATGGCGAAAATATGTTGCTTGGTGTGAGGCCAGGAATGCCCCTACGGAGCAATTCCAGCTGGGCCGTTTCCTTCACTTCCTACAGTCGGGAGTGACTTTGGGCCTGAAATTGGGTTCCATTAAGGTCCAGTTTCGGTCCTATCCATTTTCTTTAAAAAAGAACTGGCTTCTCTTCCTGAAGTTCAGATGTTGTAAAGGGAGTGCTGCATATTCAGCCCCCTTTTGTGCCTCCAGTGGCACCTTGGGATCTTAACGTGGTGTTGAGTTTCCTGAAGTCACACTGGTTTGAGCTAGAGATGTGCACTTGAAATTTTTCGGGTTTTGTGTTTTGGTTTTGGGTTCGGTTCCGCGGCCGTGTTTTGGGTTCGACCGCGTTTTGGCAAAACCTCACCGAATTTTTTTTGTCGGATTCGGGTGTGTTTTGGATTCGGGTGTT